>NC_083725.1:27192766-27514108 GCF_028564815.1 Eubalaena glacialis
AGCACACGGTCACATCCCCAGAACAACCCTGCCGTGTGCTAGGATACATTACAGGAAATCCGGAGACTCTGGGAGACGCTGAGCTCCACACGGCTTGAAAAAGCTTATAGCCTCTTTTCGGGGGTCAGTGTGGCACTTCTGGACAGTGAGACACCAGGTCTCCTAATGGAACCCTGGTGTTACATTACTGGGACGTAAGGCACAACATTAATCAGCCGCTTGGGTTACGGGCCTTGTCCAGAAGCAACGGTTGCCAAAGATTTCTTTGCTTTGAGCTCGTGAGACAGCATATCATGTAGGACCGCAGAGGAGGAGACCTGCCGCTCTCTGGTTTTGAAGAAGAGGTGAGCTTTTCTACTAAGCCTTGGAGCACAAAGATCCAGCCAAGTCCCAACGACAGGTTAGAAGGTTACTGTTGCAGGTCTCTCGGCGCTTAGCCCACTGTTCGGCTACAGTCTGTAAAGTGCATTCAGGGAAGAACAAGAAACTCTACAACGTCCCGCACTTGCTGGGAAGGAACAGCAGAGCCTCTCCTCGGTGAAGACGTCCTTTCTTGCAGACTGCCAGGCTGGGACTCCTATTCCGTTTCAGCACTCCGAGTTTGGCCTAGCACGGAAATGACCCCTTCCCTCAACGCCCTACACATCTCTTAAGGACTATAACCCCCGTGTGCCCATTTGTTATATCTCGCCCCCTATGAAACACAGAAGAGCTGTGGCTGGATGGTAGGAGGCAGTGGCCGTAGTGTCCTTAAGGGATAAGTATCCCGTGCCAAAGGCCCCGTGATAATCTCTCGCTTTCGGGAGCCTAGGGCATACCAAGGGCTGCCAAACACAGCTAAAGGAGGCGAAAGAAGAGAAGCAGAACTTGCTCCTGAGACTCTCGTACATATACTGACCCCAAAGCATGCCTCTTCGTGGAGACCGAAGGCCTCCCCAGCTCAGATTTAGGGCCCTGGAACACAGGGCTAAGCGCTGCCTTCAAAGGAGAGGTAGGAAAGGAATGTTTTCAAGTCTCGCCCGCCTTTCAGCGCCTGTTCAGCTTGAGTGGACAATAGCCACAGCCTGCCCGAACGTCCTGCCGAGCACCGAGTTTGACTGGAGTGTAGCAAACGCTTGCCAGTTCTCTGAGGGGGAAGAGGCCATTGCTGTGGTGTGAACGGCCTTCACTGGCACTCGCTGGGAGCGCAGTGCTCTCTGGGCAGGCAGGATAGTTCCTATCGGAGAAGCATTTGAACAGACGCCTGCCCTGGTATACGTGCTACATCCGCACATCGAGTGTACCTTTCCTACGCTCCAGGCACCAACACGGTGCACAGAACTCCTCTTGATGGTGAGCAACAAGACGCAACATTTCTTCTAGGAGGCTCGTGCGGGACGAGGCCTCTTGAGGATGTGGACCCTCGAATCCCGTCGAAACCACTGGGATTGATTGCCACGTTATGTTAGCGACACAATGAGAGCATTTCAGCTTCATGGAACCACGCACGTTCAGTGTGACATGAGAGAAGAAAACACAGATGCTGCCTTGACAGGGTTAGAGTGAATTTGCCCCTGTCCCCCCCGGCCAACACATAACCTGCCCAGAGCCAGCACAGCTTCACGTCCCGAGGAACATTACTGCTGTGTGCTAGAATACATGAAAGGAAACCTGCGGACGCTGGGAGACTCTGAGCTGTACGTGGCTTGAGAAAGCTTCTAGACCCTTCAGGGCTCGGCGTGGCACTTCTGGAGCGTGAGACACCACGTTTCCTCATGGAAACCTAGTGTTACGTTTCGGGGACTTGATGCACAACCGCCTCCAGCCGCTTAGCTGGATGGCCTTGTCCAGAAGCGACAGTTGCCAGAGAGTTCTTTCCCAGGAGCTCGTGAGACAGCATATCATGCAGAAACGCAGAGAAGGAGACCAGCCTTTCCCCGTGTTTTGAGAGGTTCGCTCCTCTGCCTTTGAGCCTTTGAACACAAAGATCCAGTCAGCTCCCGATGATAACTTAGAACTGTACTCTTGACGGTCTCTCTGCCATCAGCCCCCTGCTCAGCTACCGTCTCCTCGGTGCATTCAGTGAAGTACCATAAAATCTGCAGCCTGCCGCACCATGTTGTTCAGGAAGGGCACATTTCCTCTTCGTAAAGAAATCTTTTCTTGCAGCCTGCCTGGCTCGAGCTCCCATTCCTTTTCAGAAGCCCGAGTTTGGCATAGCACTGAAATGACCCCTTCCCTCAAGGCCGGACACATCTCCTAGAGAATATACTCCACGTAGCCCCATTCATTACCTCTTGCCTCCTATGAAACACAAAGGAGTTGTAGCTTGATGGGAGGAAACAGTGGCCTCCTGCTCCGTCTATGACTATCCCATTTCCCAAGGCCCCATGAAAGGCTCTTGCTTTCAAGGGTGTAGAGTCTATCGACGGGCACCAAGCACCGCCAAAAGAGGAGAAATCAGAGCTAGAGAACGTGCTCCTGAGAAACACGCACACTTACCGCACGAAAAGCAGGCCTCTTCGTGGAGTCTGAAATCCCTCCCTGCTCAGCGTTTCTCCGTGGGGCAGAGCGCTCACCGCTGCCTCCATGCACAGCTAGGAAAAGTAGGTGTGCAGGTGTCACCTGCCTTTCAGCGCCTGTCCAAATTGTGCGGACAATAGCCACACCTGCCTGAACGTTCTGCAGAAAACCGAGTGTTACTGGAGTGTAGCAAACGCTTCCGTCTTCACTCAGGGTAAAGAGGCCATTGCTGTGGTGTGGACGGCCTTCATCCCCACTCTTTTGGAGCACAATGCCCTCTGAGCAGGCTGGAAACTGCCTGTAGGAGAAGCAGTTGAACAGACGTCCGCCCCGGTATACGGAACTGCAGCCACACCTCGAGTGTATCTTACGCTCCAGGAACCAACGCGGTGCCCAGAACTCCTTTCTGATGCTAAGAAGCAAGAGGCAACAATTCCTCTGGAGACCCGTGCGTGGTGAGGCCTCCTGAGATTTGGTGCCTTCCAGTCCCGTTGACACCCCATCGATTGATTGCCATGTGATGGTAGCGACACAAAGACTGCCTTTACAAGTGCATGGAACCACGTTCAGTGGGCCGTGAGCCGAGAAGCACTAATGCTACACTGACAGGGCTAGGATGAAATGCCTCTGACCCCCTCCAAAAAGTAACTTTCCAAGAGGCAGCACACGGTCACATCCCCAGAACAACCCTGCCGTGTGCTAGGATACATTACAGGAAATCCGGAGACTCTGGGAGACGCTGAGCTCCACACGGCTTGAAAAAGCTTATAGCCTCTTTTCGGGGGTCAGTGTGGCACTTCTGGACAGTGAGACACCAGGTCTCCTAATGGAACCCTGGTGTTACATTACTGGGACGTAAGGCACAACATTAATCAGCCGCTTGGGTTACGGGCCTTGTCCAGAAGCAACGGTTGCCAAAGATTTCTTTGCTTTGAGCTCGTGAGACAGCATATCATGTAGGACCACAGAGAAGGAGACCTGCCGCTCTCTGGTTTTGAAGAAGAGGTGAGCTTTTCTACTAAGCCTTGGAGCACAAAGATCCAGCCAAGTCCCAACGACAGGTTAGAAGGTTATTGTTGCAGGTCTCTCGGCGCTTAGCCCACTGTTCGGCTACAGTCTGTAGAGTGCATTCAGGGAAGAACAAGAAACTCTACAACGTCCCGCATCTTGCTGGGAAGGAACAGCACAGCCTCTCCTCGGTGAAGACGTCCTTTCTTGCAGACTGCCAGGCTGGGACTCCTATTCCGTTTCAGCACTCCGAGTTTGGTCTAGCACGGAAATGACCCCTTCCCTCAACGCCCTACACATCTCTTAAGGACTATAACCCCCGAGTGCCCATTCGTTATATCTCGCCCCCTATGAAACACAGAAGAGCTGTGGCTGGATGGTAGGAGGCAGTGGCCGTAATGTCCTTAAGGGATAAGTATCCCGTGCCAAAGGCCCTGTGATAATCTCTCACTTTCGGGAGCCTAGGGCATACCAAGGGCTGCCAAACACAGCTAAAGGAGGCGAAAGAAGAGAAGCAGAACTTGCTCCTGAGACTCTCGTACATATACTGACCCCGAAGCATGCCTCTTCGTGGAGACCGAAGGCCTCCCCAGCTCAGATTTAGGGCCCTGGAACACAGGGCTAAGCGCTGCCTTCAAAGGAGAGGTAGGAAAGGAATGTTTTCAAGTCTCGCCCGCCTTTCAGCGCCTGTTCAGCTTGAGTGGACAATAGCCACAGCCTGCCCGAACGTCCTGCCGAGCACCGAGTTTGACTGGAGTGTAGCAAACGCTTGCCAGTTCTCTGAGGGGGAAGAGGCCATTGCTGTGGTGTGAACGGCCTTCACTGGCACTCGCTGGGAGCGCAGTGCTCTCTGGGCAGGCAGGATAGTTCCTATCGGAGAAGCATTTGAACAGACGCCTGCCCTGGTATACGTGCTACATCCGCACATCGAGTGTACCTTTCCTACGCTCCAGGCACCAACACGGTGCACAGAACTCCTCTTGATGGTGAGCAACAAGACGCAACATTTCTTCTAGGAGGCTCGTGCGGGACGAGGCCTCTTGAGGATGTGGACCCTCGAATCCCGTCGAAACCACTGGGATTGATTGCCACGTTATGTTAGCGACACAATGAGAGCATTTCAGCTTCATGGAACCACGCACGTTCAGTGCGACATGAGAGAAGAAAACACAGGTGCTGCCTTGACAGGGTTACAGTGAATTTCCCTCTGTCCCTCCCCGCCCCCCCCCACCCCCCCCGCTGACACATAACCTGCCCAGAGCCAGCACAGCTTCACGTCCTGAGGAACATTACTGCTGTGTGCTAGAATACATGAAAGGAAACCTGCGGACGCTGGGAGGCTCTGAGCTGTACACGGCTTGAGAAAGCTTCTAGACCCT
The DNA here is from genome assembly GCF_028564815.1 of Eubalaena glacialis. Taxonomy (NCBI): domain Eukaryota; kingdom Metazoa; phylum Chordata; class Mammalia; order Artiodactyla; family Balaenidae; genus Eubalaena; species Eubalaena glacialis. The sequence goes on from NC_083725.1 coordinate 27,197,656, forward strand.
TCAGGGCTCGGCGTGGCACTTCTGGAGCGTGAGACACCACGTTTCCTCATGGAAACCTAGTGTTACGTTTTGGGGACTTGATGCACAACCGCCTCCAGCTGCTTAGCTGGATGGCCTTGTCCAGAAGCGACAGTTGCCAGAGAGTTCTTTCCCAGGAGCTCGTGAGACAGCATATCATGCAGAAACGCAGAGAAGGAGACCAGCCTTTCCCCGTGTTTTGAGAGGTTCGCTCCTCTGCCTTTGAGCCTTTGAACACAAAGATCCAGTCAGCTCCCGATGATAACTTAGAACTGTACTCTTGACGGTCTCTCTGCCATCAGCCCCCTGCTCAGCTACCGTCTCCTCGGTGCATTCAGTGAAGTACCATAAAATCTGCAGCCTGCCGCACCATGTTGTTCAGGAAGGGCACATTTCCTCTTCGTAAAGAAATCTTTTCTTGCAGCCTGCCTGGCTCGAGCTCCCATTCCTTTTCAGAAGCCCGAGTTTGGCATAGCACTGAAATGACCCCTTCCCTCAAGGCCGGACACATCTCCTAGAGAATATACTCCATGTAGCCCCATTCATTACCTCTTGCCTCCTATGAAACACAAAGGAGTTGTAGCTTGATGGGAGGAAACAGTGGCCTCCTGCTCCGTCTATGACTATCCCGTTTCCCAAGGCCCCGTGAAAGGCTCTTGCTTTCAAGGGTGTAGAGTCTATCGACGGGCAGCAAGCACCACCAAAAGAGGAGAAATCAGAGCTAGAGAACGTGCTCCTGAGAAACACGCACACTTACCGCACGAAAAGCAGGCCTCTTCGTGGAGTCTGAAATCCCTCCCTGCTCAGCGTTTCTCCGTGGGGCAGAGCGCTCACCGCTGCCTCCATGCACAGCTAGGAAAAGTAGGTGTGCAGGTGTCACCTGCCTTTCAGCGCCTGTCCAAATTGTGCGGACAATAGCCACACCTGCCTGAACGTTCTGCAGAAAACCGAGTGTTACTGGAGTGTAGCAAACGCTTCCGTCTTCACTCAGGGTAAAGAGGCCATTGCTGTGGTGTGGACGGCCTTCATCCCCACTCTTTTGGAGCACAATGCCCTCTGAGCAGGCTGGAAACTGCCTGTAGGAGAAGCAGTTGAACAGACGTCCGCCCCGGTATACGGAACTGCAGCCACACCTCGAGTGTATCTTACGCTCCAGGAACCAACGCGGTGCCCAGAACTCCTTTCTGATGCTAAGAAGCAAGAGGCAACAATTCCTCTGGAGACCCGTGCGTGGTGAGGCCTCCTGAGATTTGGTGCCTTCCAGTCCCGTTGACACCCCATCGATTGATTGCCATGTGATGGTAGCGACACAAAGACTGCCTTTACAAGTGCATGGAACCACGTTGAGTGGGCCGTGAGCCGAGAAGCACTAATGCTACACTGACAGGGCTAGGATGAAATGCCTCTGACCCCCTCCAAAAAGTAACTTTCCAAGAGGCAGCACACGGTCACATCCCCAGAACAACCCTGCCGTGTGCTAGGATACATTACAGGAAATCCGGAGACTCTGGGAGACGCTGAGCTCCACACGGCTTGAAAAAGCTTATAGCCTCTTTTCGGGGGTCAGTGTGGCACTTCTGGACAGTGAGACACCAGGTCTCCTAATGGAACCCTGGTGTTACATTACTGGGACGTAAGGCACAACATTAATCAGCCGCTTGGGTTACGGGCCTTGTCCAGAAGCAACGGTTGCCAAAGATTTCTTTGCTTTGAGCTCGTGAGACAGCATATCATGTAGGACCGCAGAGAAGGAGACCTGCCGCTCTCTGGTTTTGAAGAAGAGGTGAGCTTTTCTACTAAGCCTTGGAGCACAAAGATCCAGCCAAGTCCCAACGACAGGTTAGAAGGTTACTGTTGCAGGTCTCTCGGCGCTTAGCCCACTGTTCGGCTACAGTCTGTAGAGTGCATTCAGGGAAGAACAAGAAACTCTACAACGTCCCGCATCTTGCTGGGAAGGAACAGCACAGCCTCTCCTCGGTGAAGACGTCCTTTCTTGCAGACTGCCAGGCTGGGACTCCTATTCCGTTTCAGCACTCCGAGTTTGGCCTAGCACGGAAATGACCCCTTCCCTCAACGCCCTACACATTTCTTAAGGACTATAACCCCCGTGTGCCCATTCGTTATATCTCGCCCCCTATGAAACACAGAAGAGCTGTGGCTGGATGGTAGGAGGCAGTGGCCGTAGTGTCCTTAAGGGATAAGTATCCCGTGCCAAAGGCCCCGTGATAATCTCTCGCTTTCGGGAGCCTAGGGCATACCAAGGGCTGCCAAACACAGCTAAAGGAGGCGAAAGAAGAGAAGCAGAACTTGCTCCTGAGACTCTCGTACATATACTGACCCCAAAGCATGCCTCTTCGTGGAGACCGAAGGCCTCCCCAGCTCAGATTTAGGGCCCTGGAACACAGGGCTAAGCGCTGCCTTCAAAGGAGAGGTAGGAAAGGAATGTTTTCAAGTCTCGCCCGCCTTTCAGCGCCTGTTCAGCTTGAGTGGACAATAGCCACAGCCTGCCCGAACGTCCTGCCGAGCACCGAGTTTGACTGGAGTGTAGCAAACGCTTGCCAGTTCTCTGAGGGGGAAGAGGCCATTGCTGTGGTGTGAACGGCCTTCACTGGCACTCGCTGGGAGCGCAGTGCTCTCTGGGCAGGCAGGATAGTTCCTATCGGAGAAGCATTTGAACAGACGCCTGCCCTGGTATACGTGCTACATCCGCACATCGAGTGTACCTTTCCTACGCTCCAGGCACCAACACGGTGCACAGAACTCCTCTTGATGGTGAGCAACAAGACGCAACATTTCTTCTAGGAGGCTCGTGCGGGACGAGGCCTCTTGAGGATGTGGACCCTCGAATCCCGTCGAAACCACTGGGATTGATTGCCACGTTATGTTAGCGACACAATGAGAGCATTTCAGCTTCATGGAACCACGCACGTTCAGTGCGACATGAGAGAAGAAAACACAGATGCTGCCTTGACAGGGTTAGAGTGAATTTGCCTCTGTCCCCCCCCGCCGACACATAACCTGCCCAGAGCCAGCACAGCTTCACGTCCCGAGGAACATTACTGCTGTGTGCTAGAATACATGAAAGGAAACCTGCGGATGCTGGGAGGCTCTGAGCTGTACACGGCTTGAGAAAGCTTCTAGACCCTTCAGGGCTCGGCGTGGCACTTCTGGAGCGTGAGACACCACGTTTCCTCATGGAAACCTAGTGTTACGTTTTGGGGACTTGATGCACAACTGCCTCCAGCCGCTTAGCTGGATGGCCTTGTCCAGAAGCGACAGTTGCCAGAGAGTTCTTTCCCAGGAGCTCGTGAGACAGCATATCATGCAGAAACGCAGAGAAGGAGACCAGCCTTTCCCCGTGTTTTGAGAGGTTCGCTCCTCTGCCTTTGAGCCTTTGAACACAAAGATCCAGTCAGCTCCCGATGATAACTTAGAACTGTACTCTTGACGGTCTCTCTGCCATCAGCCCCCTGCTCAGCTACCGTCTCCTCGGTGCATTCAGTGAAGTACCATAAAATCTGCAGCCTGCCGCACCATGTTGTTCAGGAAGGGCACATTTCCTCTTCGTAAAGAAATCTTTTCTTGCAGCCTGCCTGGCTCGAGCTCCTATTCCTTTTCAGAAGCCCGAGTTTGGCATAGCACTGAAATGACCCCTTCCCTCAAGGCCGGACACATCTCCTAGAGAATATACTCCACGTAGCCCCATTCATTACCTCTTGCCTCCTATGAAACACAAAGGAGTTGTAGCTTGATGGGAGGAAACAGTGGCCTCCTGCTCCGTCTATGACTATCCCGTTTCCCAAGGCCCCGTGAAAGGCTCTTGCTTTCAAGGGTGTAGAGTCTATCGACGGGCACCAAGCACCGCCAAAAGAGGAGAAATCAGAGCTAGAGAACGTGCTCCTGAGAAACACGCACACTTACCGCACGAAAAGCAGGCCTCTTCGTGGAGTCTGAAATCCCTCCCTGCTCAGCGTTTCTCCGTGGGGCAGAGCGCTCACCGCTGCCTCCATGCACAGCTAGGAAAAGTAGGTGTGCAGGTGTCACCTGCCTTTCAGCGCCTGTCCAAATTGTGCGGACAATAGCCACACCTGCCTGAACGTTCTGCAGAAAACCGAGTGTTACTGGAGTGTAGCAAACGCTTCCGTCTTCACTCAGGGTAAAGAGGCCATTGCTGTGGTGTGGACGGCCTTCATCCCCACTCTTTTGGAGCACAATGCCCTCTGAGCAGGCTGGAAACTGCCTGTAGGAGAAGCAGTTGAACAGACGTCCGCCCCGGTATACGGAACTGCAGCCACACCTCGAGTGTATCTTACGCTCCAGGAACCAACGCGGTGCCCAGAACTCCTTTCTGATGCTAAGAAGCAAGAGGCAACAATTCCTCTGGAGACCCGTGCGTGGTGAGGCCTCCTGAGATTTGGTGCCTTCCAGTCCCGTTGACACCCCATCGATTGATTGCCATGTGATGGTAGCGACACAAAGACTGCCTTTACAAGTGCATGGAACCACGTTGAGTGGGCCGTGAGCCGAGAAGCACTAATGCTACACTGACAGGGCTAGGATGAAATGCCTCTGACCCCCTCCAAAAAGTAACTTTCCAAGAGGCAGCACACGGTCACATCCCCAGAACAACCCTGCCGGGTGCTAGGATACATTACAGGAAATCCGGAGACTCTGGGAGACGCTGAGCTCCACACGGCTTGAAAAAGCTTATAGCCTCTTTTCGGGGGTCAGTGTGGCACTTCTGGACAGTGAGACACCAGGTCTCCTAATGGAACCCTGGTGTTACATTACTGGGACGTAAGGCACAACATTAATCAGCCGCTTGGGTTACGGGCCTTGTCCAGAAGCAACGGTTGCCAAAGATTTCTTTGCTTTGAGCTCGTGAGACAGCATATCATGTAGGACCGCAGAGAAGGAGACCTGCTGCTCTCTGGTTTTGAAGAAGAGGTGAGCTTTTCTACTAAGCCTTGGAGCACAAAGATCCAGCCAAGTCCCAACGACAGGTTAGAAGGTTACTGTTGCAGGTCTCTCGGTGCTTAGCCCACTGTTCGGCTACAGTCTGTAAAGTGCATTCAGGGAAGAACAAGAAACTCTACAACGTCCCGCATCTTGCTGGGAAGGAACAGCACAGCCTCTCCTCGGTGAAGACGTCCTTTCTTGCAGACTGCCAGGCTGGGACTCCTATTCCGTTTCAGCACTCCGAGTTTGGCCTAGCACGGAAATGACCCCTTCCCTCAACGCCCTACACATCTCTTAAGGACTATAACCCCCGTGTGCCCATTCGTTATATCTCGCCCCCTATGAAACACAGAAGAGCTGTGGCTGGATGGTAGGAGGCAGTGGCCGTAGTGTCCTTAAGGCATAAGTATCCCGTGCCAAAGGCCCCGTGATAATCTCTCGCTTTCGGGAGCCTAGGGCATACCAAGGGCTGCCAAACACAGCTAAAGGAGGCGAAAGAAGAGAAGCAGAACTTGCTCCTGAGACTCTCGTACATATACTGACCCCAAAGCATGCCTCTTCGTGGAGACCGAAGGCCTCCCCCGCTCAGATTTAGGGCCCTGGAACACAGGGCTAAGCGCTGCCTTCAAAGGAGAGGTAGGAGAGGAATGTTTTCAAGTCTCGCCCGCCTTTCAGCGCCTGTTCAGCTTGAGTGGACAATAGCCACAGCCTGCCCGAACGTCCTGCCGAGCACCGAGTTTGACTGGAGTGTAGCAAACGCTTGCCAGTTCTCTGAGGGGGAAGAGGCCATTGCTGTGGTGTGAACGGCCTTCACTGGCACTCGCTGGGAGCGCAGTGCTCTCTGGGCAGGCAGGATAGTTCCTATCGGAGAAGCATTTGAACAGACGCCTGCCCTGGTATACGTGCTACATCCGCACATCGAGTGTACCTTTCCTACGCTCCAGGCACCAACACGGTGCACAGAATTCCTCTTGATGGTGAGCAACAAGACGCAACATTTCTTCTAGGAGGCTCGTGCGGGATGAGGCCTCTTGAGGATGTGGACCCTCGAATCCCGTCGAAACCACTGGGATTGATTGCCACGTTATGTTAGCGACACAATGAGAGCATTTCAGCTTCATGGAACCACGCACGTTCAGTGCGACATGAGAGAAGAAAACACAGATGCTGCCTTGACAGGGTTAGAGTGAATTTGCCTCTGTCCCCCCCCGCCTACACATAACCTGCCCAGAGCCAGCACAGCTTCACGTCCTGAGGAACATTACTGCTGTGTGCTAGAATACATGAAAGGAAACCTGCGGACGCTGGGAGACTCTGAGCTGTACGCGGCTTGAGAAAGTTTCTAGATACTTCAGGGGTCGGCGTGGCACTTCTGCAGCGTGAGACACCACGTTTCCTCATGGAAACCTAGTGTTACGTTTCGGGGACTTGATGCACAACCGCCTCCAGCCGCTTAGCTGGATGGCCTTGTCCAGAAGCGACAGTTGCCAGAGAGTTCTTTCCCAGGAGCTCGTGAGAAAGCATATCATGCAGAAACGCAGAGAAGGAGACCAGCCTTTCCCCGTGTTTTGAGAGGTTCGCTCCTCTGCCTTTGAGCCTTTGAACACAAAGATCCAGTCAGCTCCCGATGATAACTTAGAACTGTACTCTTGACGGTCTCTCTGCCATCACCCCCTGCTCAGCTACCATCTCCTCGGTGCATTCAGTGAAGTACCATAAAATCTGCAGCCTGCCGCACCATGTTGTTCAGGAAGGGCACATTTCCTCTTCGTAAAGAAATCTTTTCTTTGCAGCCTGCCTGGCTCGAGCTCCTATTCCTTTTCAGAAGCCCGAGTTTGGCATAGCACTGAAATGACCCCTTCCCTCAAGGCCGGACACATCTCCTTGAGAATATACTCCACGTAGCCCCATTCATTACCTCTTGCCTCCTATGAAACACAAAGGAGTTGTAGCTTGATGGGAGGAAACAGTGGCCTCCTGCTCCGTCTATGACTATCCCGTTTCCCAAGGCCCCGTGAAAGGCTCTTGCTTTCAAGGGTGTAGAGTCTATCGACGGGCACCAAGCACCGCCAAAAGAGGAGAAATCAGAGCTAGAGAACGTGCTCCTGAGAAACACGCACACTTACCGCACGAAAAGCAGGCCTCTTCGTGGAGTCTGAAATCCCTCCCTGCTCAGCGTTTCTCCGTGGGGCAGAGCGCTCACCGCTGCCTCCATGCACAGCTAGGAAAAGTAGGTGTGCAGGTGTCACCTGCCTTTCAGCGCCTGTCCAAATTGTGCGGACAATAGCCACACCTGCCTGAACGTTCTGCAGAAAACCGAGTGTTACTGGAGTGTAGCAAACGCTTCCGTCTTCACTCAGGGTAAAGAGGCCATTGCTGTGGTGTGGACGGCCTTCATCCCCACTCTTTTGGAGCACAATGCCCTCTGAGCAGGCTGGAAACTGCCTGTAGGAGAAGCAGTTGAACAGACGTCCGCCCCGGTATACGGAACTGCAGCCACACCTCGAGTGTAATTACGCTCCAGGAACCAACGCGGTGCCCAGAACTCCTTTCTGATGCTAAGAAGCAAGAGGCAACAATTCCTCTGGAGACCCGTGCGTGGTGAGGCCTCCTGAGATTTGGTGCCTTCCAGTCCCGTTGACACCCCATCGATTGATTGCCATGTGATGGTAGCGACACAAAGACTGCCTTTACAAGTGCATGGAACCACGTTCAGTGGGCCGTGAGCCGAGAAGCACTAATGCTACACTGACAGGGCTAGGATGAAATGCCTCTGATCCCCTCCAAAAAGTAACTTTCCAAGAGGCAGCACACGGTCACATCCCCAGAACAACCCTGCCGTGTGCTAGGATACATTACAGGAAATCCGGAGACTCTGGGAGACGCTGAGCTCCACACGGCTTGAAAAAGCTTATAGCCTCTTTTCGGGGGTCAGTGTGGCACTTCTGGACAGTGAGACACCAGGTCTCCTAATGGAACCCTGGTGTTACATTACTGGGACGTAAGGCACAACATTAATCAGCCGCTTGGGTTACGGGCCTTGTCCAGAAGCAACGGTTGCCAAAGATTTCTTTGCTTTGAGCTCGTGAGACAGCATATCATGTAGGACCGCAGAGAAGGAGACCTGCCGCTCTCTGGTTTTGAAGAAGAGGTGAGCTTTTCTACTAAGCCTTGGAGCACAAAGATCCAGCCAAGTCCCAACGACAGGTTAGAAGGTTACTGTTGCAGGTCTCTCGGTGCTTAGCCCACTGTTCGGCTACAGTCTGTAAAGTGCATTCAGGGAAGAACAAGAAACTCTACAACGTCCCGCATCTTGCTGGGAAGGAACAGCACAGCCTCTCCTCGGTGAAGACGTCCTTTCTTGCAGACTGCCAGGCTGGGACTCCTATTCCGTTTCAGCACTCCGAGTTTGGCCTAGCACGGAAATGACCCCTTCCCTCAACGCCCTACACATCTCTTAAGGACTATAACCCCCGTGTGCCCATTCGTTATATCTCGCCCCCTATGAAACACAGAAGAGCTGTGGCTGGATGGTAGGAGGCAGTGGCCGTAGTGTCCTTAAGGCATAAGTATCCCGTGCCAAAGGCCCCGTGATAATCTCTCGCTTTCGGGAGCCTAGGGCATACCAAGGGCTGCCAAACACAGCTAAAGGAGGCGAAAGAAGAGAAGCAGAACTTGCTCCTGAGACTCTCGTACATATACTGACCCCAAAGCATGCCTCTTCGTGGAGACCGAAGGCCTCCCCCGCTCAGATTTAGGGCCCTGGAACACAGGGCTAAGCGCTGCCTTCAAAGGAGAGGTAGGAGAGGAATGTTTTCAAGTCTCGCCCGCCTTTCAGCGCCTGTTCAGCTTGAGTGGACAATAGCCACAGCCTGCCCGAACGTCCTGCCGAGCACCGAGTTTGACTGGAGTGTAGCAAACGCTTGCCAGTTCTCTGAGGGGGAAGAGGCCATTGCTGTGGTGTGAACGGCCTTCACTGGCACTCGCTGGGAGCGCAGTGCTCTCTGGGCAGGCAGGATAGTTCCTATCGGAGAAGCATTTGAACAGACGCCTGCCCTGGTATACGTGCTACATCCGCACATCGAGTGTACCTTTCCTACGCTCCAGGCACCAACACGGTGCACAGAATTCCTCTTGATGGTGAGCAACAAGACGCAACATTTCTTCTAGGAGGCTCGTGCGGGACGAGGCCTCTTGAGGATGTGGACCCTCGAATCCCGTCGAAACCACTGGGATTGATTGCCACGTTATGTTAGCGACACAATGAGAGCATTTCAGCTTCATGGAACCACGCACGTTCAGTGCGACATGAGAGAAGAAAACACAGATGCTGCCTTGACAGGGTTAGAGTGAATTTGCCTCTGTCCCCCCCCGCCTACACATAACCTGCCCAGAGCCAGCACAGCTTCACGTCCCGAGGAACATTACTGCTGTGTGCTAGAATACATGAAAGGAAACCTGCGGACGCTGGGAGACTCTGAGCTGTACGCGGCTTGAGAAAGCTTCTAGACACTTCAGGGGTCGGCGTGGCACTTCTGCAGCGTGAGACACCACGTTTCCTCATGGAAACCTAGTGTTACGTTTCGGGGACTTGATGCACAACCGCCTCCAGCCGCTTAGCTGGATGGCCTTGTCCAGAAGCGACAGTTGCCAGAGAGTTCTTTCCCAGGAGCTCGTGAGAAAGCATATCATGCAGAAACGCAGAGAAGGAGACCAGCCTTTCCCCGTGTTTTGAGAGGTTCGCTCCTCTGCCTTTGAGCCTTTGAACACAAAGATCCAGTCAGCTCCCGATGATAACTTAGAACTGTACTCTTGACGGTCTCTCTGCCATCACCCCCTGCTCAGCTACCATCTCCTCGGTGCATTCAGTGAAGTACCATAAAATCTGCAGCCTGCCGCACCATGTTGTTCAGGAAGGGCACATTTCCTCTTCGTAAAGAAATCTTTTCTTTGCAGCCTGCCTGGCTCGAGCTCCTATTCCTTTTCAGAAGCCCGAGTTTGGCATAGCACTGAAATGACCCCTTCCCTCAAGGCCGGACACATCTCCTAGAGAATATACTCCACGTAGCCCCATTCATTACCTCTTGCCTCCTATGAAACACAAAGGAGTTGTAGCTTGATGGGAGGAAACAGTGGCCTCCTGCTCCGTCTATGACTATCCCGTTTCCCAAGGCCCCGTGAAAGGCTCTTGCTTTCAAGGGTGTAGAGTCTATCGACGGGCACCAAGCACCGCCAAAAGAGGAGAAATCAGAGCTAGAGAACGTGCTCCTGAGAAACACGCACACTTACCGCACGAAAAGCAGGCCTCTTCGTGGAGTCTGAAATCCCTCCCTGCTCAGCGTTTCTCCGTGGGGCAGAGCGCTCACCGCTGCCTCCATGCACAGCTAGGAAAAGTAGGTGTGCAGGTGTCACCTGCCTTTCAGCGCCTGTCCAAATTGTGCGGACAATAGCCACACCTGCCTGAACGTTCTGCAGAAAACCGAGTGTTACTGGAGTGTAGCAAACGCTTCCGTCTTCACTCAGGGTAAAGAGGCCATTGCTGTGGTGTGGACGGCCTTCATCCCCACTCTTTTGGAGCACAATGCCCTCTGAGCAGGCTGGAAACTGCCTGTAGGAGAAGCAGTTGAACAGACGTCCGCCCCGGTATACGGAACTGCAGCCACACCTCGAGTGTATCTTACGCTCCAGGAACCAACGCGGTGCCCAGAACTCCTTTCTGATGCTAAGAAGCAAGAGGCAACAATTCCTCTGGAGACCCGTGCGTGGTGAGGCCTCCTGAGATTTGGTGCCTTCCAGTCCCGTTGACACCCCATCGATTGATTGCCATGTGATGGTAGCGACACAAAGACTGCCTTTACAAGTGCATGGAACCACGTTGAGTGGGCCGTGAGCCGAGAAGCACTAATGCTACACTGACAGGGCTAGGATGAAATGCCTCTGACCCCCTCCAAAAAGTAACTTTCCAAGAGGCAGCACACGGTCACATCCCCAGAACAACCCTGCCGGGTGCTAGGATACATTACAGGAAATCCGGAGACTCTGGGAGACGCTGAGCTCCACACGGCTTGAAAAAGCTTATAGCCTCTTTTCGGGGGTCAGTGTGGCACTTCTGGACAGTGAGACACCAGGTCTCCTAATGGAACCCTGGTGTTACATTACTGGGACGTAAGGCACAACATTAATCAGCCGCTTGGGTTACGGGCCTTGTCCAGAAGCAACGGTTGCCAAAGATTTCTTTGCTTTGAGCTCGTGAGACAGCATATCATGTAGGACCGCAGAGAAGGAGACCTGCCGCTCTCTGGTTTTGAAGAAGAGGTGAGCTTTTCTACTAAGCCTTGGAGCACAAAGATCCAGCCAAGTCCCAACGACAGGTTAGAAGGTTACTGTTGCAGGTCTCTCGGCGCTTAGCCCACTGTTCGGCTACAGTCTGTAAAGTGCATTCAGGGAAGAACAAGAAACTCTACAATGTCCCGCATCTTGCTGGGAAGGAACAACACAGCCTCTCCTCGGTGAAGACGTCCTTTCTTGCAGACTGCCAGGCTGGGACTCCTATTCCGTTTCAGCACTCCGAATTTGGCCTAGCACGGAAATGACCCCTTCCCTCAACGCCCTACACATCTCTTAAGGACTATAACCCCCGTGTGCCCATTCGTTATATCTCGCCCCCTATGAAACACAGAAGAGCTGTGGCTGGATGGTAGGAGGCAGTGGCCGTAGTGTCCTTAAGGGATAAGTATCCCGTGCCAAAGGCCCCGTGATAATCTCTCGCTTTCGGGAGCCTAGGGCATACCAAGGGCTGCCAAACACAGCTAAAGGAGGTGAAAGAAGAGAAGCAGAACTTGCTCCTGAGACTCTCGTACATATACTGACCCCAAAGCATGCCTCTTCGTGGAGACCGAAGGCCTCCCCAGCTCAGATTTAGGGCCCTGGAACACAGGGCTAAGCGCTGCCTTCAAAGGAGAGGTAGGACAGGAATGTTTTCAAGTCTCGCCCGCCTTTCAGCACCTGTTCAGCTTGAGTGGACAATAGCCACAGCCTGCCCGAACGTCCTGCCGAGCACCGAGTTTGACTGGAGTGTAGCAAACGCTTGCCAGTTCTCTGAGGGGGAAGAGGCCATTGCTGTGGTGTGAACGGCCTTCACTGGCACTCGCTGGGAGCGCAGTGCTCTCTGGGCAGGCAGGATAGTTCCTATCGGAGAAGCATTTGAACAGACGCCTGCCCTGGTATACGTGCTACATCCGCACATCGAGTGTACCTTTCCTACGCTCCAGGCACCAACACGGTGCACAGAACTCCTCTTGATGGTGAGCAACAAGACGCAACATTTCTTCTAGGAGGCTCGTGCGGGACGAGGCCTCTTGAGGATGTGGACCCTCGAATCCCGTCGAAACCACTGGGATTGATTGCCACGTTATGTTAGCGACACAATGAGAGCATTTCAGCTTCATGGAACCACGCACGTTCAGTGCAACATGAGAGAAGAAAACACAGATGCTGCCTTGACAGGGTTAGAGTGAATTTGCCTCTGTCCCTCCCCGCCCCCTCCCCCACCCCGCCGACACATAACCTGCCCAGAGCCAGCACAGCTTCACGTCCCGAGGAACATTACTGCTGTGTGCTAGAATACATGAAAGGAAACCTGCGGACGCTGGGAGACTCTGAGCTGTACGCGGCTTGAGAAAGCTTCTAGACCCTTCAGGGCTCGGCGTGGCACTTCTGGAGCGTGAGACACCACGTTTCCTCATGGAAACCTAGTGTTACGTTTCGGGGACTTGATGCACAACCGCCTCCAGCCGCTTAGCTGGATGGCCTTGTCCAGAAGCGACAGTTGCCAGAGAGTTCTTTCCCAGGAGCTCGTGAGACAGCATATCATGCAGAAACGCAGAGAAGGAGACCAGCCTTTCCCCGTGTTTTGAGAGGTTCGCTCCTCTGCCTTTGAGCCTTTGAACACAAAGATCCAGTCAGCTCCCGATGATAACTTAGAACTGTACTCTTGACGGTCTCTCTGCCATCAGCCCCCGGCTCAGCTACCGTCTCCTCGGTGCATTCAGTGAAGTACCATAAAATCTGCAGCCTGCCGCACCATGTTGTTCAGGAAGGGCACATTTCCTCTTCGTAAAGAAATCTTTTCTTGCAGCCTGCCTGGCTCGAGCTCCCATTCCTTTTCAGAAGCCCGAGTTTGGCATAGCACTGAAATGACCCCTTCCCTCAAGGCCGGACACATCTCCTAGAGAATATACTCCACGTAGCCCCATTCATTACCTCTTGCCTCCTATGAAACACAAAGGAGTTGTAGCTTGATGGGAGGAAACAGTGGCCTCCTGCTCCGTCTATGACTATCCCGTTTCCCAAGGCCCCGTGAAAGGCTCTTGCTTTCAAGGGTGTAGAGTCTATCGACGGGCACCAAGCACCGCCAAAAGAGGAGAAATCAGAGCTAGAGAACGTGCTCCTGAGAAACACGCACACTTACCGCACGAAAAGCAGGCCTCTTCGTGGAGTCTGAAATCCCTCCCTGCTCAGCGTTTCTCCGTGGGGCAGAGCGCTCACCGCTGCCTCCATGCACAGCTAGGAAAAGTAGGTGTGCAGGTGTCACCTGCCTTTCAGCGCCTGTCCAAATTGTGCGGACAATAGCCACACCTGCCTGAACGTTCTGCTGAAAACCGAGTGTTACTGGAGTGTAGCAAACGCTTCCGTCTTCACTCAGGGTAAAGAGGCCATTGCTGTGGTGTGGACGGCCTTCATCCCCACTCTTTTGGAGCACAATGCCCTCTGAGCAGGCTGGAAACTGCCTGTAGGAGAAGCAGTTGAACAGACGTCCGCCCCAGTATACGGAACTGCAGCCACACCTCGAGTGTATCTTACGCTCCAGGAACCAACGCGGTGCCCAGAACTCCTTTCTGATGCTAAGAAGCAAGAGGCAACAATTCCTCTGGAGACCCGTGCGTGGTGAGGCCTCCTGAGATTTGGTGCCTTCCAGTCCCGTTGACACCCCATCGATTGATTGCCATGTGATGGTAGCGACACAAAGACTGCCTTTACAAGTGCATGGAACCACGTTCAGTGGGCTGTGAGCCGAGAAGCACTAATGCTACACTGACAGGGCTAGGATGAAATGCCTCTGACCCCCTCCAAAAAGTAACTTTCCAAGAGGCAGCACACGGTCACATCCCCAGAACAACCCTGCCGTGTGCTAGGATACATTATAGGAAATCCGGAGACTCTGGGAGACGCTGAGCTCCACACGGCTTGAAAAAGCTTATAGCCTCTTTTCGGGGGTCAGTGTGGCACTTCTGGACAGTGAGACACCAGGTCTCCTAATGGAACCCTGGTGTTACATTACTGGGACGTAAGGCACAACATTAATCAGCCGCTTGGGTTACGGGCCTTGTCCAGAAGCAACGGTTGCCAAAGATTTCTTTGCTTTGAGCTCGTGAGACAGCATATCATGTAGGACCGCAGAGAAGGAGACCTGCCGCTCTCTGGTTTTGAAGAAGAGGTGAGCTTTTCTACTAAGCCTTGGAGCACAAAGATCCAGCCAAGTCCCAACGACAGGTTAGAAGGTTACTGTTGCAGGTCTCTCGGCGCTTAGCCCACTGTTCGGCTACAGTCTGTAGAGTGCATTCAGGGAAGAACAAGAAACTCTACAACGCCCCGCATCTTGCTGGGAAGGAACAGCACAGCCTCTCCTCGGTGAAGACGTCCTTTCTTGCAGACTGCCAGGCTGGGACTCCTATTCCGTTTCAGCACTCCGAGTTTGGCCTAGCACGGAAATGACCCCTTCCCTCAACGCCCTACACATCTCTTAAGGACTATAACCCCCGTGTGCCCATTCGTTATATCTCGCCCCCTATGAAACACAGAAGAGCTGTGGCTGGATGGTAGGAGGCAGTGGCCGTAGTGTCCTTAAGGCATAAGTATCCCGTGCCAAAGGCCCCGTGATAATCTCTCGCTTTCGGGAGCCTAGGGCATACCAAGGGCTGCCAAACACAGCTAAAGGAGGCGAAAGAAGAGAAGCAGAACTTGCTCCTGAGACTCTCGTACATATACTGACCCCAAAGCATGCCTCTTCGTGGAGACCGAAGGCCTCCCCAGCTCAGATTAAGGGCCCTGGAACACAGGGCTAAGCGCTGCCTTCAAAGGAGAGGTAGGAAAGGAATGTTTTCAAGTCTCGCCCGCCTTTCAGCGCCTGTTCAGCTTGAGTGGACAATAGCCACAGCCTGCCCGAACGTCCTGCCGAGCACCGAGTTTGACTGGAGTGTAGCAAACGCTTGCCAGTTCTCTGAGGGGGAAGAGGCCATTGCTGTGGTGTGAACGGCCTTCACTGGCACTCGCTGGGAGCGCAGTGCTCTCTGGGCAGGCAGGATAGTTCCTATCGGAGAAGCATTTGAACAGACGCCTGCCCTGGTATACGTGCTACATCCGCACATCGAGTGTACCTTTCCTACGCTCCAGGCACCAACACGGTGCACAGAACTCCTCTTGATGGTGAGCAACAAGACGCAACATTTCTTCTAGGAGGCTCGTGCGGGACGAGGCCTCTTGAGGATGTGGACCCTCGAATCCCGTCGAAACCACTGGGATTGATTGCCACGTTATGTTAGCGACACAATGAGAGCATTTCAGCTTCATGGAACCACGCACGTTCAGTGCGACATGAGAGAAGAAAACACAGATGCTGCCTTGACAGGGTTAGAGTGAATTTGCCTCTGTCCCCTCCCCCCGCCCCCCCCCCCCGCCGACACATAACCTGCCCAGAGCCAGCACAGCTTCACGTCCCGAGGAACATTACTGCTGTGTGCTAGAATACATGAAAGGAAACCTGCGGACGCTGGGAGACTCTGAGCTGTACGCGGCTTGAGAAAGCTTCTAGACCCTTCAGGGCTCGGCGTGGCACTTCTGGAGCGTGAGACACCACGTTTCCTCATGGAAACCTAGTGTTACGTTTCGGGGACTTGATGCACAACTGCCTCCAGCCGCTTAGCTGGATGGCCTTGTCCAGAAACGACAGTTGCCAGAGAGTTCTTTCCCAGGAGCTCGTGAGACAGCATATCATGCAGAAACGCAGAGAAGGAGACCAGCCTTTCCCCGTGTTTTGAGAGGTTCGCTCCTCTGCCTTTGAGCCTTTGAACACAAAGATCCAGTCAGCTCCCGATGATAACTTAGAACTGTACTCTTGACGGTCTCTCTGCCATCAGACCCCTGCTCAGCTACCGTCTCCTCGGTGCATTCAGTGAAGTACCATAAAATCTGCAGCCTGCCGCACCATGTTGTTCAGGAAGGGCACATTTCCTCTTCGTAAAGAAATCTTTTCTTGCAGCCTGCCTGGCTCGAGCTCCTATTCCTTTTCAGAAGCCCGAGTTTGGCATAGCACTGAAATGACCCCTTCCCTCAAGGCCGGACACATCTCCTAGGGAATATACTCCACGTAGGCCCATTCATTACCTCTTGCCTCCTATGAAACACAAAGGAGTTGTAGCTTGATGGGAGGAAACAGTGGCCTCCTGCTCCGTCTATGACTATCCCGTTTCCCATGGCCCCGTGAAAGGCTCTTGCTTTCAAGGGTGTAGAGTCTATCGACAGGCACCAAGCACCGCCAAAAGAGGAGAAATCAGAGCTAGAGAACGTGCTCCTGAGAAACACGCACGCTTACCGCACGAAAAGCAGGCCTCTTCGTGGAGTCTGAAATCCCTCCCTGCTCAGCGTTTCTCCGTGGGGCAGAGCGCTAACTGCTGCCTCCATGCACAGCTAGGAAAAGTAGGTGTGCAGGTGTCACCTGCCTTTCAGCACCTGTCCAAATTGTGCAGACAATAGCCACACCTGCCTGAACGTTCTGCAGAAAACCGAGTGTTACTGGAGTGTAGCAAACGCTTCCGTCTTCACTCAGGGTAAAGAGGCCATTGCTGTGGTGTGGACGGCCTTCATCCCCACTCTTTTGGAGCACAATGCCCTCTGAGCAGGCTGGAAACTGCCTGTAGGAGAAGCAGTTGAACAGACGTCCGCCTCGGTATATGGAACTGCAGCCACACCTCGAGTGTATCTTACGCTCCAGGAACCAACGCGGTGCCCAGAACTCCTTTCTAATGCTAAGAAGCAAGAGGCAACAATTCCTCTGGAGACCGGTGCGTGGTGAGGCCTCCTGAGATTTGGTGCCTTCCAGTCCCGTTGACACCCCATCGATTGATTGCCATGTGATGGTAGCGACACAAAGACTGCCTTTACAAGTGCATGGAACCACGTTCAGTGGGCCGTGAGCCGAGAAGCACTAATGCTACACTGACAGGGCTAGGATGAAATGCCTCTGACCCCCTCCAAAAAGTAACTTTCCAAGAGGCAGCACACGGTCACATCCCCAGAACAACCCTGCCGTGTGCTAGGATACATTACAGGAAATCCGGAGACTCTGGGAGACGCTGAGCTCCACACGGCTTGAAAAAGCTTATAGCCTCTTTTCGGGGGGCAGTGTGGCACTTCTGGACAGTGAGACACCAGGTCTCCTAACGGAACCCTGGTGTTACATTACTGGGACGTAAGGCACAACATTAATCAGCCGCTTGGGTTACGGGCCTTGTCCAGAAGCAACGGTTGCCAAAGATTTCTTTGCTTTGAGCTCGTGAGACAGCATATCATGTAGGACCGCAGAGAAGGAGACCTGCCGCTCTCTGGTTTTGAAGAAGAGGTGAGCTTTTCTACTAAGCCTTGGAGCACAAAGATCCAGCCAAGTCCCAACGACAGGTTAGAAGGTTACTGTTGCAGGTCTCTCGGCGCTTAGCCCACTGTTCGGCTACAGTCTGTAAAGTGCATTCAGGGAAGAACAAGAAACTCTACAACGTTCCGCATCTTGCTGGGAAGGAACAACACAGCCTCTCCTCGGTGAAGACGTCCTTTCTTGCAGACTGCCAGGCTGGGACTCCTATTCCGTTTCAGCACTCCGAGTTTGGCCTAACACGGAAATGACCCCTTCCCTCAACGCCCTACACATCTCTTAAGGACTATAAACCCATGTGCCCATTCGTTATATCTCGCCCCCTATGAAACACAGAAGAGCTGTGGCTGGATGGTAGGAGGCAGTGGCCGTAGTGTCCTTAAGGGATAAGTATCCCGTGCCAAAGGCCCCGTGATAATCTCTCGCTTTCGGGAGCCTAGGGCATACCAAGGGCTGCCAAACACAGCTAAAGGAGGCGAAAGAAGAGAAGCAGAACTTGCTCCTGAGACTCTCGTACATATACTGACCCCAAAGCATGCCTCTTCGTGGAGACCGAAGGCCTCCCCAGCTCAGATTTAGGGCCCTGGAACACAGGGCTAAGCACTGCCTTCAAAGGAGAGGTAGGAAAGGAATGTTTTCAAGTCTCGCCGCCTTTCAGCGCCTGTTCAGCTTGAGTGGACAATAGCCACAGCCTGCCCGAACGTCCTGCCGAGCACCGAGTTTGACTGGAGTGTAGCAAACGCTTGCCAGTTCTCTGAGGGGGAAGAGGCCATTGCTGTGGTGTGAACGGCCTTCACTGGCACTCGCTGGGACTGCAGTGCTCTCTGGGCAGGCAGGATAGTTCCTATCGGAGAAGCATTTGAACAGACGCCTGCCCTGGTATACGTGCTACATCCGCACATCGAGTGTACCTTTCCTACGCTCCAGGCACCAACACGGTGCACAGAACTCCTCTTGATGGTGAGCAACATGACGCAACATTTCTTCTAGGAGGCTCGTGCGGGACGAGGCCTCTTGAGGATGTGGACCCTCGAATCCCGTCGAAACCACTGGGATTGATTGCCACGTTATGTTAGCGACACAATGAGAGCATTTCAGCTTCATGGAACCACGCACGTTCAGTGCGACATGAGAGAAGAAAACACAGATGCTGCCTTGACAGGGTTACAGTGAATTTGCCTCTGTCCCTCCCCGCCACCCCCCCCCCGCTGACACATAACCTTCCCAGAGCCAGCACAGCTTCACGTCCCGAGGAACATTACTGCTGTGTGCTAGAATACATGAAAGGAAACCTGCGGACGCTGGGAGGCTCTGAGCTGTACACGGCTTGAGAAAGCTTCTAGACCCTTCAGGGCTCGGCGTGGCACTTCTGGAGCGTGAGACACCACGTTTCCTCATGGAAACCTAGTGTTACGTTTCGGGGACTTGATGCACAACCGCCTCCAGCCGCTTAGCTGGATGGCCTTGTCCAGAAGCGACAGTTGCCAGAGAGTTCTTTCCCAGGAGCTCGTGAGACAGCATATCATGCAGAAACGCAGAGAAGGAGACCAGCCTTTCCCCGTGTTTTGAGAGGTTCGCTCCTCTGCCTTTGAGCCTTTGAACACAAAGATCCAGTCAGCTCCCGATGATAACTTAGAACTGTACTCTTGACGGTCTCTCTGCCATCAGACCCCTGCTCAGCTACCGTCTCCTCGGTGCATTCAGTGAAGTACCATAAAATCTGCAGCCTGCCGCACCATGTTGTTCAGGAAGGGCACATTTCCTCTTCGTAAAGAAATCTTTTCTTGCAGCCTGCCTGGCTCGAGCTCCTATTCCTTTTCAGAAGCCCGAGTTTGGCATAGCACTGAAATGACCCCTTCCCTCAAGGCCGGACACATCTCCTAGAGAATATACTCCACGTAGGCCCATTCATTACCTCTTGCCTCCTATGAAACACAAAGGAGTTGTAGCTTGATGGGAGGAAACAGTGGCCTCCTGCTCCGTCTATGACTATCCCGTTTCCCAAAGCCCCGTGAAAGGCTCTTGCTTTCAAGGGTGTAGAGTCTATCGACGGGCACCAAGCACCACCAAAAGAGGAGAAATCAGAGCTAGAGAACGTGCTCCTGAGAAACACGCACACTTACCGCACGAAAAGCAGGCCTCTTCGTGGAGTCTGAAATCCCTCCCTGCTCAGCGTTTCTCCGTGGGGCAGAGCGCTCACCGCTGCCTCCATGCACAGCTAGGAAAAGTAGGTGTGCAGGTGTCACCTGCCTTTCAGCGCCTGTCCAAATTGTGCGGACAATAGCCACACCTGCCTGAACGTTCTGCTGAAAACCGAGTGTTACTGGAGTGTAGCAAACGCTTCCATCTTCACTCAGGGTAAAGAGGCCATTGCTGTGGTGTGGACGGCCTTCATCCCCACTCTTTTGGAGCACAATGCCCTCTGAGCAGGCTGGAAACTGCCTGTAGGAGAAGCAGGTGAACAGACGTCCGCCCCGGTATACGGAACTGCAGCCACACCTCGAGTGTATCTTACGCTCCAGGAACCAACGCGGTGCCCAGAACTCCTTTCTGATGCTAAGAAGCAAGAGGCAACAATTCCTCTGGAGACCCGTGCGTGGTGAGGCCTCCTGAGATTTGGTGCCTTCCAGTCCCGTTGACACCCCATCGATTGATTGCCATGTGATGGTAGCGACACAAAGACTGCCTTTACAAGTGCATGGAACCACGTTCAGTGGGCCGTGAGCCGAGAAGCACTAATACTACACTGACAGGGCTAGGATGAAATGCCTCTGACCCCCTCCAAAAAGTAACTTTCCAAGAGGCAGCACACGGTCACATCCCCAGAACAACCCTGCCGTGTGCTAGGATACATTACAGGAAATCCGGAGACTCTGGGAGACGCTGAGCTCCACACGGCTTGAAAAAGCTTATAGCCTCTTTTCGGGGGTCAGTGTGGCACTTCTGGACAGTGAGACACCAGGTCTCCTAATGGAACCCTGGTGTTACATTACTGGGACGTAAGGCACAACATTAATCAGCCGCTTGGGTTACGGGCCTTGTCCAGAAGCAACGGTTGCCAAAGATTTCTTTGCTTTGAGCTCGTGAGACAGCATATCATGTAGGACCGCAGAGAAGGAGACCTGCTGCTCTCTGGTTTTGAAGAAGAGGTGAGCTTTTCTACTAAGCCTTGGAGCACAAAGATCCAGCCAAGTCCCAACGACAGGTTAGAAGGTTACTGTTGCAGGTCTCTCGGCGCTTAGCCCACTGTTCGGCTACAGTCTGTAAAGTGCATTCAGGGAAGAACAAGAAACTCTACAACGTCCCGCATCTTGCTGGGAAGGAACAACACAGCCTCTCCTCGGTGAACACGTCCTTTCTTGCAGACTGCCAGGCTGGGACTCCTATTCCGTTTCAGCACTCCGAGTTTGGCCTAGCACGGAAATGACCCCTTCCCTCAACGCCCTACACATCTCTTAAGGACTATAACCCCCGTGTGCCCATTCGTTATATCTCGCCCCCTATGAAACACAGAAGAGCTGTGGCTG
This sequence comes from Eubalaena glacialis, assembly GCF_028564815.1. Lineage (NCBI taxonomy): Eukaryota > Metazoa > Chordata > Mammalia > Artiodactyla > Balaenidae > Eubalaena > Eubalaena glacialis. Next base: position 27,218,863 of record NC_083725.1, read on the forward strand.
GATGGTAGGAGGCAGTGGCCGTAGTGTCCTTAAGGGATAAGTATCCCGTGCCAAAGGCCCCGTGAAAATCTCTCGCTTTCGGGAGCCTAGGGCATACCAAGGGCTGCCAAATACAGCTAAAGGAGGCGAAAGAAGAGAAGCAGAACTTGCTCCTGAGACTCTCGTACATATACTGACCCCAAAGCATGCCTCTTCGTGGAGACCGAAGGCCTCCCCAGCTCAGATTTAGGGCCCTGGAACACAGTGCTAAGCGCTGCCTTCAAAGGAGAGGTAGGAAAGAAATGTTTTCAAGTCTCGCCCGCCATTCAGTGCCTGTTCAGCTTGAGTGGACAATAGCCACAGCCTGCCCGAACGTCCCGCCGAGCACCGAGTTTGACTGGAGTGTAGCAAACGCTTGCCAGTTCTCTGAGGGGGAAGAGGCCATTGCTGTGGTGTGAACGGCCTTCACTGGCACTCGCTGGGAGTGCAGTGCTCTCTGGGCAGGCAGGATAGTTCCTATCGGAGAAGCATTTGAACAGACGCCTGCCCTGGTATACGTGCTACATCCGCACATCGAGTGTACCTTTCCTATGCTCCAGGCACCAACACGGTGCACAGAACTCCTCTTGATGGTGAGCAACAAGACGCAACATTTCTTCTAGGAGGCTCGTGCGGGACGAGGCCTCTTGAGGATGTGGACCCTCGAATCCCGTCGAAACCACTGGGATTGATTGCCACGTTATGTTAGCGACACAATGAGAGCATTTCAGCTTCATGGAACCACGCACGTTCAGTGCGACATGAGAGAAGAAAACACAGATGCTGCCTTGACAGGGTTAGAGTGAATTTGCCTCTGTCACCCCCGCCGACACATAACCTGCCCGGAGCCAGCACAGCTTCACGTCCCGAGGAACATTACTGCTGTGTGCTAGAATACATGAAAGGAAACCTGTGGACGCTGGGAGACTCTGAGCTGTACGCGGCTTGAGAAAGCTTCTAGACCCTTCAGGGCTCGGCGTGGCACTTCTGGAGCGTGAGACACCACGTTTCCTCATGGAAACCTAGTGTTACGTTTCGGGGACTTGATGCACAACCGCCTCCAGCCGCTTAGCTGGATGGCCTTGTCCAGAAGCGACAGTTGCCAGAGAGTTCTTTCCCAGGAGCTCGTGAGACAGCATATCATGCAGAAACGCAGAGAAGGAGACCAGCCTTTCCCCGTGTTTTGAGAGGTTCGCTCCTCTGCCTTTGAGCCTTTGAACACAAAGATCCAGTCAGCTCCCGATGATAACTTAGAACTGTACTCTTGACGGTCTCTCTGCCATCAGCCCCCTGCTCAGCTACCGTCTCCTCGGTGCATTCAGTGAAGTACCATAAAATCTGCAGCCTGCCGCACCATGTTGTTCAGGAAGGGCACATTTCCTCTTCGTAAAGAAATCTTTTCTTGCAGCCTGCCTGGCTCGAGCTCCTATTCCTTTTCAGAAGCCCGAGTTTGGCATAGCACTGAAATGACCCCTTCCCTCAAGGCCGGACACATCTCCTAGAGAATATACTCCACGTAGCCCCATTCATTACCTCTTGCCTCCTATGAAACACAAAGGAGTTGTAGCTTGATGGGAGGAAACAGTGGCCTCCTGCTCCGTCTATGACTATCCCGTTTCCCAAGGCCCCATGAAAGGCTCTTGCTTTCAAGGGTGTAGAGTCTATCGACGGGCACCAAGCACCGCCAAAAGAGGAGAAATCAGAGCTAGAGAACGTGCTCCTGAGAAACACGCACACTTACCGCACGAAAAGCAGGCCTCTTCGTGGAGTCTGAAATCCCTCCCTGCTCAGCGTTTCTCCGTGGGGCAGAGCGCTCACCGCTGCCTCCATGCACAGCTAGGAAAAGTAGGTGTGCAGGTGTCACCTGCCTTTCAGTGCCTGTCCAAATTGTGCGGACAATAGCCACACCTGCCTGAACGTTCTGCAGAAAACCGAGTGTTACTGGAGTGTAGCAAACGCTTCCATCTTCACTCAGGGTAAAGAGGCCATTGCTGTGGTGTGGACGGCCTTCATCCCCACTCTTTTGGAGCACAATGCCCTCTGAGCAGGCTGGAAACTGCCTGTAGGAGAAGCAGTTGAACAGACGTCCGCCCCGGTATACGGAACTGCAGCCACACCTCGAGTGTATCTTACGCTCCAGGAACCAACGCGGTGCCCAGAACTCCTTTCTGATGCTAAGAAGCAAGAGGCAACAATTCCTCTGGAGACCCGTGCGTGGTGAGGCCTCCTGAGATTTGGTGCCTTCCAGTCCCGTTGACACCCCATCGAATGATTGCCATGTGATGGTAGCGACACAAATACTGCCTTTACAAGTGCATGGAACCACGTTCAGTGGGCCGTGAACCGAGAAGCACTAATGCTACACTGACAGGGCTAGGATGAAATGCCTCTGACCCCCTCCAAAAAGTAACTTTCCAAGAGGCAGCACACGGTCACATCCCCAGAACAACCCTGCCGTGTGCTAGGATACATTACAGGAAATCCGGAGACTCTGGGAGACGCTGAGCTCCACACGGCTTGAAAAAGCTTATAGCCTCTTTTCGGGGGGCAGTGTGGCACTTCTGGACAGTGAGACACCAGGTCTCCTAATGGAACCCTGGTGTTACATTACTGGGACGTAAGGCACAACATTAATCAGCCGCTTGGGTTACGGGCCTTGTCCAGAAGCAACGGTTGCCAAAGATTTCTTTGCTTTGAGCTCGTGAGACAGCATATCATGTAGGACCGCAGAGAAGGAGACCTGCCGCTCTCTGGTTTTGAAGAAGAGGTGAGCTTTTCTACTAAGCCTTGGAGCACAAAGATCCAGCCAAGTCCCAACGACAGGTTAGAAGGTTCCTGTTGCAGGTCTCTCGGCGCTTAGCCCACTGTTCGGCTACAGTCTGTAAAGTGCATTCAGGGAAGAACAAGAAACTCTACAACGTCCCGCAACTTGCTGGGAAGGAACAACACAGCCTCTCCTTGGTGAAGACGTCCTTTCTTGCAGACTGCCAGGCTGGGACTCCTATTCCGTTTCAGCACTCCGAGTTTGGCCTAGCACGGAAATGACCCCTTCCCTCAACGCCCTACACATCTCTTAAGGACTATAACCCCCGTGTGCCCATTCGTTATATCTCGCCCCCTATGAAACACAGAAGAGCTGTGGCTGGATGGTAGGAGGCAGTGGCCGTAGTGTCCTTAAGGGATAAGTATCCCGTGCCAAAGGCCCCGTGATAATCTCTCGCTTTCGGGAGCCTAGGGCATACCAAGGGCTGCCAAACACAGCTAAAGGCGGCGAAAGAAGAGAAGCAGAACTTGCTCCTGAGACTCTCGTACATATACTGACCCCAAAGCATGCCTCTTCGTGGAGACCGAAGGCCTCCCCAGCTCAGATTTAGGGCCCTGGAACACAGGGCTAAGCGCTGCCTTCAAAGGAGACGTAGGAAAGGAATGTTTTCAAGTCTCGCCCGCCTTTCAGCGCCTGTTCAGCTTGAGTGGACAATAGCCACAGCCTGCCCGAACGTCCTGCCGAGCACCGAGTTTGACTGGAGTGTAGCAAACGCTTGCCAGTTCTCTGAGGGGGAAGAGGCCATTGCTGTGGTGTGAACGGCCTTCACTGGCACTCGCTGGGAGCGCAGTGCTCTCTGGGCAGGCAGGATAGTTCCTATCGGAGAAGCATTTGAACAGACGCCTGCCCTGGTATACGTGCTACATCCGCACATCGAGTGTACCTTTCCTACGCTCCAGGCACCAACACGGTGCACAGAACTCCTCTTGATGGTGAGCAACAAGACGCAACATTTCTTCTAGGAGGCTCGTGCGGGACGAGGCCTCTTGAGGATGTGGACCCTCGAATCCCGTCGAAACCACTGGGATTGATTGCCACGTTATGTTAGCGACACAATGAGAGCATTTCAGCTTCATGGAACCACGCACGTTCAGTGCGACATGAGAGAAGAAAACACAGATGCTGCCTTGACAGGGTTAGAGTGAATTTGCCTCTGTCACCCCCGCCGACACATAACCTGCCCGGAGCCAGCACAGCTTCACGTCCCGAGGAACATTACTGCTGTGTGCTAGAATACATGAAAGGAAACCTGTGGACGCTGGGAGACTCTGAGCTGTACGCGGCTTGAGAAAGCTTCTAGACCCTTCAGGGCTCGGCGTGGCACTTCTGGAGCGTGAGACACCACGTTTCCTCATGGAAACCTAGTGTTACGTTTCGGGTACTTGATGCACAACCGCCTCCAGCCGCTTAGCTGGATGGCCTTGTCCAGAAGCGACAGTTGCCAGAGAGTTCTTTCCCAGGAGCTCGTGAGACAGCATATCATGCAGAAACGCAGAGAAGGAGACCAGCCTTTCCCCGTGTTTTGAGAGGTTCGCTCCTCTGCCTTTGAGCCTTTGAACACAAAGATCCAGTCAGCTCCCGATGATAACTTAGAACTGTACTCTTGACGGTCTCTCTGCCATCAGCCCCCTGCTCAGCTAACGTCTCCTCGGTGCATTCAGTGAAGTACCATAAAATCTGCAGCCTGCCGCACCATGTTGTTCAGGAAGGGCACATTTCCTCTTCGTAAAGAAATCTTTTCTTGCAGCCTGCCTGGCTCGAGCTCCTATTCCTTTTCAGAAGCCCGAGTTTGGCATAGCACTGAAATGACCCCTTCCCTCAAGGCCGGACACATCTCCTAGAGAATATACTCCACGTAGCCCCATTCATTACCTCTTGCCTCCTATGAAACACAAAGGAGTTGTAGCTTGATGGGAGGAAACAGTGGCCTCCTGCTCCGTCTATGACTATCCCGTTTCCCAAGGCCCCATGAAAGGCTCTTGCTTTCAAGGGTGTAGAGTCTATCGACGGGCACCAAGCACCGCCAAAAGAGGAGAAATCAGAGCTAGAGAACGTGCTCCTGAGAAACACGCACACTTACCGCACGAAAAGCAGGCCTCTTCGTGGAGTCTGAAATCCCTCCCTGCTCAGCGTTTCTCCGTGGGGCAGAGCGCTCACCGCTGCCTCCATGCACAGCTAGGAAAAGTAGGTGTGCAGGTGTCACCTGCCTTTCAGTGCCTGTCCAAATTGTGCGGACAATAGCCACACCTGCCTGAACGTTCTGCAGAAAACCGAGTGTTACTGGAGTGTAGCAAACGCTTCCATCTTCACTCAGGGTAAAGAGGCCATTGCTGTGGTGTGGACGGCCTTCATCCCCACTCTTTTGGAGCACAATGCCCTCTGAGCAGGCTGGAAACTGCCTGTAGGAGAAGCAGTTGAACAGACGTCCGCCCCGGTATACGGAACTGCAGCCACACCTCGAGTGTATCTTACGCTCCAGGAACCAACGCGGTGCCCAGAACTCCTTTCTGATGCTAAGAAGCAAGAGGCAACAATTCCTCTGGAGACCCGTGCGTGGTGAGGCCTCCTGAGATTTGGTGCCTTCCAGTCCCGTTGACACCCCATCGAATGATTGCCATGTGATGGTAGCGACACAAATACTGCCTTTACAAGTGCATGGAACCACGTTCAGTGGGCCGTGAACCGAGAAGCACTAATGCTACACTGACAGGGCTAGGATGAAATGCCTCTGACCCCCTCCAAAAAGTAACTTTCCAAGAGGCAGCACACGGTCACATCCCCAGAACAACCCTGCCGTGTGCTAGGATACATTACAGGAAATCCGGAGACTCTGGGAGACGCTGAGCTCCACACGGCTTGAAAAAGCTTATAGCCTCTTTTCGGGGGGCAGTGTGGCACTTCTGGACAGTGAGACACCAGGTCTCCTAATGGAACCCTGGTGTTACATTACTGGGACGTAAGGCACAACATTAATCAGCCGCTTGGGTTACGGGCCTTGTCCAGAAGCAACGGTTGCCAAAGATTTCTTTGCTTTGAGCTCGTGAGACAGCATATCATGTAGGACCGCAGAGAAGGAGACCTGCCGCTCTCTGGTTTTGAAGAAGAGGTGAGCTTTTCTACTAAGCCTTGGAGCACAAAGATCCAGCCAAGTCCCAACGACAGGTTAGAAGGTTCCTGTTGCAGGTCTCTCGGCGCTTAGCCCACTGTTCGGCTACAGTCTGTAAAGTGCATTCAGGGAAGAACAAGAAACTCTACAACGTCCCGCAACTTGCTGGGAAGGAACAACACAGCCTCTCCTTGGTGAAGACGTCCTTTCTTGCAGACTGCCAGGCTGGGACTCCTATTCCGTTTCAGCACTCCGAGTTTGGCCTAGCACGGAAATGACCCCTTCCCTCAACGCCCTACACATCTCTTAAGGACTATAACCCCCGTGTGCCCATTCGTTATATCTCGCCCCCTATGAAACACAGAAGAGCTGTGGCTGGATGGTAGGAGGCAGTGGCCGTAGTGTCCTTAAGGGATAAGTATCCCGTGCCAAAGGCCCCGTGATAATCTCTCGCTTTCGGGAGCCTAGGGCATACCAAGGGCTGCCAAACACAGCTAAAGGGGGCGAAAGAAGAGAAGCAGAACTTGCTCCTGAGACTCTCGTACATATACTGACCCCAAAGCATGCCTCTTCGTGGAGACCGAAGGCCTCCCCAGCTCAGATTTAGGGCCCTGGAACACAGGGCTAAGCGCTGCCTTCAAAGGAGACGTAGGAAAGGAATGTTTTCAAGTCTCGCCCGCCTTTCAGCGCCTGTTCAGCTTGAGTGGACAATAGCCACAGCCTGCCCGAACGTCCTGCCGAGCACCGAGTTTGACTGGAGTGTAGCAAACGCTTGCCAGTTCTCTGAGGGGGAAGAGGCCATTGCTGTGGTGTGAACGGCCTTCACTGGCACTCGCTGGGAGCGCAGTGCTCTCTGGGCAGGCAGGATAGTTCCTATCGGAGAAGCATTTGAACAGACGCCTGCCCTGGTATACGTGCTACATCCGCACATCGAGTGTACCTTTCCTACGCTCCAGGCACCAACACGGTGCACAGAACTCCTCTTGATGGTGAGCAACAAGACGCAACATTTCTTCTAGGAGGCTCGTGCGGGACGAGGCCTCTTGAGGATGTGGACCCTCGAATCCCGTCGAAACCACTGGGATTGATTGCCACGTTATGTTAGCGACACAATGAGAGCATTTCAGCTTCATGGAACCACGCACGTTCAGTGCGACATGAGAGAAGAAAACACAGATGCTGCCTTGACAGGGTTAGAGTGAATTTGCCTCTGTCACCCCCGCCGACACATAACCTGCCCGGAGCCAGCACAGCTTCACGTCCCGAGGAACATTACTGCTGTGTGCTAGAATACATGAAAGGAAACCTGTGGACGCTGGGAGACTCTGAGCTGTACGCGGCTTGAGAAAGCTTCTAGACCCTTCAGGGCTCGGCGTGGCACTTCTGGAGCGTGAGACACCACGTTTCCTCATGGAAACCTAGTGTTACGTTTCGGGTACTTGATGCACAACCGCCTCCAGCCGCTTAGCTGGATGGCCTTGTCCAGAAGCGACAGTTGCCAGAGAGTTCTTTCCCAGGAGCTCGTGAGACAGCATATCATGCAGAAACGCAGAGAAGGAGACCAGCCTTTCCCCGTGTTTTGAGAGGTTCGCTCCTCTGCCTTTGAGCCTTTGAACACAAAGATCCAGTCAGCTCCCGATGATAACTTAGAACTGTACTCTTGACGGTCTCTCTGCCATCAGCCCCCTGCTCAGCTAACGTCTCCTCGGTGCATTCAGTGAAGTACCATAAAATCTGCAGCCTGCCGCACCATGTTGTTCAGGAAGGGCACATTTCCTCTTCGTAAAGAAATCTTTTCTTGCAGCCTGCCTGGCTCGAGCTCCTATTCCTTTTCAGAAGCCCGAGTTTGGCATAGCACTGAAATGACCCCTTCCCTCAAGGCCGGACACATCTCCTAGAGAATATACTCCACGTAGCCCCATTCATTACCTCTTGCCTCCTATGAAACACAAAGGAGTTGTAGCTTGATGGGAGGAAACAGTGGCCTCCTGCTCCGTCTATGACTATCCCGTTTCCCAAGGCCCCATGAAAGGCTCTTGCTTTCAAGGGTGTAGAGTCTATCGACGGGCACCAAGCACCGCCAAAAGAGGAGAAATCAGAGCTAGAGAACGTGCTCCTGAGAAACACGCACACTTACCGCACGAAAAGCAGGCCTCTTCGTGGAGTCTGAAATCCCTCCCTGCTCAGCGTTTCTCCGTGGGGCAGAGCGCTCACCGCTGCCTCCATGCACAGCTAGGAAAAGTAGGTGTGCAGGTGTCACCTGCCTTTCAGTGCCTGTCCAAATTGTGCGGACAATAGCCACACCTGCCTGAACGTTCTGCAGAAAACCGAGTGTTACTGGAGTGTAGCAAACGCTTCCATCTTCACTCAGGGTAAAGAGGCCATTGCTGTGGTGTGGACGGCCTTCATCCCCACTCTTTTGGAGCACAATGCCCTCTGAGCAGGCTGGAAACTGCCTGTAGGAGAAGCAGTTGAACAGACGTCCGCCCCGGTATACGGAACTGCAGCCACACCTCGAGTGTATCTTACGCTCCAGGAACCAACGCGGTGCCCAGAACTCCTTTCTGATGCTAAGAAGCAAGAGGCAACAATTCCTCTGGAGACCCGTGCGTGGTGAGGCCTCCTGAGATTTGGTGCCTTCCAGTCCCGTTGACACCCCATCGAATGATTGCCATGTGATGGTAGCGACACAAATACTGCCTTTACAAGTGCATGGAACCACGTTCAGTGGGCCGTGAACCGAGAAGCACTAATGCTACACTGACAGGGCTAGGATGAAATGCCTCTGACCCCCTCCAAAAAGTAACTTTCCAAGAGGCAGCACACGGTCACATCCCCAGAACAACCCTGCCGTGTGCTAGGATACATTACAGGAAATCCGGAGACTCTGGGAGACGCTGAGCTCCACACGGCTTGAAAAAGCTTATAGCCTCTTTTCGGGGGGCAGTGTGGCACTTCCGGACAGTGAGACACCAGGTCTCCTAATGGAACCCTGGTGTTACATTACTGGGACGTAAGGCACAACATTAATCAGCCGCTTGGGTTACGGGCCTTGTTCAGAAGCAACGGTTGCCAAAGATTTCTTTGCTTTGAGCTCGTGAGACAGCATATCATGTAGGACCGCAGAGAAGGAGACCTGCCGCTCTCTGGTTTTGAAGAAGAGGTGAGCTTTTCTACTAAGCCTTGGAGCACAAAGATCCAGCCAAGTCCCAACGACAGGTTAGAAGGTTACTGTTGCAGGTCTCTCGGCGCTTAGCCCACTGTTCGGCTACAGTCTGTAAAGTGCATTCAGGGAAGAACAAGAAACTCTACAACGTCCCGCAACTTGCTGGGAAGGAACAACACAGCCTCTCCTTGGTGAAGACGTCCTTTCTTGCAGACTGCCAGGCTGGGACTCCTATTCCGTTTCAGAACTCCGAGTTTGGCATAGCACGGAAATGACCCCTTCCCTCAACGCCCTACACATCTCTTAAGGACTATAACCCCCGTGTGCCCATTCGTTATATCTCGCCCCCTATGAAACACAGAAGAGCTGTGGCTGGATGGTAGGAGGCAGTGGCCGTAGTGTCCTTAAGGGATAAGTATCCCGTGCCAAAGGCCCCGTGAAAATCTCTCGCTTTCGGGAGCCTAGGGCATACCAAGGGCTGCCAAACACAGCTAAAGGAGGCAAAAGAAGAGAAGCAGAACTTGCTCCTGAGACTCTCGTACATATACTGACCCCAAAGCATGCCTCTTCGTGGAGACCGAAGGCCTCCCCAACTCAGATTTAGGGCCCTGGAACACAGGGCTAAGCGCTGCCTTCAAAGGAGCGGTAGGAGAGGAATGTTTTCAAGTCTCGCCCGCCTTTCAGCGCCTGTTCAGCTTGAGTGGACAATAGCCACAGCCTGCCCGAACGTCCTGCCGAGCACCGAGTTTGACTGGAGTGTAGCAAACGCTTGCCAGTTCTCTGAGGGGGAAGAGGCCATTGCTGTGGTGTGAACGGCCTTCACTGGCACTCGCTGGGAGCGCAGTGCTCTCTGGGCAGGCAGGATAGTTCCTATCGGAGAAGCATTTGAACAGACGCCTGCCCTGGTATACGTGCTACATCCGCACATCGAGTGTACCTTTCCTATGCTCCAGGCACCAACACGGTGCACAGAACTCCTCTTGATGGTGAGCAACAAGACGCAACATTTCTTCTAGGAGGCTCGTGCGGGACGAGGCCTCTTGAGGATGTGGACCCTCGAATCCCGTCGAAACCACTGGGATTGATGGCCACGTTATGTTAGCGACACAATGAGAGCATTTCAGCTTCATGGAACCACGCACGTTCAGTGCGACATGAGAGAAGAAAACACAGATGCTGCCTTGACAGGGTTAGAGTGAATTTGCCTCTGTCCCCCCCCGCCGACACATAACCTGCCCAGAGCCAGCACAGCTTCACGTCCCGAGGAACATTACTGCTGTGTGCTAGAATACATGAAAGGAAACCTGCAGTCGCTGGGAGACTCTGAGCTGTACGCGGCTTGAGAAAGCTTCTAGACCCTTCAGGGCTCAGCGTGGCACTTCTGGAGCGTGAGACACCACGTTTCCTCATGGAAACCTAGTGTTACGTTTCGGGGACTTGATGCACAACCGCCTCCAGCCGCTTAGCTGGATGGCCTTGTCCAGAAGCGACAGTTGCCAGAGAGTTCTTTCCCAGGAGCTCGTGAGACAGCATATCATGCAGAAACGCAGAGAAGGAGACCAGCCTTTCCCCGTGTTTTGAGAGGTTCGCTCCTCTGCCTTTGAGCCTTTGAACACAAAGATCCAGTCAGCTCCCGATGATAACTTAGAACTGTACTCTTGACGGTCTCTCTGCCATCAGCCCCCTGCTCAGCTACCGTCTCCTCGGTGCATTCAGTGAAGTACCATAAAATCTGCAGCCTGCCGCACCATGTTGTTCAGGAAGGGCACATTTCCTCTTCATAAAGAAATCTTTTCTTGCAGCCAGCCTGGCTCGAGCTCCTATTCCTTTTCAGAAGCCCGAGTTTGGCATAGCACTGAAATGACCCCTTCCCTCAAGGCCGGACACATCTCCTAGAGAATATACTCCACGTAGCCCCATTCATTACCTCTTGCCTCCTATGAAACACAAAGGAGTTGTAGCTTGATGGGAGGAAACAGTGGCCTCCTGCTCCGTCTATGACTATCCCATTTCCCAAGGCCCCGTGAAAGGCTCTTGCTTTCAAGAGTGTAGAGTCTATCGACGGGCACCAAGCACCGCCAAAAGAGGAGAAATCAGAGCTAGAGAACGTGCTCCTGAGAAACACGCACACTTACCGCACGAAAAGCAGGCCTCTTCGTGGAGTCTGAAATCCCTCCCTGCTCAGCGTTTCTCCGTGGGGCAGAGCGCTCACCGCTGCCTCCATGCACAGCTAGGAAAAGTAGGTGTGCAGGTGTCACCTGCCTTTCAGCGCCTGTCCAAATTGTGCGGACAATAGCCACACCTGCCTGAACGTTCTGCAGAAAACCGAGTGTTACTGGAGTGTAGCAAACGCTTCCGTCTTCACTCAGGGTAAAGAGGCCATTGCTGTGGTGTGGACGGCCTTCATCCCCACTCTTTTGGAGCACAATGCCCTCTGAGCAGGCTGGAAACTGCCTGTAGGAGAAGCAGTTGAACAGACGTCCGCCCCGGTATACGGAACTGCAGCCACACCTCGAGTGTATCTTACGCTCCAGGAACCAACGCGGTGCCCAGAACTCCTTTCTGATGCTAAGAAGCAAGAGGCAACAATTCCTCTGGAGACCCGTGCGTGGTGAGGCCTCCTGAGATTTGGTGCCTTCCAGTCCCGTTGACACCCCATCGATTGATTGCCATGTGATGGTAGCGACACAAAGACTGCCTTTACAAGTGCATGGAACCACGTTCAGTGGGCCGTGAGCCGAGAAGCACTAATGCTACACTGACAGGGCTAGGATGAAATGCCTCTGACCCCCTCCAAAAAGTAACTTTCCAAGAGGCAGCACACGGTCACATCCCCAGAACAACCCTGCCGTGTGCTAGGATACATTACAGGAAATCCGGAGACTCTGGGAGACGCTGAGCTCCACACGGCTTGAAAAAGCTTATAGCCTCTTTTCGGGGGTCAGTGTGGCACTTCTGGACAGTGAGACACCAGGTCTCCTAATGGAACCCTGGTGTTACATTACTGGGACGTAAGGCACAACATTAATCAGCCGCTTGGGTTACGGGCCTTGTCCAGAAGCTACGGTTGCCAAAGATTTCTTTGCTTTGAGCTCGTGAGACAGCATATCATGTAGGACCGCAGAGGAGGAGACCTGCCGCTCTCTGGTTTTGAAGAAGAGGTGAGCTTTTCTACTAAGCCTTGGAGCACAAAGATCCAGCCAAGTCCCAACGACAGGTTAGAAGGTTACTGTTGCAGGTCTCTCGGCGCTTAGCCCACTGTTCGGCTACAGTCTGTAAAGTGCATTCAGGGAAGAACAAGAAACTCTACAACGTCCCGCACTTGCTGGGAAGGAACAGCAGAGCCTCTCCTCGGTGAAGACGTCCTTTCTTGCAGACTGCCAGGCTGGGACTCCTATTCCGTTTCAGCACTCCGAGTTTGGCCTAGCACGGAAATGACCCCTTCCCTCAACGCCCTACACATCTCTTAAGGACTATAACCCCCGTGTGCCCATTCGTTATATCTCGCCCCCTATGAAACACAGAAGAGCTGTGGCTGGATGGTAGGAGGCAGTGGCCGTAGTGTCCTTAAGGGATAAGTATCCCGTGCCAAAGGCCCCGTGATAATCTCTCGCTTTCGGGAGCCTAGGGCATACCAAGGGCTGCCAAACACAGCTAAAGGAGGCGAAAGAAGAGAAGCAGAACTTGCTCCTGAGACTCTCGTACATATACTGACCCCAAAGCATGCCTCTTCGTGGAGACCGAAGGCCTCCCCAGCTCAGATTTAGGGCCCTGGAACACAGGGCTAAGCGCTGCCTTCAAAGGAGAGGTAGGAAAGGAATGTTTTCAAGTCTCGCCCGCCTTTCAGCGCCTGTTCAGCTTGAGTGGACAATAGCCACAGCCTGCCCGAACGTCCTGCCGAGCACCGAGTTTGACTGGAGTGTAGCAAACGCTTGCCAGTTCTCTGAGGGGGAAGAGGCCATTGCTGTGGTGTGAACGGCCTTCACTGGCACTCGCTGGGAGCGCAGTGCTCTCTGGGCAGGCAGGATAGTTCCTATCGGAGAAGCATTTGAACAGACGCCTGCCCTGGTATACGTGCTACATCCGCACATCGAGTGTACCTTTCCTACGCTCCAGGCACCAACACGGTGCACAGAACTCCTCTTGATGGTGAGCAACAAGACGCAACATTTCTTCTAGGAGGCTCGTGCGGGACGAGGCCTCTTGAGGATGTGGACCCTCGAATCCCGTCGAAACCACTGGGATTGATTGCCACGTTATGTTAGCGACACAATGAGAGCATTTCAGCTTCATGGAACCACGCACGTTCAGTGTGACATGAGAGAAGAAAACACAGATGCTGCCTTGACAGGGTTAGAGTGAATTTGCCTCTGTCCCCCCCGGCCAACACATAACCTGCCCAGAGCCAGCACAGCTTCACGTCCCGAGGAACATTACTGCTGTGTGCTAGAATACATGAAAGGAAACCTGCGGACGCTGGGAGACTCTGAGCTGTACGCGGCTTGAGAAAGCTTCTAGACCCTTCAGGGCTCGGCGTGGCACTTCTGGAGCGTGAGACACCACGTTTCCTCATGGAAACCTAGTGTTACGTTTCGGGGACTTGATGCACAACCGCCTCCAGCCGCTTAGCTGGATGGCCTTGTCCAGAAGCGACAGTTGCCAGAGAGTTCTTTCCCAGGAGCTCGTGAGACAGCATATCATGCAGAAACGCAGAGAAGGAGACCAGCCTTTCCCCGTGTTTTGAGAGGTTCGCTCCTCTGCCTTTGAGCCTTTGAACACAAAGATCCAGTCAGCTCCCGATGATAACTTAGAACTGTACTCTTGACGGTCTCTCTGCCATCAGCCCCCTGCTCAGCTACCGTCTCCTCGGTGCATTCAGTGAAGTACCATAAAATCTGCAGCCTGCCGCACCATGTTGTTCAGGAAGGGCACATTTCCTCTTCGTAAAGAAATCTTTTCTTGCAGCCTGCCTGGCTCGAGCTCCCATTCCTTTTCAGAAGCCCGAGTTTGGCATAGCACTGAAATGACCCCTTCCCTCAAGGCCGGACACATCTCCTAGAGAATATACTCCACGTAGCCCCATTCATTACCTCTTGCCTCCTATGAAACACAAAGGAGTTGTAGCTTGATGGGAGGAAACAGTGGCCTCCTGCTCCGTCTATGACTATTCCGTTTCCCAAGGCCCCGTGAAAGGCTCTTGCTTTCAAGGGTGTAGAGTCTATCGACGGGCACCAAGCACCGCCAAAAGAGGAGAAATCAGAGCTAGAGAACGTGCTCCTGAGAAACACGCACACTTACCGCACGAAAAGCAGGCCTCTTCGTGGAGTCTGAAATCCCTCCCTGCTCAGCGTTTCTCCGTGGGACAGAGCGCTCACCGCTGCCTCCATGCACAGCTAGGAAAAGTAGGTGTGCAGGTGTCACCTGCCTTTCAGCGCCTGTCCAAATTGTGCGGACAATAGCCACACCTGCCTGAACGTTCTGCAGAAAACCGAGTGTTACTGGAGTGTAGCAAACGCTTCCGTCTTCACTCAGGGTAAAGAGGCCATTGCTGTGGTGTGGACGGCCTTCATCCCCACTCTTTTGGAGCACAATGCCCTCTGAGCAGGCTGGAAACTGCCTGTAGGAGAAGCAGTTGAACAGACGTCCGCCCCGGTATACGGAACTGCAGCCACACCTCGAGTGTATCTTACGCTCCAGGAACCAACGCGGTGCCCAGAACTCCTTTCTGATGCTAAGAAGCAAGAGGCAACAATTCCTCTGGAGACCCGTGCGTGGTGAGGCCTCCTGAGATTTGGTGCCTTCCAGTCCCGTTGACACCCCATCGATTGATTGCCATGTGATGGTAGCGACACAAAGACTGCCTTTACAAGTGCATGGAACCACGTTCAGTGGGCCGTGAGCCGAGAAGCACTAATGCTACACTGACAGGGCTAGGATGAAATGCCTCTGACCCCCTCCAAAAAGTAACTTTCCAAGAGGCAGCACACGGTCACATCCCCAGAACAACCCTGCCGTGTGCTAGGATACATTACAGGAAATCCGGAGACTCTGGGAGACGCTGAGCTCCACACGGCTTGAAAAAGCTTATAGCCTCTTTTCGGGGGTCAGTGTGGCACTTCTGGACAGTGAGACACCAGGTCTCCTAATGGAACCCTGGTGTTACATTACTGGGACGTAAGGCACAACATTAATCAGCCGCTTGGGTTACGGGCCTTGTCCAGAAGCAACGGTTGCCAAAGATTTCTTTGCTTTGAGCTCGTGAGACAGCATATCATGTAGGACCGCAGAGAAGGAGACCTGCCGCTCTCTGGTTTTGAAGAAGAGGTGAGCTTTTCTACTAAGCCTTGGAGCACAAAGATCCAGCCAAGTCCCAACGACAGGTTAGAAGGTTACTGTTGCAGGTCTCTCGGCGCTTAGCCCACTGTTCGGCTACAGTCTGTAAAGTGCATTCAGGGAAGAACAAGAAACTCTACAACGTCCCGCATCTTGCTGGGAAGGAACAGCACAGCCTCTCCTCGGTGAAGACGTCCTTTCTTGCAGACTGCCAGGCTGGGACTCCTATTCCGTTTCAGCACTCCGAGTTTGGCCTAGCACGGAAATGACCCCTTCCCTCAACGCCCTACACATCTCTTAAGGACTATAACCCCCGTGTGCCCATTCGTTATATCTCGCCCCCTATGAAACACAGAAGAGCTGTGGCTGGATGGTAGGAGGCAGTGGCCGTAGTGTCCTTAAGGGATAAGTATCCCGTGCCAAAGGCCCCGTGATAATCTCTCGCTTTCGGGAGCCTAGGGCATACCAAGGGCTGCCAAACACAGCTAAAGGAGGCGAAAGAAGAGAAGCAGAACTTGCTCCTGAGACTCTCGTACATATACTGACCCCAAAGCATGCCTCTTCGTGGAGACCGAAGGCCTCCCCAGCTCAGATTTAGGGCCCTGGAACACAGGGCTAAGCGCTGCCTTCAAAGGAGAGGTAGGAAAGGAATGTTTTCAAGTCTCGCCCGCCTTTCAGCGCCTGTTCAGCTTGAGTGGACAATAGCCACAGCCTGCCCGAACGTCCTGCCGAGCACCGAGTTTGACTGGAGTGTAGCAAACGCTTGCCAGTTCTCTGAGGGGGAAGAGGCCATTGCTGTGGTGTGAACGGCCTTCACTGGCACTCGCTGGGAGCGCAGTGCTCTCTGGGCAGGCAGGATAGTTCCTATCGGAGAAGCATTTGAACAGACGCCTGCCCTGGTATACGTGCTACATCCGCACATCGAGTGTACCTTTCCTACGCTCCAGGCACCAACACGGTGCACAGAACTCCTCTTGATGGTGAGCAACAAGACGCAACATTTCTTCTAGGAGGCTCGTGCAGGACGAGGCCTCTTGAGGATGTGGACCCTCGAATCCCGTCGAAACCACTGGGATTGATTGCCACGTTATGTTAGCGACACAATGAGAGCATTTCAGCTTCATGGAACCACGCACGTTCAGTGCGACATGAGAGAAGAAAACACAGATGCTGCCTTGACAGGGTTACAGTGAATTTCCCTCTGTCCCTCCCCGCCCCCCCCACCCCCCCCGCTGACACATAACCTGCCCAGAGCCAGCACAGCTTCACGTCCTGAGGAACATTACTGCTGTGTGCTAGAATACATGAAAGGAAACCTGTGGACGCTGGGAGGCTCTGAGCTGTACACGGCTTGAGAAAGCTTCTAGACCCTTCAGGGCTCGGCGTGGCACTTCTGGAGCGTGAGACACCACGTTTCCTCATGGAAACCTAGTGTTACGTTTTGGGGACTTGATGCACAACCGCCTCCAGCCGCTTAGCTGGATGGCCTTGTCCAGAAGCGACAGTTGCCAGAGAGTTCTTTCCCAGGAGCTCGTGAGACAGCATATCATGCAGAAACGCAGAGAAGGAGACCAGCCTTTCCCCGTGTTTTGAGAGGTTCGCTCCTCTGCCTTTGAGCCTTTGAACACAAAGATCCAGTCAGCTCCCGATGATAACTTAGAACTGTACTCTTGACGGTCTCTCTGCCATCAGCCCCCTGCTCAGCTACCGTCTCCTCGGTGCATTCAGTGAAGTACCATAAAATCTGCAGCCTGCCGCACCATGTTGTTCAGGAAGGGCACATTTCCTCTTCATAAAGAAATCTTTTCTTGCAGCCTGCCTGGCTCGAGCTCCCATTCCTTTTCAGAAGCCCGAGTTTGGCATAGCACTGAAATGACCCCTTCCCTCAAGGCCGGACACATCTCCTAGAGAATATACTCCATGTAGCCCCATTCATTACCTCTTGCCTCCTATGAAACACAAAGGAGTTGTAGCTTGATGGGAGGAAACAGTGGCCTCCTGCTCCGTCTATGACTATCCCGTTTCCCAAGGCCCCGTGAAAGGCTCTTGCTTTCAAGGGTGTAGAGTCTATCGACGGGCAGCAAGCACCGCCAAAAGAGGAGAAATCAGAGCTAGAGAACGTGCTCCTGAGAAACACGCACACTTACCGCACGAAAAGCAGGCCTCTTCGTGGAGTCTGAAATCCCTCCCTGCTCAGCGTTTCTCCGTGGGGTAGAGCGCTCACCGCTGCCTCCATGCACAGCTAGGAAAAGTAGGTGTGCAGGTGTCACCTGCCTTTCAGCGCCTGTCCAAATTGTGCGGACAATAGCCACACCTGCCTGAACGTTCTGCAGAAAACCGAGTGTTACTGGAGTGTAGCAAACGCTTCCGTCTTCACTCAGGGTAAAGAGGCCATTGCTGTGGTGTGGACGGCCTTCATCCCCACTCTTTTGGAGCACAATGCCCTCTGAGCAGGCTGGAAACTGCCTGTAGGAGCAGCAGTTGAACAGACGTCCGCCCCGGTATACGGAACTGCAGCCACACCTCGAGTGTATCTTACGCTCCAGGAACCAACGCGGTGCCCAGAACTCCTTTCTGATGCTAAGAAGCAAGAGGCAACAATTCCTCTGGAGACCCGTGCGTGGTGAGGCCTCCTGAGATTTGGTGCCTTCCAGTCCCGTTGACACCCCATCGATTGATTGCCATGTGATGGTAGCGACACAAAGACTGCCTTTACAAGTGCATGGAACCACGTTCAGTGGGCCGTGAGCCGAGAAGCACTAATGCTACACTGACAGGGCTAGGATGAAATGCCTCTGACCCCCTCCAAAAAGTAACTTTCCAAGAGGCAGCACACGGTCACATCCCCAGAACAACCCTGCCGTGTGCTAGGATACATTACAGGAAATCCGGAGACTCTGGGAGACGCTGAGCTCCACACGGCTTGAAAAAGCTTATAGCCTCTTTTCGGGGGTCAGTGTGGCACTTCTGGACAGTGAGACACCAGGTCTCCTAATGGAACCCTGGTGTTACATTACTGGGACGTAAGGCACAACATTAATCAGCCGCTTGGGTTACGGGCCTTGTCCAGAAGCAACGGTTGCCAAAGATTTCTTTGCTTTGAGCTCGTGAGACAGCATATCATGTAGGACCGCAGAGAAGGAGACCTGCCGCTCTCTGGTTTTGAAGAAGAGGTGAGCTTTTCTACTAAGCCTTGGAGCACAAAGATCCAGCCAAGTCCCAACGACAGGTTAGAAGGTTACTGTTGCAGGTCTCTCGGCGCTTAGCCCACTGTTCGGCTACAGTCTGTAAAGTGCATTCAGGGAAGAACAAGAAACTCTACAATGTCCCGCATCTTGCTGGGAAGGAACAGCACAGCCTCTCCTCGGTGAAGACGTCCTTTCTTGCAGGCTGCCAGGCTGGGACTCCTATTCCGTTTCAGCACTCCGAGTTTGGCCTAGCACGGAAATGACCCCTTCCCTCAACGCCCTACACATCTCTTAAGGACTATAACCCCCGTGTGCCCATTCGTTATATCTCGCCCCCTATGAAACACAGAAGAGCTGTGGCTGGATGGTAGGAGGCAGTGGCCGTAGTGTCCTTAAGGGATAAGTATCCCGTGCCAAGGCCCCGTGATAATCTCTCGCTTTCGGGAGCCTAGGGCATACCAAGGGCTGCCAAACACAGCTAAAGGAGGCGAAAGAAGAGAAGCAGAACTTGCTCCTGAGACTCTCGTACATATACTGACCCCAAAGCATGCCTCTTCGTGGAGACCGAAGGCCTCCCCAGCTCAGATTTAGGGCCCTGGAACACAGGGCTAAGCGCTGCCTTCAAAGGAGAGGTAGGAAAGGAATGTTTTCAAGTCTCGCCCGCCTTTCAGCGCCTGTTCAGCTTGAGTGGACAATAGCCACAGCCTGCCCGAACGTCCTGCCGAGCACCGAGTTTGACTGGAGTGTAGCAAACGCTTGCCAGTTCTCTGAGGGGGAAGAGGCCATTGCTGTGGTGTGAACGGCCTTCACTGGCACTCGCTGGGAGCGCAGTGCTCTCTGGGCAGGCAGGATAGTTCCTATCGGAGAAGCATTTGAACAGACGCCTGCCCTGGTATACGTGCTACATCCGCACATCGAGTGTACCTTTCCTACGCTCCAGGCACCAACACGGTGCACAGAACTCCTCTTGATGGTGAGCAACAAGACGCAACATTTCTTCTAGGAGGCTCGTGCGGGACGAGGCCTCTTGAGGATGTGGACCCTCGAATCCCGTCGAAACCACTGGGATTGATTGCCACGTTATGTTAGTGACACAATGAGAGCATTTCAGCTTCATGGAACCACGCACGTTCAGTGCGACATGAGAGAAGAAAACACAGATGCTGCCTTGACAGGGTTACAGTGAATTTGCCTCTGTCCCCCCCCGCCGACACATAACCTGCCCAGAGCCAGCACAGCTTCACGTCCCGAGGAACATTACTGCTGTGTGCTAGAATACATGAAAGGAAACCTGCGGACGCTGGGAGACTCTGAGCTGTACGCGGCTTGAGAAAGCTTCTAGACCCTTCAGGGGTCGGCGTGGCACTTCTGCAGCGTGAGACACCACGTTTCCTCATGGAAACCTAGTGTTACGTTTCGGGGACTTGATGCACAACCGCCTGCAGCCGCTTAGCTGGATGGCCTTGTCCAGAAGCGACAGTTGCCAGAGAGTTCTTTCCCAGGAGCTCGTGAGACAGCATATCATGCAGAAACGCAGAGAAGGAGACCAGCCTTTCCCCGTGTTTTGAGAGGTTCGCTCCTCTGCCTTTGAGCCTTTGAACACAAAGATCCAGTCAGCTCCCGATGATAACTTAGAACTGTACTCTTGACGGTCTCTCTGCCATCAGCCCCCGGCTCAGCTACCGTCTCCTCGGTGCATTCAGTGAAGTACCATAAAATCTGCAGCCTGCCGCACCATGTTGTTCAGGAAGGGCACATTTCCTCTTCGTAAAGAAATCTTTTCTTGCAGCCTGCCTGGCTGGAGCTCCCATTCCTTTTCAGAAGCCCGAGTTTGGCATAGCACTGAAATGACCCCTTCCCTCAAGGCCGGACACATCTCCTAGAGAATATACTCCACGTAGCCCCATTCATTACCTCTTGCCTCCTATGAAACACAAAGGAGTTGTAGCTTGATGGGAGGAAACAGTGG
Organism: Eubalaena glacialis; assembly: GCF_028564815.1. Classification (NCBI taxonomy): domain Eukaryota; kingdom Metazoa; phylum Chordata; class Mammalia; order Artiodactyla; family Balaenidae; genus Eubalaena; species Eubalaena glacialis. The sequence goes on from NC_083725.1 coordinate 27,239,467, forward strand.
CCTCCTGCTCCGTCTATGACTATCCCGTTTCCCAAGGCCCCGTGAAAGGCTCTTGCTTTCAAGGGTGTAGAGTCTATCGACGGGCACCAAGCACCGCCAAAAGAGGAGAAATCAGAGCTAGAGAACGTGCTCCTGAGAAACACGCACACTTACCGCACGAAAAGCAGGCCTCTTCGTGGAGTCTGAAATCCCTCCCTGCTCAGCGTTTCTCCGTGGGGCAGAGCGCTCACCGCTGCCTCCATGCACAGCTAGGAAAAGTAGGTGTGCAGGTGTCACCTGCCTTTCAGCGCCTGTCCAAATTGTGCGGACAATAGCCACACCTGCCTGAACGTTCTGCAGAAAACCGAGTGTTACTGGAGTGTAGCAAACGCTTCCATCTTCACTCAGGGTAAAGAGGCCATTGCTGTGGTGTGGACGGCCTTCATCCCCACTCTTTTGGAGCACAATGCCCTCTGAGCGGGCTGGAAACTGCCTGTAGGAGAAGCAGTTGAACAGACGTCCGCCCCGGTATACGGAACTGCAGCCACACCTCGAGTGTATCTTACGCTCCAGGAACCAACGCGGTGCCCAGAACTCCTTTCTGATGCTAAGAAGCAAGAGGCAACAATTCCTCTGGAGACCCGTGCGTGGTGAGGCCTCCTGAGATTTGGTGCCTTCCAGTCCCGTTGACACCCCATCGATTGATTGCCATGTGATGGTAGCGACACAAAGACTGCCTTTACAAGTGCATGGAACCACGTTCAGTGGGCCGTGAGCCGAGAAGCACTAATGCTACACTGACAGGGCTAGGATGAAATGCCTCTGACCCCCTCCAAAAAGTAACTTTCCAAGAGGCAGCACACGGTCACATCCCCAGAACAACCCTGCCGTGTGCTAGGATACATTACAGGAAATCCGGAGACTCTGGGAGACGCTGAGCTCCACACGGCTTGAAAAAGCTTATAGCCTCTTTTCGGGGGTCAGTGTGGCACTTCTGGACAGTGAGACACCAGGTCTCCTAATGGAACCCTGGTGTTACATTACTGGGACGTAAGGCACAACATTAATCAGCCGCTTGGGTTACGGGCCTTGTCCAGAAGCAACGGTTGCCAAAGATTTCTTTGCTTTGAGCTCGTGAGACAGCATATCATGTAGGACCGCAGAGAAGGAGACCTGCCGCTCTCTGGTTTTGAAGAAGAGGTGAGCTTTTCTACTAAGCCTTGGAGCACAAAGATCCAGCCAAGTCCCAACGACAGGTTAGAAGGTTACTGTTGCAGGTCTCTCGGCGCTTAGCCCACTGTTCGGCTACAGTCTGTAAAGTGCATTCAGGGAAGAACAAGAAACTCTACAACGTCCCGCATCTTGCTGGGAAGGAACAGCACAGCCTCTCCTCGGTGAAGACGTCCTTTCTTGCAGACTGCCAGGCTGGGACTCCTATTCCGTTTCAGCACTCCGAGTTTGGCCTAGCACGGAAATGACCCCTTCCCTCAACGCCCTACACATCTCTTAAGGACTATAACCCCCGTGTGCCCATTCGTTATATCTCGCCCCCTATGAAACACAGAAGAGCTGTGGCTGGATGGTAGGAGGCAGTGGCCGTAGTGTCCTTAAGGGATAAGTATCCCGTGCCAAAGGCCCCGTGATAATCTCTCACTTTCGGGAGCCTAGGGCATACCAAGGGCTGCCAAACACAGCTAAAGGAGGCGAAAGAAGAGAAGCAGAACTTGCTCCTGAGACTCTCGTACATATACTGACCCCAAAGCATGCCTCTTCGTGGAGACCGAAGGCCTCCCCAGCTCAGATTTAGGGCCCTGGAACACAGGGCTAAGCGCTGCCTTCAAAGGAGAGGTAGGAAAGGAATGTTTTCAAGTCTCGCCCGCCTTTCAGCGCCTGTTCAGCTTGAGTGGACAATAGCCACAGCCTGCCCGAACGTCCTGCCGAGCACCGAGTTTGACTGGAGTGTAGCAAACGCTTGCCAGTTCTCTGAGGGGGAAGAGGCCATTGCTGTGGTGTGAACGGCCTTCACTGGCACTCGCTGGGAGCGCAGTGCTCTCTGGGCAGGCAGGATAGTTCCTATCGGAGAAGCATTTGAACAGACGCCTGCCCTGGTATACGTGCTACATCCGCACATCGAGTGTACCTTTCCTACGCTCCAGGCACCAACACGGTGCACAGAACTCCTCTTGATTGTGAGCAACAAGACGCAACATTTCTTCTAGGAGGCTCGTGCGGGACGAGGCCTCTTGAGGATGTGGACCCTCGAATCCCGTCGAAACCACTGGGATTGATTGCCACGTTATGTTAGCGACACAATGAGAGCATTTCAGCTTCATGGAACCACGCACGTTCAGTGCGACATGAGAGAAGAAAACACAGATGCTGCCTTGACAGGGTTACAGTGAATTTCCCTCTGTCCCTCCCCGCCCCCCCCACCCCCCCCGCTGACACATAACCTGCCCAGAGCCAGCACAGCTTCACGTCCTGAGGAACATTACTGCTGTGTGCTAGAATACATGAAAGGAAACCTGCGGACGCTGGGAGGCTCTGAGCTGTACACGGCTTGAGAAAGCTTCTAGACCCTTCAGGGCTCGGCGTGGCACTTCTGGAGCGTGAGACACCACGTTTCCTCATGGAAACCTAGTGTTACGTTTTGGGGACTTGATGCACAACCGCCTCCAGCCGCTTAGCTGGATGGCCTTGTCCAGAAGCGACAGTTGCCAGAGAGTTCTTTCCCAGGAGCTCGTGAGACAGCATATCATGCAGAAACGCAGAGAAGGAGACCAGCCTTTCCCCGTGTTTTGAGAGGTTCGCTCCTCTGCCTTTGAGCCTTTGAACACAAAGATCCAGTCAGCTCCCGATGATAACTTAGAACTGTACTCTTGACGGTCTCTCTGCCATCAGCCCCCTGCTCAGCTACCGTCTCCTCGGTGCATTCAGTGAAGTACCATAAAATCTGCAGCCTGCCGCACCATGTTGTTCAGGAAGGGCACATTTCCTCTTCGTAAAGAAATCTTTTCTTGCAGCCTGCCTGGCTCGAGCTCCCATTCCTTTACAGAAGCCCGAGTTTGGCATAGCACTGAAATGACCCCTTCCCTCAAGGCCGGACACATCTCCTAGAGAATATACTCCATGTAGCCCCATTCATTACCTCTTGCCTCCTATGAAACACAAAGGAGTTGTAGCTTGATGGGAGGAAACAGTGGCCTCCTGCTCCGTCTATGACTATCCCGTTTCCCAAGGCCCCGTGAAAGGCTCTTGCTTTCAAGGGTGTAGAGTCTATCGACGGGCACCAAGCACCGCCAAAAGAGGAGAAATCAGAGCTAGAGAACGTGCTCCTGAGAAACACGCACACTTACCGCACGAAAAGCAGGCCTCTTCGTGGAGTCTGAAATCCCTCCCTGCTCAGCGTTTCTCCGTGGGGCAGAGCGCTCACCGCTGCCTCCATGCACAGCTAGGAAAAGTAGGTGTGCAGGTGTCACCTGCCTTTCAGCGCCTGTCCAAATTGTGCGGACAATAGCCACACCTGCCTGAACGTTCTGCAGAAAACCGAGTGTTACTGGAGTGTAGCAAACGCTTCCGTCTTCACTCAGGGTAAAGAGGCCATTGCTGTGGTGTGGACGGCCTTCATCCCCACTCTTTTGGAGCACAATGCCCTCTGAGCAGGCTGGAAACTGCCTGTAGGAGAAGCAGTTGAACAGACGTCCGCCCCGGTATACGGAACTGCAGCCACACCTCGAGTGTATCTTACGCTCCAGGAACCAACGCGGTGCCCAGAACTCCTTTCTGATGCTAAGAAGCAAGAGGCAACAATTCCTCTGGAGACCCGTGCGTGGTGAGGCCTCCTGAGATTTGGTGCCTTCCAGTCCCGTTGACACCCCATCGATTGATTGCCATGTGATGGTAGCGACACAAAGACTGCCTTTACAAGTGCATGGAACCACGTTCAGTGGGCCGTGAGCCGAGAAGCACTAATGCTACACTGACAGGGCTAGGATGAAATGCCTCTGACCCCCTCCAAAAAGTAACTTTCCAAGAGGCAGCACACGGTCACATCCCCAGAACAACCCTGCCGTGTGCTAGGATACATTACAGGAAATCCGGAGACTCTGGGAGACGCTGAGCTCCACACGGCTTGAAAAAGCTTATAGCCTCTTTTCGGGGGTCAGTGTGGCACTTCTGGACAGTGAGACACCAGGTCTCCTAATGGAACCCTGGTGTTACATTACTGGGACGTAAGGCACAACATTAATCAGCCGCTTGGGTTACGGGCCTTGTCCAGAAGCAACGGTTGCCAAAGATTTCTTTGCTTTGAGCTCGTGAGACAGCATATCATGTAGGACCGCAGAGGAGGAGACCTGCCGCTCTCTGGTTTTGAAGAAGAGGTGAGCTTTTCTACTAAGCCTTGGAGCACAAAAATCCAGCCAAGTCCCAACGACAGGTTAGAAGGTTACTGTTGCAGGTCTCTCGGCGCTTAGCCCACTGTTCGGCTACAGTCTGTAAAGTGCATTCAGGGAAGAACAAGAAACTCTACAACGTCCCGCACTTGCTGGGAAGGAACAGCAGAGCCTCTCCTCGGTGAAGACGTCCTTTCTTGCAGACTGCCAGGCTGGGACTCCTATTCCGTTTCAGCACTCCGAGTTTGGCCTAGCACGGAAATGACCCCTTCCCTCAACGCCCTACACATCTCTTAAGGACTATAACCCCCGTGTGCCCATTCGTTATATCTCGCCCCCTATGAAACACAGAAGAGCTGTGGCTGGATGGTAGGAGGCAGTGGCCGTAGTGTCCTTAAGGGATAAGTATCCCGTGCCAAAGGCCCCGTGATAATCTCTCGCTTTCGGGAGCCTAGGGCATACCAAGGGCTGCCAAACACAGCTAAAGGAGGCGAAAGAAGAGAAGCAGAACTTGCTCCTGAGACTCTCGTACATATACTGACCCCAAAGCATGCCTCTTCGTGGAGACCGAAGGCCTCCCCAGCTCAGATTTAGGGCCCTGGAACACAGGGCTAAGCGCTGCCTTCAAAGGAGAGGTAGGAAAGGAATGTTTTCAAGTCTCGCCCGCCTTTCAGCGCCTGTTCAGCTTGAGTGGACAATAGCCACAGCCTGCCCGAACGTCCTGCCGAGCACCGAGTTTGACTGGAGTGTAGCAAACGCTTGCCAGTTCTCTGAGGGGGAAGAGGCCATTGCTGTGGTGTGAACGGCCTTCACTGGCACTCGCTGGGAGCGCAGTGCTCTCTGGGCAGGCAGGATAGTTCCTATCGGAGAAGCATTTGAACAGACGCCTGCCCTGGTATACGTGCTACATCCGCACATCGAGTGTACCTTTCCTACGCTCCAGGCACCAACACGGTGCACAGAACTCCTCTTGATGGTGAGCAACAAGACGCAACATTTCTTCTAGGAGGCTCGTGCGGGACGAGGCCTCTTGAGGATGTGGACCCTCGAATCCCGTCGAAACCACTGGGATTGATTGCCACGTTATGTTAGCGACACAATGAGAGCATTTCAGCTTCATGGAACCACGCACGTTCAGTGTGACATGAGAGAAGAAAACACAGATGCTGCCTTGACAGGGTTAGAGTGAATTTGCCCCTGTCCCCCCCGGCCAACACATAACCTGCCCAGAGCCAGCACAGCTTCACGTCCCGAGGAACATTACTGCTGTGTGCTAGAATACATGAAAGGAAACCTGCGGACGCTGGGAGACTCTGAGCTGTACGCGGCTTGAGAAAGCTTCTAGACCCTTCAGGGCTCGGCGTGGCACTTCTGGAGCGTGAGACACCACGTTTCCTCATGGAAACCTAGTGTTACGTTTCGGGGACTTGATGCACAACCGCCTCCAGCCGCTTAGCTGGATGGCCTTGTCCAGAAGCGACAGTTGCCAGAGAGTTCTTTCCCAGGAGCTCGTGAGACAGCATATCATGCAGAAACGCAGAGAAGGAGACCAGCCTTTCCCCGTGTTTTGAGAGGTTCGCTCCTCTGCCTTTGAGCCTTTGAACACAAAGATCCAGTCAGCTCCCGATGATAACTTAGAACTGTACTCTTGACGGTCTCTCTGCCATCAGCCCCCTGCTCAGCTACCGTCTCCTCGGTGCATTCAGTGAAGTACCATAAAATCTGCAGCCTGCCGCACCATGTTGTTCAGGAAGGGCACATTTCCTCTTCGTAAAGAAATCTTTTCTTGCAGCCTGCCTGGCTCGAGCTCCCATTCCTTTTCAGAAGCCCGAGTTTGGCATAGCACTGAAATGACCCCTTCCCTCAAGGCCGGACACATCTCCTAGAGAGTATACTCCACGTAGCCCCATTCATTACCTCTTGCCTCCTATGAAACACAAAGGAGTTGTAGCTTGATGGGAGGAAACAGTGGCCTCCTGCTCCGTCTATGACTATCCCGTTTCCCAAGGCCCCGTGAAAGGCTCTTGCTTTCAAGGGTGTAGAGTCTATCGACGGGCACCAAGCACCGCCAAAAGAGGAGAAATCAGAGCTAGAGAACGTGCTCCTGAGAAACACGCACACTTACCGCACGAAAAGCAGGCCTCTTCGTGGAGTCTGAAATCCCTCCCTGCTCAGCGTTTCTCCGTGGGGCAGAGCGCTCACCGCTGCCTCCATGCACAGCTAGGAAAAGTAGGTGTGCAGGTGTCACCTGCCTTTCAGCGCCTGTCCAAATTGTGCGGACAATAGCCACACCTGCCTGAACGTTCTGCAGAAAACCGAGTGTTACTGGAGTGTAGCAAACGCTTCCGTCTTCACTCAGGGTAAAGAGGCCATTGCTGTGGTGTGGACGGCCTTCATCCCCACTCTTTTGGAGCACAATGCCCTCTGAGCAGGCTGGAAACTGCCTGTAGGAGAAGCAGTTGAACAGACGTCCGCCCCGGTATACGGAACTGCAGCCACACCTCGAGTGTATCTTACGCTCCAGGAACCAACGCGGTGCCCAGAACTCCTTTCTGATGCTAAGAAGCAAGAGGCAACAATTCCTCTGGAGACCCGTGCGTGGTGAGGCCTCCTGAGATTTGGTGCCTTCCAGTCCCGTTGACACCCCATCGATTGATTGCCATGTGATGGTAGCGACACAAAGACTGCCTTTACAAGTGCATGGAACCACGTTCAGTGGGCCGTGAGCCGAGAAGCACTAATGCTACACTGACAGGGCTAGGATGAAATGCCTCTGACCCCCTCCAAAAAGTAACTTTCCAAGAGGCAGCACACGGTCACATCCCCAGAACAACCCTGCCGTGTGCTAGGATACATTACAGGAAATCCGGAGACTCTGGGAGACGCTGAGCTCCACACGGCTTGAAAAAGCTTATAGCCTCTTTTCGGGGGTCAGTGTGGCACTTCTGGACAGTGAGACACCAGGTCTCCTAATGGAACCCTGGTGTTACATTACTGGGACGTAAGGCACAACATTAATCAGCCGCTTGGGTTACGGGCCTTGTCCAGAAGCAACGGTTGCCAAAGATTTCTTTGCTTTGAGCTCGTGAGACAGCATATCATGTAGGACCGCAGAGAAGGAGACCTGCCGCTCTCTGGTTTTGAAGAAGAGGTGAGCTTTTCTACTAAGCCTTGGAGCACAAAGATCCAGCCAAGTCCCAACGACAGGTTAGAAGGTTACTGTTGCAGGTCTCTCGGCGCTTAGCCCACTGTTCGGCTACAGTCTGTAGAGTGCATTCAGGGAAGAACAAGAAACTCTACAACGTCCCGCATCTTGCTGGGAAGGAACAGCACAGCCTCTCCTCGGTGAAGACGTCCTTTCTTGCAGACTGCCAGGCTGGGACTCCTATTCCGTTTCAGCACTCCGAGTTTGGCCTAGCACGGAAATGACCCCTTCCCTCAACGCCCTACACATCTCTTAAGGACTATAACCCCCGTGTGCCCATTCGTTATATCTCGCCCCCTATGAAACACAGAAGAGCTGTGGCTGGATGGTAGGAGGCAGTGGCCGTAGTGTCCTTAAGGGATAAGTATCCCGTGCCAAAGGCCCCGTGATAATCTCTCGCTTTCGGGAGCCTAGGGCATACCAAGGGCTGCCAAACACAGCTAAAGGAGGCGAAAGAAGAGAAGCAGAACTTGCTCCTGAGACTCTCGTACATATACTGACCCCAAAGCATGCCTCTTCGTGGAGACCGAAGGCCTCCCCAGCTCAGATTTAGGGCCCTGGAACACAGGGCTAAGCGCTGCCTTCAAAGGAGAGGTAGGAAAGGAATGTTTTCAAGTCTCGCCCGCCTTTCAGCGCCTGTTCAGCTTGAGTGGACAATAGCCACAGCCTGCCCGAACGTCCTGCCGAGCACCGAGTTTGACTGGAGTGTAGCAAACGCTTGCCAGTTCTCTGAGGGGGAAGAGGCCATTGCTGTGGTGTGAACGGCCTTCACTGGCACTCGCTGGGAGCGCAGTGCTCTCTGGGCAGGCAGGATAGTTCCTATCGGAGAAGCATTTGAACAGACGCCTGCCCTGGTATACGTGCTACATCCGCACATCGAGTGTACCTTTCCTACGCTCCAGGCACCAACACGGTGCACAGAACTCCTCTTGATGGTGAGCAACAAGACGCAACATATCTTCTAGGAGGCTCGTGCGGGACGAGGCCTCTTGAGGATGTGGACCCTCGAATCCCGTCGAAACCACTGGGATTGATTGCCACGTTATGTTAGCGACACAATGAGAGCATTTCAGCTTCATGGAACCACGCACGTTCAGTGCGACATGAGAGAAGAAAACACAGATGCTGCCTTGACAGGGTTACAGTGAATTTCCCTCTATCCCTCCCCGCCCCCCCCCACCCCCCCCGCTGACACATAACCTGCCCAGAGCCAGCACAGCTTCACGTCCTGAGGAACATTACTGCTGTGTGCTAGAATACATGAAAGGAAACCTGCGGACGCTGGGAGGCTCTGAGCTGTACACGGCTTGAGAAAGCTTCTAGACCCTTCAGGGCTCGGCGTGGCACTTCTGGAGCGTGAGACACCACGTTTCCTCATGGGAACCTAGTGTTACGTTTTGGGGACTTGATGCACAACCGCCTCCAGCCGCTTAGCTGGATGGCCTTGTCCAGAAGCGACAGTTGCCAGAGAGTTCTTTCCCAGGAGCTCGTGAGACAGCATATCATGCAGAAACGCAGAGAAGGAGACCAGCCTTTCCCCGTGTTTTGAGAGGTTCGCTCCTCTGCCTTTGAGCCTTTGAACACAAAGATCCAGTCAGCTCCCGATGATAACTTAGAACTGTACTCTTGACGGTCTCTCTGCCATCAGCCCCCTGCTCAGCTACCGTCTCCTCGGTGCATTCAGTGAAGTACCATAAAATCTGCAGCCTGCCGCACCATGTTGTTCAGGAAGGGCACATTTCCTCTTCGTAAAGAAATCTTTTCTTGCAGCCTGCCTGGCTCGAGCTCCCATTCCTTTTCAGAAGCCCGAGTTTGGCATAGCACTGAAATGACCCCTTCCCTCAAGGCCGGACACATCTCCTAGAGAATATACTCCATGTAGCCCCATTAATTACCTCTTGCCTCCTATGAAACACAAAGGAGTTGTAGCTTGATGGGAGGAAACAGTGGCCTCCTGCTCCGTCTATGACTATCCCGTTTCCCAAGGCCCCGTGAAAGGCTCTTGCTTTCAAGGGTGTAGAGTCTATCGACGGGCAGCAAGCACCGCCAAAAGAGGAGAAATCAGAGCTAGAGAACGTGCTCCTGAGAAACACGCACACTTACCGCACGAAAAGCAGGCCTCTTCGTGGAGTCTGAAATCCCTCCCTGCTCAGCGTTTCTCCGTGGGGCAGAGCGCTCACCACTGCCTCCATGCACAGCTAGGAAAAGTAGGTGTGCAGGTGTCACCTGCCTTTCAGCGCCTGTCCAAATTGTGCGGACAATAGCCACACCTGCCTGAACGTTCTGCAGAAAACCGAGTGTTACTGGAGTGTAGCAAACGCTTCCGTCTTCACTCAGGGTAAAGAGGCCATTGCTGTGGTGTGGACGGCCTTCATCCCCACTCTTTTGGAGCACAATGCCCTCTGAGCAGGCTGGAAACTGCCTGTAGGAGAAGCAGTTGAACAGACGTCCGCCCCGGTATACGGAACTGCAGCCACACCTCGAGTGTATCTTACGCTCCAGGAACCAACGCGGTGCCCAGAACTCCTTTCTGATGCTAAGAAGCAAGAGGCAACAATTCCTCTGGAGACCCGTGCGTGGTGAGGCCTCCTGAGATTTGGTGCCTTCCAGTCCCGTTGACACCCCATCGATTGATTGCCATGTGATGGTAGCGACACAAAGACTGCCTTTACAAGTGCATGGAACCACGTTCAGTGGGCCGTGAGCCGAGAAGCACTAATGCTACACTGACAGGGCTAGGATGAAATGCCTCTGACCCCCTCCAAAAAGTAACTTTCCAAGAGGCAGCACACGGTCACATCCCCAGAACAACCCTGCCGTGTGCTAGGATACATTACAGGAAATCCGGAGACTCTGGGAGACGCTGAGCTCCACACGGCTTGAAAAAGCTTATAGCCTCTTTTCGGGGGTCAGTGTGGCACTTCTGGACAGTGAGACACCAGGTCTCCTAATGGAACCCTGGTGTTACATTACTGGGACGTAAGGCACAACATTAATCAGCCGCTTGGGTTACGGGCCTTGTCCAGAAGCAACGGTTGCCAAAGATTTCTTTGCTTTGAGCTCGTGAGACAGCATATCATGTAGGACCGCAGAGAAGGAGACCTGCCGCTCTCTGGTTTTGAAGAAGAGGTGAGCTTTTCTACTAAGCCTTGGAGCACAAAGATCCAGCCAAGTCCCAACGACAGGTTAGAAGGTTACTGTTGCAGGTCTCTCGGCGCTTAGCCCACTGTTCGGCTACAGTCTGTAGAGTGCATTCAGGGAAGAACAAGAAACTCTACAACGTCCCGCATCTTGCTGGGAAGGAACAGCACAGCCTCTCCTCGGTGAAGACGTCCTTTCTTGCAGACTGCCAGGCTGGGACTCCTATTCCGTTTCAGCACTCCGAGTTTGGCCTAGCACGGAAATGACCCCTTCCCTCAACGCCCTACACATCTCTTAAGGACTATAACCCCCGTGTGCCCATTCGTTATATCTCGCCCCCTATGAAACACAGAAGAGCTGTGGCTGGATGGTAGGAGGCAGTGGCCGTAGTGTCCTTAAGGGATAAGTATCCCGTGCCAAAGGCCCCGTGATAATCTCTCGCTTTTGGGAGCCTAGGGCATACCAAGGGCTGCCAAACACAGCTAAAGGAGGCGAAAGAAGAGAAGCAGAACTTGCTCCTGAGACTCTCGTACATATACTGACCCCAAAGCATGCCTCTTCGTGGAGACCGAAGGCCTCCCCAGCTCAGATTTAGGGCCCTGGAACACAGGGCTAAGCGCTGCCTTCAAAGGAGAGGTAGGAAAGGAATGTTTTCAAGTCTCGCCCGCCTTTCAGCGCCTGTTCAGCTTGAGTGGACAATAGCCACAGCCTGCCCGAACGTCCTGCCGAGCACCGAGTTTGACTGGAGTGTAGCAAACGCTTGCCAGTTCTCTGAGGGGGAAGAGGCCATTGCTGTGGTGTGAACGGCCTTCACTGGCACTCGCTGGGAGCGCAGTGCTCTCTGGGCAGGCAGGATAGTTCCTATCGGAGAAGCATTTGAACAGACGCCTGCCCTGGTATACGTGCTACATCCGCACATCGAGTGTACCTTTCCTACGCTCCAGGCACCAACACGGTGCACAGAACTCCTCTTGATGGTGAGCAACAAGACGCAACATTTCTTCTAGGAGGCTCGTGCGGGACGAGGCCTCTTGAGGATGTGGACCCTCGAATCCCGTCGAAACCACTGGGATTGATTGCCACGTTATGTTAGCGACACAATGAGAGCATTTCAGCTTCATGGAACCACGCACGTTCAGTGCGACATGAGAGAAGAAAACACAGATGCTGCCTTGACAGGGTTAGAGTGAATTTGCCTCTGTCCCCCTCCGCCGACACATAACCTGCCCAGAGCCAGCACAGCTTCACGTCCCGAGGAACATTACTGCTGTGTGCTAGAATACATGAAAGGAAACCTGCGGACGCTGGGAGACTCTGAGCTGTACGCGGCTTGAGAAAGCTTCTAGACCCTTCAGGGGTCGGCGTGGCACTTCTGCAGCGTGAGACACCACGTTTCCTCATGGAAACCTAGTGTTACGTTTCGGGGACTTGATGCACAACCACCTCCAGCCGCTTAGCTGGATGGCCTTGTCCAGAAGCGACAGTTGCCAGAGAGTTCTTTCCCAGGAGCTCGTGAGACAGCATATCATGCAGAAACGCAGAGAAGGAGACCAGCCTTTCCCCGTGTTTTGAGAGGTTCGCTCCTCTGCCTTTGAGCCTTTGAACACAAAGATCCAGTCAGCTCCCGATGATAACTTAGAACTGTACTCTTGACGGTCTCTCTGCCATCAGCCCCCTGCTCAGCTACCGTCTCCTCGGTGCATTCAGTGAAGTACCATAAAATCTGCAGCCTGCCGCACCATGTTGTTCAGGAAGGGCACATTTCCTCTTCGTAAAGAAATCTTTTCTTGCAGCCTGCCTGGCTCGAGCTCCTATTCCTTTTCAGAAGCCCGAGTTTGGCATAGCACTGAAATGACCCCTTCCCTCAAGGCCGGACACATCTCCTAGAGAGTATACTCCACGTAGCCCCATTCATTACCTCTTGCCTCCTATGAAACACAAAGGAGTTGTAGCTTGATGGGAGGAAACAGTGGCCTCCTGCTCCGTCTATGACTATCCCGTTTCCCAAGGCCCCGTGAAAGGCTCTTGCTTTCAAGGGTGTAGAGTCTATCGACGGGCACCAAGCACCGCCAAAAGAGGAGAAATCAGAGCTAGAGAACGTGCTCCTGAGAAACACGCACACTTACCGCACGAAAAGCAGGCCTCTTCGTGGAGTCTGAAATCCCTCCCTGCTCAGCGTTTCTCCGTGGGGCAGAGCGCTCACCGCTGCCTCCATGCACAGCTAGGAAAAGTAGGTGTGCAGGTGTCACCTGCCTTTCAGCGCCTGTCCAAATTGTGCGGACAATAGCCACACCTGCCTGAACGTTCTGCAGAAAACCGAGTGTTACTGGAGTGTAGCAAACGCTTCCGTCTTCACTCAGGGTAAAGAGGCCATTGCTGTGGTGTGGACGGCCTTCATCCCCACTCTTTTGGAGCACAATGCCCTCTGAGCAGGCTGGAAACTGCCTGTAGGAGAAGCAGTTGAACAGACGTCCGCCCCGGTATACGGAACTGCAGCCACACCTCGAGTGTATCTTACGCTCCAGGAACCAACGCGGTGCCCAGAACTCCTTTCTGATGCTAAGAAGCAAGAGGCAACAATTCCTCTGGAGACCCGTGCGTGGTGAGGCCTCCTGAGATTTGGTGCCTTCCAGTCCCGTTGACACCCCATCGATTGATTGCCATGTGATGGTAGCGACACAAAGACTGCCTTTACAAGTGCATGGAACCACGTTCAGTGGGCCGTGAGCCGAGAAGCACTAATGCTACACTGACAGGGCTAGGATGAAATGCCTCTGACCCCCTCCAAAAAGTAACTTTCCAAGAGGCAGCACACGGTCACATCCCCAGAACAACCCTGCCGTGTGCTAGGATACATTACAGGAAATCCGGAGACTCTGGGAGACGCTGAGCTCCACACGGCTTGAAAAAGCTTATAGCCTCTTTTCGGGGGTCAGTGTGGCACTTCTGGACAGTGAGACACCAGGTCTCCTAATGGAACCCTGGTGTTACATTACTGGGACGTAAGGCACAACATTAATCAGCCGCTTGGGTTACGGGCCTTGTCCAGAAGCAACGGTTGCCAAAGATTTCTTTGCTTTGAGCTCGTGAGACAGCATATCATGTAGGACCGCAGAGAAGGAGACCTGCCACTCTCTGGTTTTGAAGAAGAGGTGAGCTTTTCTACTAAGCCTTGGAGCACAAAGATCCAGCCAAGTCCCAACGACAGGTTAGAAGGTTACTGTTGCAGGTCTCTCGGCGCTTAGCCCACTGTTCGGCTACAGTCTGTAAAGTGCATTCAGGGAAGAACAAGAAACTCTACAACGTCCCGCATCTTGCTGGGAAGGAACAGCACAGCCTCTCCTCGGTGAAGACGTCCTTTCTTGCAGACTGCCAGGCTGGGACTCCTATTCCGTTTCAGCACTCCGAGTTTGGCCTAGCACGGAAATGACCCCTTCCCTCAACGCCCTACACATCTCTTAAGGACTATAACCCCCGTGTGCCCATTCGTTATATCTCGCCCCCTATGAAACACAGAAGAGCTGTGGCTGGATGGTAGGAGGCAGTGGCCGTAGTGTCCTTAAGGGATAAGTATCCCGTGCCAAAGGCCCCGTGATAATCTCTCGCTTTCGGGAGCCTAGGGCATACCAAGGGCTGCCAAACACAGCTAAAGGAGGCGAAAGAAGAGAAGCAGAACTTGCTCCTGAGACTCTCGTACATATACTGACCCCAAAGCATGCCTCTTCGTGGAGACCGAAGGCCTCCCCCGCTCAGATTTAGGGCCCTGGAACACAGGGCTAAGCGCTGCCTTCAAAGGAGAGGTAGGAGAGGAATGTTTTCAAGTCTCGCCCGCCTTTCAGCGCCTGTTCAGCTTGAGTGGACAATAGCCACAGCCTGCCCGAACGTCCTGCCGAGCACCGAGTTTGACTGGAGTGTAGCAAACGCTTGCCAGTTCTCTGAGGGGGAAGAGGCCATTGCTGTGGTGTGAACGGCCTTCACTGGCACTCGCTGGGAGCGCAGTGCTCTCTGGGCAGGCAGGATAGTTCCTATCGGAGAAGCATTTGAACAGACGCCTGCCCTGGTATACGTGCTACATCCGCACATCGAGTGTACCTTTCCTACGCTCCAGGCACCAACACGGTGCACAGAATTCCTCTTGATGGTGAGCAACAAGACGCAACATTTCTTCTAGGAGGCTCGTGCGGGACGAGGCCTCTTGAGGATGTGGACCCTCGAATCCCGTCGAAACCACTGGGATTGATTGCCACGTTATGTTAGCGACACAAAGAGAGCATTTCAGGTTCATGGAAGGACGCACGTTCAGTGCGACATGAGAGAAGAAAACACAGATGCTGCCTTGACAGGCTTAGAGTGAATTTGCCTCTGTCCCCCCCCGCCGACACATAACCTGCCCAGAGCCAGCACAGCTTCACGTCCCGAGGAACATTACTGCTGTGTGCTAGAATACATGAAAGGAAACCTGCGGACGCTGGGAGACTCTGAGCTGTACGCGGCTTGAGAAAGCTTCTAGACACTTCAGGGGTCGGCGTGGCACTTCTGCAGCGTGAGACACCACGTTTCCTCATGGAAACCTAGTGTTACGTTTCGGGGACTTGATGCACAACCGCCTCCAGCCGCTTAGCTGGATGGCCTTGTCCAGAAGCGACAGTTGCCAGAGAGTTCTTTCCCAGGAGCTCGTGAGAAAGCATATCATGCAGAAACGCAGAGAAGGAGACCAGCCTTTCCCCGTGTTTTGAGAGGTTCGCTCCTCTGCCTTTGAGCCTTTGAACACAAAGATCCAGTCAGCTCCCGATGATAACTTAGAACTGTACTCTTGACGGTCTCTCTGCCATCACCCCCTGCTCAGCTACCATCTCCTCGGTGCATTCAGTGAAGTACCATAAAATCTGCAGCCTGCCGCACCATGTTGTTCAGGAAGGGCACATTTCCTCTTCGTAAAGAAATCTTTTCTTTGCAGCCTGCCTGGCTCGAGCTCCTATTCCTTTTCAGAAGCCCGAGTTTGGCATAGCACTGAAATGACCCCTTCCCTCAAGGCCGGACACATCTCCTAGAGAATATACTCCACGTAGCCCCATTCATTACCTCTTGCCTCCTATGAAACACAAAGGAGTTGTAGCTTGATGGGAGGAAACAGTGGCCTCCTGCTCCGTCTATGACTATCCCGTTTCCCAAGGCCCCGTGAAAGGCTCTTGCTTTCAAGGGTGTAGAGTCTATCGACGGGCACCAAGCACCGCCAAAAGAGGAGAAATCAGAGCTAGAGAACGTGCTCCTGAGAAACACGCACACTTACCGCATGAAAAGCAGGCCTCTTCGTGGAGTCTGAAATCCCTCCCTGCTCAGCGTTTCTCCGTGGGGCAGAGCGCTCACCGCTGCCTCCATGCACAGCTAGGAAAAGTAGGTGTGCAGGTGTCACCTGCCTTTCAGCGCCTGTCCAAATTGTGCGGACAATAGCCACACCTGCCTGAACGTTCTGCAGAAAACCGAGTGTTACTGGAGTGTAGCAAACGCTTCCGTCTTCACTCAGGGTAAAGAGGCCATTGCTGTGGTGTGGACGGCCTTCATCCCCACTCTTTTGGAGCACAATGCCCTCTGAGCAGGCTGGAAACTGCCTGTAGGAGAAGCAGTTGAACAGACGTCCGCCCCGGTATACGGAACTGCAGCCACACCTCGAGTGTATCTTACGCTCCAGGAACCAACGCGGTGCCCAGAACTCCTTTCTGATGCTAAGAAGCAAGAGGCAACAATTCCTCTGGAGACCCGTGCGTGGTGAGGCCTCCTGAGATTTGGTGCCTTCCAGTCCCGTTGACACCCCATCGATTGATTGCCATGTGATGGTAGCGACACAAAGACTGCCTTTACAAGTGCATGGAACCACGTTCAGTGGGCCGTGAGCCGAGAAGCACTAATGCTACACTGACAGGGCTAGGATGAAATGCCTCTGACCCCCTCCAAAAAGTAACTTTCCAAGAGGCAGCACACGGTCACATCCCCAGAACAACCCTGCCGTGTGCTAGGATACATTACAGGAAATCCGGAGACTCTGGGAGACGCTGAGCTCCACACGGCTTGAAAAAGCTTATAGCCTCTTTTCGGGGGTCAGTGTGGCACTTCTGGACAGTGAGACACCAGGTCTCCTAATGGAACCCTGGTGTTACATTACTGGGACGTAAGGCACAACATTAATCAGCCGCTTGGGTTACGGGCCTTGTCCAGAAGCAACGGTTGCCAAAGATTTCTTTGCTTTGAGCTCGTGAGACAGCATATCATGTAGGACCGCAGAGAAGGAGACCTGCCGCTCTCTGGTTTTGAAGAAGAGGTGAGCTTTTCTACTAAGCCTTGGAGCACAAAGATCCAGCCAAGTCCCAACGACAGGTTAGAAGGTTACTGTTGCAGGTCTCTCGGCGCTTAGCCCACTGTTCGGCTACAGTCTGTAAAGTGCATTCAGGGAAGAACAAGAAACTCTACAATGTCCCGCATCTTGCTGGGAAGGAACAACACAGCCTCTCCTCGGTGAAGACGTCCTTTCTTGCAGACTGCCAGGCTGGGACTCCTATTCCGTTTCAGCACTCCGAATTTGGCCTAGCACGGAAATGACCCCTTCCCTCAACGCCCTACACATCTCTTAAGGACTATAACCCCCGTGTGCCCATTCGTTATATCTCGCCCCCTATGAAACACAGAAGAGCTGTGGCTGGATGGTAGGAGGCAGTGGCCGTAGTGTCCTTAAGGGATAAGTATCCCGTGCCAAAGGCCCCGTGATAATCTCTCGCTTTCGGGAGCCTAGGGCATACCAAGGGCTGCCAAACACAGCTAAAGGAGGCGAAAGAAGAGAAGCAGAACTTGCTCCTGAGACTCTCGTACATATACTGACCCCAAAGCATGCCTCTTCGTGGAGACCGAAGGCCTCCCCAGCTCAGATTTAGGGCCCTGGAACACAGGGCTAAGCGCTGCCTTCAAAGGAGAGGTAGGAAAGGAATGTTTTCAAGTCTCGCCCGCCTTTCAGCGCCTGTTCAGCTTGAGTGGACAATAGCCACAGCCTGCCCGAACGTCCTGCCGAGCACCGAGTTTGACTGGAGTGTAGCAAACGCTTGCCAGTTCTCTGAGGGGGAAGAGGCCATTGCTGTGGTGTGAACGGCCTTCACTGGCACTCGCTGGGAGCGCAGTGCTCTCTGGGCAGGCAGGATAGTTCCTATCGGAGAAGCATTTGAACAGACGCCTGCCCTGGTATACGTGCTACATCCGCACATCGAGTGTACCTTTCCTACGCTCCAGGCACCAACACGGTGCACAGAACTCCTCTTGATGGTGAGCAACAAGACGCAACATTTCTTCTAGGAGGCTTGTGCGGGACGAGGCCTCTTGAGGATGTGGACCCTCGAATCCCGTCGAAACCACTGGGATTGATTGCCACGTTATGTTAGCGACACAATGAGAGCATTTCAGCTTCATGGAACCACGCACGTTCAGTGCGACATGAGAGAAGAAAACACAGATGCTGCCTTGACAGGCTTAGAGTGAATTTGCCTCTGTCCCCCCCCGCCGACACATAACCTGCCCAGAGCCAGCACAGCTTCACGTCCCGAGGAACATTACTGCTGTGTGCTAGAATACATGAAAGGAAACCTGCGGACGCTGGGAGACTCTGAGCTGTACGCGGCTTGAGAAAGCTTCTAGACCCTTCAGGGGTCGGCGTGGCACTTCTGCAGCGTGAGACACCACGTTTCCTCATGGAAACCTAGTGTTACGTTTCGGGGACTTGATGCACAACCACCTCCAGCCGCTTAGCTGGATGGCCTTGTCCAGAAGCGACAGTTGCCAGAGAGTTCTTTCCCAGGAGCTCGTGAGACAGCATATCATGCAGAAACGCAGAGAAGGAGACCAGCCTTTCCCCGTGTTTTGAGAGGTTCGCTCCTCTGCCTTTGAGCCTTTGAACACAAAGATCCAGTCAGCTCCCGATGATAACTTAGAACTGTACTCTTGACGGTCTCTCTGCCATCAGCCCCCTGCTCAGCTACCATCTCCTCGGTGCATTCAGTGAAGTACCATAAAATCTGCAGCCTGCCGCACCATGTTGTTCAGGAAGGGCACATTTCCTCTTCGTAAAGAAATCTTTTCTTGCAGCCTGCCTGGCTCGAGCTCTTATTCCTTTTCAGAAGCCCGAGTTTGGCATAGCACTGAAATGACCCCTTCCCTCAAGGCCGGACACATCTCCTAGAGAATATACTCCACGTAGCCCCATTCATTACCTCTTGCCTCCTATGAAACACAAAGGAGTTGTAGCTTGATGGGAGGAAACAGTGGCCTCCTGCTCCGTCTATGACTATCCCGTTTCCCAAGGCCCCGTGAAAGGCTCTTGCTTTCAAGGGTGTAGAGTCTATCGACGGGCACCAAGCACCGCCAAAAGAGGAGAAATCAGAGCTAGAGAACGTGCTCCTGAGAAACACGCACACTTACCGCACGAAAAGCAGGCCTCTTCGTGGAGTCTGAAATCCCTCCCTGCTCAGCGTTTCTCCGTGGGGCAGAGCGCTCACCGCTGCCTCCATGCACAGCTAGGAAAAGTAGGTGTGCAGGTGTCACCTGCCTTTCAGCGCCTGTCCAAATTGTGCGGACAATAGCCACACCTGCCTGAACGTTCTGCAGAAAACCGAGTGTTACTGGAGTGTAGCAAACGCTTCCGTCTTCACTCAGGGTAAAGAGGCCATTGCTGTGGTGTGGACGGCCTTCATCCCCACTCTTTTGGAGCACAATGCCCTCTGAGCAGGCTGGAAACTGCCTGTAGGAGAAGCAGTTGAACAGACGTCCGCCCCGGTATACGGAACTGCAGCCACACCTCGAGTGTATCTTACGCTCCAGGAACCAACGCGGTGCCCAGAACTCCTTTCTGATGCTAAGAAGCAAGAGGCAACAATTCCTCTGGAGACCCGTGCGTGGTGAGGCCTCCTGAGATTTGGTGCCTTCCAGTCCCGTTGACACCCCATCGATTGATTGCCATGTGATGGTAGCGACACAAAGACTGCCTTTACAAGTGCATGGAACCACGTTCAGTGGGCCGTGAGCCGAGAAGCACTAATGCTACACTGACAGGGCTAGGATGAAATGCCTCTGACCCCCTCCAAAAAGTAACTTTCCAAGAGGCAGCACACGGTCACATCCCCAGAACAACCCTGCCGTGTGCTAGGATACATTACAGGAAATCCGGAGACTCTGGGAGACGCTGAGCTCCACACGGCTTGAAAAAGCTTATAGCCTCTTTTCGGGGGTCAGTGTGGCACTTCTGGACAGTGAGACACCAGGTCTCCTAATGGAACCCTGGTGTTACATTACTGGGACGTAAGGCACAACATTAATCAGCCGCTTGGGTTACGGGCCTTGTCCAGAAGCAACGGTTGCCAAAGATTTCTTTGCTTTGAGCTCGTGAGACAGCATATCATGTAGGACCGCAGAGAAGGAGACCTGCCGCTCTCTGGTTTTGAAGAAGAGGTGAGCTTTTCTACTAAGCCTTGGAGCACAAAGATCCAGCCAAGTCCCAACGACAGGTTAGAAGGTTACTGTTGCAGGTCTCTCGGCGCTTAGCCCACTGTTCGGCTACAGTCTGTAAAGTGCATTCAGGGAAGAACAAGAAACTCTACAACGTCCCGCATCTTGCTGGGAAGGAACAGCACAGCCTCTCCTCGGTGAAGACGTCCTTTCTTGCAGACTGCCAGGCTGGGACTCCTATTCCGTTTCAGCACTCCGAGTTTGGCCTAGCACGGAAATGACCCCTTCCCTCAACGCCCTACACATCTCTTAAGGACTATAACCCCCGTGTGCCCATTCGTTATATCTCGCCCCCTATGAAACACAGAAGAGCTGTGGCTGGATGGTAGGAGGCAGTGGCCGTAGTGTCCTTAAGGGATAAGTATCCCGTGCCAAAGGCCCCGTGATAATCTCTCACTTTTGGGAGCCTAGGGCATACCAAGGGCTGCCAAACACAGCTAAAGGAGGCGAAAGAAGAGAAGCAGAACTTGCTCCTGAGACTCTCGTACATATACTGACCCCAAAGCATGCCTCTTCGTGGAGACCGAAGGCCTCCCCCGCTCAGATTTAGGGCCCTGGAACACAGGGCTAAGCGCTGCCTTCAAAGGAGAGGTAGGAGAGGAATGTTTTCAAGTCTCGCCCGCCTTTCAGCGCCTGTTCAGCTTGAGTGGACAATAGCCACAGCCTGCCCGAACGTCCTGCCGAGCACCGAGTTTGACTGGAGTGTAGCAAACGCTTGCCAGTTCTCTGAGGGGGAAGAGGCCATTGCTGTGGTGTGAACGGCCTTCACTGGCACTCGCTGGGAGCGCAGTGCTCTCTGGGCAGGCAGGATAGTTCCTATCAGAGAAGCATTTGAACAGACGCCTGCCCTGGTATACGTGCTACATCCGCACATCGAGTGTACCTTTCCTACGCTCCAGGCACCAACACGGTGCACAGAATTCCTCTTGATGGTGAGCAACAAGACGCAACATTTCTTCTAGGAGGCTCGTGCGGGACGAGGCCTCTTGAGGATGTGGACCCTCGAATCCCGTCGAAACCACTGGGATTGATTGCCACGTTATGTTAGCGACACAAAGAGAGCATTTCAGGTTCATGGAAGGACGCACGTTCAGTGCGACATGAGAGAAGAAAACACAGATGCTGCCTTGACAGGGTTAGAGTGAATTTGCCTCTGTCCCCCCCCGCCGACACATAACCTGCCCAGAGCCAGCACAGCTTCACGTCCCGAGGAACATTACTGCTGTGTGCTAGAATACATGAAAGGAAACCTGCGGACGCTGGGAGACTCTGAGCTGTACGCGGCTTGAGAAAGCTTCTAGACACTTCAGGGGTCGGCGTGGCACTTCTGCAGCGTGAGACACCACGTTTCCTCATGGAAACCTAGTGTTACGTTTCGGGGACTTGATGCACAACCGCCTCCAGCTGCTTAGCTGGATGGCCTTGTCCAGAAGCGACAGTTGCCAGAGAGTTCTTTCCCAGGAGCTCGTGAGAAAGCATATCATGCAGAAACGCAGAGAAGGAGACCAGCCTTTCCCCGTGTTTTGAGAGGTTCGCTCCTCTGCCTTTGAGCCTTTGAACACAAAGATCCAGTCAGCTCCCGATGATAACTTAGAACTGTACTCTTGACGGTCTCTCTGCCATCACCCCCTGCTCAGCTACCATCTCCTCGGTGCATTCAGTGAAGTACCATAAAATCTGCAGCCTGCCGCACCATGTTGTTCAGGAAGGGCACATTTCCTCTTCGTAAAGAAATCTTTTCTTTGCAGCCTGCCTGGCTCGAGCTCCTATTCCTTTTCAGAAGCCCGAGTTTGGCATAGCACTGAAATGACCCCTTCCCTCAAGGCCGGACACATCTCCTAGAGAATATACTCCACGTAGCCCCATTCATTACCTCTTGCCTCCTATGAAACACAAAGGAGTTGTAGCTTGATGGGAGGAAACAGTGGCCTCCTGCTCCGTCTATGACTATCCCGTTTCCCAAGGCCCCGTGAAAGGCTCTTGCTTTCAAGGGTGTAGAGTCTATCGACGGGCACCAAGCACCGCCAAAAGAGGAGAAATCAGAGCTAGAGAACGTGCTCCTGAGAAACACGCACACTTACCGCACGAAAAGCAGGCCTCTTCGTGGAGTCTGAAATCCCTCCCTGCTCAGCGTTTCTCCGTGGGGCAGAGCGCTCACCGCTGCCTCCATGCACAGCTAGGAAAAGTAGGTGTGCAGGTGTCACCTGCCTTTCAGCGCCTGTCCAAATTGTGCGGACAATAGCCACACCTGCCTGAACGTTCTGCAGAAAACCGAGTGTTACTGGAGTGTAGCAAACGCTTCCGTCTTCACTCAGGGTAAAGAGGCCATTGCTGTGGTGTGGACGGCCTTCATCCCCACTCTTTTGGAGCACAATGCCCTCTGAGCAGGCTGGAAACTGCCTGTAGCAGAAGCAGTTGAACAGACGTCCGCCCCGGTATACGGAACTGCAGCCACACCTCGAGTGTATCTTACGCTCCAGGAACCAACGCGGTGCCCAGAACTCCTTTCTGATGCTAAGAAGCAAGAGGCAACAATTCCTCTGGAGACCCGTGCGTGGTGAGGCCTCCTGAGATTTGGTGCCTTCCAGTCCCGTTGACACCCCATCGATTGATTGCCATGTGATGGTAGCGACACAAAGACTGCCTTTACAAGTGCATGGAACCACGTTCAGTGGGCCGTGAGCCGAGAAGCACTAATGCTACACTGACAGGGCTAGGATGAAATGCCTCTGACCCCCTCCAAAAAGTAACTTTCCAAGAGGCAGCACACGGTCACATCCCCAGAACAACCCTGCCGTGTGCTAGGATACATTACAGGAAATCCGGAGACTCTGGGAGACGCTGAGCTCCACACGGCTTGAAAAAGCTTATAGCCTCTTTTCGGGGGTCAGTGTGGCACTTCTGGACAGTGAGACACCAGGTCTCCTAATGGAACCCTGGTGTTACATTACTGGGACGTAAGGCACAACATTAATCAGCCGCTTGGGTTACGGGCCTTGTCCAGAAGCAACGGTTGCCAAAGATTTCTTTGCTTTGAGCTCGTGAGACAGCATATCATGTAGGACCGCAGAGAAGGAGACCTGCCGCTCTCTGGTTTTGAAGAAGAGGTGAGCTTTTCTACTAAGCCTTGGAGCACAAAGATCCAGCCAAGTCCCAACGACAGGTTAGAAGGTTACTGTTGCAGGTCTCTCGGCGCTTAGCCCACTGTTCGGCTACAGTCTGTAAAGTGCATTCAGGGAAGAACAAGAAACTCTACAATGTCCCGCATCTTGCTGGGAAGGAACAACACAGCCTCTCCTCGGTGAAGACGTCCTTTCTTGCAGACTGCCAGGCTGGGACTCCTATTCCGTTTCAGCACTCCGAATTTGGCCTAGCACGGAAATGACCCCTTCCCTCAACGCCCTACACATCTCTTAAGGACTATAACCCCCGTGTGCCCATTCGTTATATCTCGCCCCCTATGAAACACAGAAGAGCTGTGGCTGGATGGTAGGAGGCAGTGGCCGTAGTGTCCTTAAGGGATAAGTATCCCGTGCCAAAGGCCCCGTGATAATCTCTCGCTTTCGGGAGCCTAGGGCATACCAAGGGCTGCCAAACACAGCTAAAGGAGGCGAAAGAAGAGAAGCAGAACTTGCTCCTGAGACTCTCGTACATATACTGACCCCAAAGCATGCCTCTTCGTGGAGACCGAAGGCCTCCCCAGCTCAGATTTAGGGCCCTGGAACACAGGGCTAAGCGCTGCCTTCAAAGGTGAGGTAGGAAAGGAATGTTTTCAAGTCTCGCCCGCCTTTCAGCGCCTGTTCAGCTTGAGTGGACAATAGCCACAGCCTGCCCGAACGTCCTGCCGAGCACCGAGTTTGACTGGAGTGTAGCAAACGCTTGCCAGTTCTCTGAGGGGGAAGAGGCCATTGCTGTGGTGTGAACGGCCTTCACTGGCACTCGCTGGGAGCGCAGTGCTCTCTGGGCAGGCAGGATAGTTCCTATCGGAGAAGCATTTGAACAGACGCCTGCCCTGGTATACGTGCTACATCCGCACATCGAGTGTACCTTTCCTACGCTCCAGGCACCAACACGGTGCACAGAACTCCTCTTGATGGTGAGCAACAAGACGCAACATTTCTTCTAGGAGGCTTGTGCGGGACGAGGCCTCTTGAGGATGTGGACCCTCGAATCCCGTCGAAACCACTGGGATTGATTGCCACGTTATGTTAGCGACACAATGAGAGCATTTCAGCTTCATGGAACCACGCACGTTCAGTGCGACATGAGAGAAGAAAACACAGATGCTGCCTTGACAGGCTTAGAGTGAATTTGCCTCTGTCCCCCCCCGCCGACACATAACCTGCCCAGAGCCAGCACAGCTTCACGTCCCGAGGAACATTACTGCTGTGTGCTAGAATACATGAAAGGAAACCTGCGGACGCTGGGAGACTCTGAGCTGTACGCGGCTTGAGAAAGCTTCTAGACCCTTCAGGGGTCGGCGTGGCACTTCTGCAGCGTGAGACACCACGTTTCCTCATGGAAACCTAGTGTTACGTTTCGGGGACTTGATGCACAACCACCTCCAGCCGCTTAGCTGGATGGCCTTGTCCAGAAGCGACAGTTGCCAGAGAGTTCTTTCCCAGGAGCTCGTGAGAAAGCATATCATGCAGAAACGCAGAGAAGGAGACCAGCCTTTCCCCGTGTTTTGAGAGGTTCGCTCCTCTGCCTTTGAGCCTTTGAACACAAAGATCCAGTCAGCTCCCGATGATAACTTAGAACTGTACTCTTGACGGTCTCTCTGCCATCAGCCCCCTGCTCAGCTACCATCTCCTCGGTGCATTCAGTGAAGTACCATAAAATCTGCAGCCTGCCGCACCATGTTGTTCAGGAAGGGCACATTTCCTCTTCGTAAAGAAATCTTTTCTTGCAGCCTGCCTGGCTCGAGCTCCTATTCCTTTTCAGAAGCCCGAGTTTGGCATAGCACTGAAATGACCCCTTCCCTCAAGGCCGGACACATCTCCTAGAGAATATACTCCACGTAGCCCCATTCATTACCTCTTGCCTCCTATGAAACACAAAGGAGTTGTAGCTTGATGGGAGGAAACAGTGGCCTCCTGCTCCGTCTATGACTATCCCGTTTCCCAAGGCCCCGTGAAAGGCTCTTGCTTTCAAGGGTGTAGAGTCTATCGACGGGCACCAAGCACCGCCAAAAGAGGAGAAATCAGAGCTAGAGAACGTGCTCCTGAGAAACACGCACACTTACCGCACGAAAAGCAGGCCTCTTCGTGGAGTCTGAAATCCCTCCCTGCTCAGCGTTTCTCCGTGGGGCAGAGCGCTCACCGCTGCCTCCATGCACAGCTAGGAAAAGTAGGTGTGCAGGTGTCACCTGCCTTTCAGCGCCTGTCCAAATTGTGCGGACAATAGCCACACCTGCCTGAACGTTCTGCAGAAAACCGAGTGTTACTGGAGTGTAGCAAACGCTTCCGTCTTCACTCAGGGTAAAGAGGCCATTGCTGTGGTGTGGACGGCCTTCATCCCCACTCTTTTGGAGCACAATGCCCTCTGAGCAGGCTGGAAACTGCCTGTAGCAGAAGCAGTTGAACAGACGTCCGCCCCGGTATACGGAACTGCAGCCACACCTCGAGTGTATCTTACGCTCCAGGAACCAACGCGGTGCCCAGAACTCCTTTCTGATGCTAAGAAGCAAGAGGCAACAATTCCTCTGGAGACCCGTGCGTGGTGAGGCCTCCTGAGATTTGGTGCCTTCCAGTCCCGTTGACACCCCATCGATTGATTGCCATGTGATGGTAGCGACACAAAGACTGCCTTTACAAGTGCATGGAACCACGTTCAGTGGGCCGTGAGCCGAGAAGCACTAATGCTACACTGACAGGGCTAGGATGAAATGCCTCTGACCCCCTCCAAAAAGTAACTTTCCAAGAGGCAGCACACGGTCACATCCCCAGAACAACCCTGCCGTGTGCTAGGATACATTACAGGAAATCCGGAGACTCTGGGAGACGCTGAGCTCCACACGGCTTGAAAAAGCTTATAGCCTCTTTTCGGGGGTCAGTGTGGCACTTCTGGACAGTGAGACACCAGGTCTCCTAATGGAACCCTGGTGTTACATTACTGGGACGTAAGGCACAACATTAATCAGCCGCTTGGGTTACGGGCCTTGTCCAGAAGCAACGGTTGCCAAAGATTTCTTTGCTTTGAGCTCGTGAGACAGCATATCATGTAGGACCGCAGAGAAGGAGACCTGCCGCTCTCTGGTTTTGAAGAAGAGGTGAGCTTTTCTACTAAGCCTTGGAGCACAAAGATCCAGCCAAGTCCCAACGACAGGTTAGAAGGTTACTGTTGCAGGTCTCTCGGCGCTTAGCCCACTGTTCGGCTACAGTCTGTAAAGTGCATTCAGGGAAGAACAAGAAACTCTACAACGTCCCGCATCTTGCTGGGAAGGAACAGCACAGCCTCTCCTCGGTGAAGACGTCCTTTCTTGCAGACTGCCAGGCTGGGACTCCTATTCCGTTTCAGCACTCCGAGTTTGGCCTAGCACGGAAATGACCCCTTCCCTCAACGCCCTACACATCTCTTAAGGACTATAACCCCCGTGTGCCCATTCGTTATATCTCGCCCCCTATGAAACACAGAAGAGCTGTGGCTGGATGGTAGGAGGCAGTGGCCGTAGTGTCCTTAAGGGATAAGTATCCCGTGCCAAAGGCCCCGTGATAATCTCTCACTTTCGGGAGCCTAGGGCATACCAAGGGCTGCCAAACACAGCTAAAGGAGGCGAAAGAAGAGAAGCAGAACTTGCTCCTGAGACTCTCGTACATATACTGACCCCAAAGCATGCCTCTTCGTGGAGACCGAAGGCCTCCCCCGCTCAGATTTAGGGCCCTGGAACACAGGGCTAAGCGCTGCCTTCAAAGGAGAGGTAGGAGAGGAATGTTTTCAAGTCTCGCCCGCCTTTCAGCGCCTGTTCAGCTTGAGTGGACAATAGCCACAGCCTGCCCGAACGTCCTGCCGAGCACCGAGTTTGACTGGAGTGTAGCAAACGCTTGCCAGTTCTCTGAGGGGGAAGAGGCCATTGCTGTGGTGTGAACGGCCTTCACTGGCACTCGCTGGGAGCGCAGTGCTCTCTGGGCAGGCAGGATAGTTCCTATCGGAGAAGCATTTGAACAGACGCCTGCCCTGGTATACGTGCTACATCCGCACATCGAGTGTACCTTTCCTACGCTCCAGGCACCAACACGGTGCACAGAATTCCTCTTGATGGTGAGCAACAAGACGCAACATTTCTTCTAGGAGGCTCGTGCGGGACGAGGCCTCTTGAGGATGTGGACCCTCGAATCCCGTCGAAACCACTGGGATTGATTGCCACGTTATGTTAGCGACACAAAGAGAGCATTTCAGGTTCATGGAAGGACGCACGTTCAGTGCGACATGAGAGAAGAAAACACAGATGCTGCCTTGACAGGGTTAGAGTGAATTTGCCTCTGTCCCCCCCCGCCGACACATAACCTGCCCAGAGCCAGCACAGCTTCACGTCCCGAGGAACATTACTGCTGTGTGCTAGAATACATGAAAGGAAACCTGCGGACGCTGGGAGACTCTGAGCTGTACGCGGCTTGAGAAAGCTTCTAGACACTTCAGGGGTCGGCGTGGCACTTCTGCAGCGTGAGACACCACGTTTCCTCATGGAAACCTAGTGTTACGTTTCGGGGACTTGATGCACAACCGCCTCCAGCCGCTTAGCTGGATGGCCTTGTCCAGAAGCGACAGTTGCCAGAGAGTTCTTTCCCAGGAGCTCGTGAGAAAGCATATCATGCAGAAACGCAGAGAAGGAGACCAGCCTTTCCCCGTGTTTTGAGAGGTTCGCTCCTCTGCCTTTGAGCCTTTGAACACAAAGATCCAGTCAGCTCCCGATGATAACTTAGAACTGTACTCTTGACGGTCTCTCTGCCATCACCCCCTGCTCAGCTACCATCTCCTCGGTGCATTCAGTGAAGTACCATAAAATCTGCAGCCTGCCGCACCATGTTGTACAGGAAGGGCACATTTCCTCTTCGTAAAGAAATCTTTTCTTTGCAGCCTGCCTGGCTCGAGCTCCTATTCCTTTTCAGAAGCCCGAGTTTGGCATAGCACTGAAATGACCCCTTCCCTCAAGGCCGGACACATCTCCTAGAGAATATACTCCACGTAGCCCCATTCATTACCTCTTGCCTCCTATGAAACACAAAGGAGTTGTAGCTTGATGGGAGGAAACAGTGGCCTCCTGCTCCGTCTATGACTATCCCGTTTCCCAAGGCCCCGTGAAAGGCTCTTGCTTTCAAGGGTGTAGAGTCTATCGACGGGCACCAAGCACCGCCAAAAGAGGAGAAATCAGAGCTAGAGAACGTGCTCCTGAGAAACACGCACACTTACCGCACGAAAAGCAGGCCTCTTCGTGGAGTCTGAAATCCCTCCCTGCTCAGCGTTTCTCCGTGGGGCAGAGCGCTCACCGCTGCCTCCATGCACAGCTAGGAAAAGTAGGTGTGCAGGTGTCACCTGCCTTTCAGCGCCTGTCCAAATTGTGCGGACAATAGCCACACCTGCCTGAACGTTCTGCAGAAAACCGAGTGTTACTGGAGTGTAGCAAACGCTTCCGTCTTCACTCAGGGTAAAGAGGCCATTGCTGTGGTGTGGACGGCCTTCATCCCCACTCTTTTGGAGCACAATGCCCTCTGAGCAGGCTGGAAACTGCCTGTAGGAGAAGCAGTTGAACAGACGTCCGCCCCGGTATACGGAACTGCAGCCACACCTCGAGTGTATCTTACGCTCCAGGAACCAACGCGGTGCCCAGAACTCCTTTCTGATGCTAAGAAGCAAGAGGCAACAATTCCTCTGGAGACCCGTGCGTGGTGAGGCCTCCTGAGATTTGGTGCCTTCCAGTCCCGTTGACACCCCATCGATTGATTGCCATGTGATGGTAGCGACACAAAGACTGCCTTTACAAGTGCATGGAACCACGTTCAGTGGGCCGTGAGCCGAGAAGCACTAATGCTACACTGACAGGGCTAGGATGAAATGCCTCTGACCCCCTCCAAAAAGTAACTTTCCAAGAGGCAGCACACGGTCACATCCCCAGAACAACCCTGCCGTGTGCTAGGATACATTACAGGAAATCCGGAGACTCTGGGAGACGCTGAGCTCCACACGGCTTGAAAAAGCTTATAGCCTCTTTTCGGGGGTCAGTGTGGCACTTCTGGACAGTGAGACACCAGGTCTCCTAATGGAACCCTGGTGTTACATTACTGGGACGTAAGGCACAACATTAATCAGCCGCTTGGGTTACGGGCCTTGTCCAGAAGCAACGGTTGCCAAAGATTTCTTTGCTTTGAGCTCGTGAGACAGCATATCATGTAGGACCGCAGAGAAGGAGACCTGCCGCTCTCTGGTTTTGAAGAAGAGGTGAGCTTTTCTACTAAGCCTTGGAGCACAAAGATCCAGCCAAGTCCCAACGACAGGTTAGAAGGTTACTGTTGCAGGTCTCTCGGCGCTTAGCCCACTGTTCGGCTACAGTCTGTAAAGTGCATTCAGGGAAGAACAAGAAACTCTACAATGTCCCGCATCTTGCTGGGAAGGAACAACACAGCCTCTCCTCGGTGAAGACGTCCTTTCTTGCAGACTGCCAGGCTGGGACTCCTATTCCGTTTCAGCACTCCGAATTTGGCCTAGCACGGAAATGACCCCTTCCCTCAACGCCCTACACATCTCTTAAGGACTATAACCCCCGTGTGCCCATTCGTTATATCTCGCCCCCTATGAAACACAGAAGAGCTGTGGCTGGATGGTAGGAGGCAGTGGCCGTAGTGTCCTTAAGGGATAAGTATCCCGTGCCAAAGGCCCCGTGATAATCTCTCGCTTTCGGGAGCCTAGGGCATACCAAGGGCTGCCAAACACAGCTAAAGGAGGTGAAAGAAGAGAAGCAGAACTTGCTCCTGAGACACTCGTACATATACTGACCCCAAAGCATGCCTCTTCGTGGAGACCGAAGGCCTCCCCAGCTCAGATTTAGGGCCCTGGAACACAGGGCTAAGCGCTGCCTTCAAAGGAGAGGTAGGACAGGAATGTTTTGAAGTCTCGCCCGCCTTTCAGCACCTGTTCAGCTTGAGTGGACAATAGCCACAGCCTGCCCGAACGTCCTGCCGAGCACCGAGTTTGACTGGAGTGTAGCAAACGCTTGCCAGTTCTCTGAGGGGGAAGAGGGCATTGCTGTGGTGTGAACGGCCTTCACTGGCACTCGCTGGGAGCGCAGTGCTCTCTGGGCAGGCAGGATAGTTCCTATCGGAGAAGCATTTGAACAGACGCCTGCCCTGGTATACGTGCTACATCCGCACATCGAGTGTACCTTTCCTACGCTCCAGGCACCAACACGGTGCACAGAACTCCTCTTGATGGTGAGCAACAAGACGCAACATTTCTTCTAGGAGGCTCGTGCGGGACGAGGCCTCTTGAGGATGTGGACCCTCGAATCCCGTCGAAACCACTGGGATTGATTGCCACGTTATGTTAGCGACACAATGAGAGCATTTCAGCTTCATGGAACCACGCACGTTCAGTGCGACATGAGAGAAGAAAACACAGATGCTGCCTTGACAGGGTTAGAGTGAATTTGCCTCTGTCCCCCCCCCGCCGACACATAACCTGCCCAGAGCCAGCACAGCTTCACGTCCCGAGGAACATTACTGCTGTGTGCTAGAATACATGAAAGGAAACCTGCGGACGCTGGGAGACTCTGAGCTGTACGCGGCTTGAGAAAGCTTCTAGACCCTTCAGGGCTCGGCGTTGCACCTCTGGAGCATGAGACACCACGTTTCCTCATGGAAACCTAGTGTTACGTTTCGGGGACTTGATGCACAACCGCCTCCAGCCGCTTAGCTGGATGGCCTTGTCCAGAAGCGACAGTTGCCAGAGAGTTCTTTCCCAGGAGCTCGTGAGACAGCATATCATGCAGAAACGCAGAGAAGGAGACCAGCCTTTCCCCGTGTTTTCAGAGGTTCGCTCCTCTGCCTTTGAGCCTTTGAACACAAAGATCCAGTCAGCTCCCGATGATAACTTAGAACTGTACTCTTGACGGTCTCTCTGCCATCAGCCCCCTGCTCAGCAACCGTCTCCTCGGTGCATTCATTGAAGTACCATAAAATCTGCAGCCTGCCGCACCATGTTGTTCAGGAAGGGCACATTTCCTCTTCGTAAAGAAATCTTTTCTTGCAGCCTGCCTGGCTCGAGCTCCTATTCCTCTTCAGAAGCCCGAGTTTGGCATAGCACTGAAATGACCCCTTCCCTCAAGGCCGGACACATCTCCTAGAGAATATACTCCACGTAGGCCCATTCATTACCTCTTGCCTCCTATGAAACACAAAGAAGTTGTAGCTTGATGGGAGGAAACAGTGGCCTCCTGCTCCGTCTATGACTATCCCGTTTCCCAAGGCCCCGTGAAAGGCTCTTGCTTTCAAGGGTGTAGAGTCTATCGACAGGCACCAAGCACCGCCAAAAGAGGAGAAATCAGAGCTAGAGAACGTGCTCCTGAGAAACACGCACACTTACCGCACGAAAAGCAGGCCTCTTCGTGGAGTCTGAAATCCCTCCCTGCTCAGCGTTTCTCCGTGGGGCAGAGCGCTCACCGCTGCCTCCATGCACAGCTAGGAAAAGTAGGTGTGCAGGTGTCACCTGCCTTTCAGCGCCTGTCCAAATTGTGCGGACAATAGCCACACCTGCCTGAACGTTCTGCAGAAAACCGAGTGTTACTGGAGTGTAGCAAACGCTTCCGTCTTCACTCAGGGTAAAGAGGCCATTGCTGTGGTGTGGACGGCCTTCATCCCCACTCTTTTGGAGCACAATGCCCTCTGAGCAGGCTGGAAACTGCCTGTAGGAGAAGCAGTTGAACAGACGTCCGCCCTGGTATACGGAACTGCAGCCACACCTCGAGTGTATCTTACGCTCCAGGAACCAACGCGGTGCCCAGAACTCCTTTCTGATGCTAAGAAGCAAGAGGCAACAATTCCTCTGGAGACCCGTGCGTGGTGAGGCCTCCTGAGATTTGGTGCCTTCCAGTCCCGTTGACACCCCATCGATTGATTGCCATGTGATGGTAGCGACACAAAGACTGCCTTTACAAGTGCATGGAACCACGTTCAGTGGGCCGTGAGCCGAGAAGCACTAATGCTACACTGACAGGGCTAGGATGAAATGCCTCTGACCCCCTCCAAAAAGTAACTTTCCAAGAGGCAGCACACGGTCACATCCCCAGAACAACCCTGCCGTGTGCTAGGATACATTACAGGAAATCTGGAGACTCTGGGAGACGCTGAGCTCCAAACGGCTTGAAAAAGCTTATAGCCTCTTTTCGGGGGTCAGTGTGGCACTTCTGGACAGTGAGACACCAGGTCTCCTAATGGAACCCTGGTGTTACATTACTGGGACGTAAGGCACAACATTAATCAGCCGCTTGGGTTACGGGCCTTGTCCAGAAGCAACGGTTGCCAAAGATTTCTTTGCTTTGAGCCCGTGAGACAGCATATCATGTAGGACCGCAGAGAAGGAGACCTGCCGCTCTCTGGTTTTGAAGAAGAGGTGAGCTTTTCTACTAAGCCTTGGAGCACAAAGATCCAGCCAAGTCCCAACGACAGGTTAGAAGGTTACTGTTGCAGGTCTCTCGGCGCTTAGCCCACTGTTCGGCTACAGTCTGTAAAGTGCATTCAGGGAAGAACAAGAAACTCTACAACGTCCCGCATCTTGCTGGGAAGGAACAGCACAGTCTCTCCTCGGTGAAGACGTCCTTTCTTGCAGACTGCCAGGCTGGGACTCCTATTCCGTTTCAGCACTCCGAGTTTGGCCTAGCACGGAAATGACCCCTTCCCTCAACGCCCTACACATCTCTTAAGGACTATAACCCCCGTGTGCCCATTCGTTATATCTCGCCCCCTATGAAACACAGAAGAGCTGTGGCTGGATGGTAGGAGGCAGTGGCCATAGTGTCCTTAAGGCATAAGTATCCCATGCCAAAGGCCCCGTGATAATCTCTCGCTTTCGGGAGCCTAGGGCATACCAAGGGCTGCCAAACACAGCTAAAGGAGGCGAAAGAAGAGAAGCAGAACTTGCTCCTGAGACTCTCGTACATATACTGACCCCAAAGCATGCCTCTTCGTGGAGACCGAAGGCCTCCCCAGCTCAGATTTAGGGCCCTGGAACACAGGGCTAAGCGCTGCCTTCAAAGGAGAGGTAGGAAAGGAATGTTTTCAAGTCTCGCCCGCCTTTCAGCGCCTGTTCAGCTTGAGTGGACAATAGCCACAGCCTGCCCGAACGTCCTGCCGAGCACCGAGTTTGACTGGAGTGTAGCAAACGCTTGCCAGTTCTCTGAGGGGGAAGAGGCCATTGCTGTGGTGTGAACGGCCTTCACTGGCACTCGCTGGGAGCGCAGTGTTCTCTGGGCAGGCAGGATAGTTCCTATCGGAGAAGCATTTGAACAGACGCCTGCCCTGGTATACGTGCTACATCCGCACATCGAGTGTACCTTTCCTACGCTCCAGGCACCAACATGGTGCACAGAACTCCTCTTGATGGTGAGCAACAAGACGCAACATTTCTTCTAGGAGGCTCGTGCGGGACGAGGCCTCTTGAGGATGTGGACCTTCGAATCCCGTCGAAACCACTGGGATTGATTGCCACGTTATGTTAGCGACACAATGAGAGCATTTCAGGTTCATGGAAGGACGCACGTTCAGTGCGACATGAGAGAAGAAAACACAGATGCTGCCTTGACAGGGTTAGAGTGAATTTGCCTCTGTCCTCCCCCGCCGACACATAACCTGCCCAGAGCCAGCACAGCTTCACGTCCCGAGGAACATTACTGCTGTGTGCTAGAATACATGAAAGGAAACCTGCGGACGCTGGGAGACTCTGAGCTGTACGCGGCTTGAGAAAGCTTCTAGACCCTTCAGGGCTCGGCGTGGCACTTCTGGAGCGTGAGACACCACGTTTCCTCATGGAAACCTAGTGTTACGTTTCGGGGACTTGATGCACAACCGCCTGCAGCCGCTTAGCTGGATGGCCTTGTCCAGAAGCGACAGTTGCCAGAGAGTTCTTTCCCAGGAGCTCGTGAGACAGCATATCATGCAGAAACGCAGAGAAGGAGACCAGCCTTTCCCCGTGTTTTCAGAGGTTCGTTCCTCTGCCTTTGAGCCTTTGAACACAAAGATCCAGTCAGCTCCCGATGATAACTTAGAACTGTACTCTTGACGGTCTCTCTGCCATCAGCCCCCTGCTCAGCTACCGTCTCCTCGGTGCATTCAGTGAAGTACCATAAAATCTGCAGCCTGCCGCACCATGTTGTTCAGGAAGGGCACATTTCCTCTTCGTAAAGAAATCTTTTCTTGCAGCCTGCCTGGCTCGAGCTCCTATTCCTTTTCAGAAGCCCGAGTTTGGCATAGCACTGAAATGACCCCTTCCCTCAAGGCCGGACACATCTCCTAGAGAATATACTCCACGTAGGCCCATTCATTACCTCTTGCCTCCTATGAAACACAAAGGAGTTGTAGCTTGATGGGACGAAACAGTGGCCTCCTGCTCCGTCTATGACTATCCCGTTTCCCAAGGCCCCGTGAAAGGCTCTTGCTTTCAAGGGTGTAGAGTCTATCGACGGGCAGCAAGCACCACCAAAAGAGGAGAAATCAGAGCTAGAGAACGTGCTCCTGAGAAACACGCACACTTACCGCACGAAAAGCAGGCCTCTTCGTGGAGTCTGAAATCCCTCCCTGCTCAGCGTTTCTCCATGGGGCAGAGCGCTCACCGCTGCCTCCATGCACAGCTAGGAAAAGTAGGTGTGCAGGTGTCACCTGCCTTTCAGCGCCTGTCCAAATTGTGCGGACAATAGCCACACCTGCCTGAACGTTCTGCAGAAAACCGAGTGTTACTTGAGTGTAGCAAACGCTTCCGTCTTCACTCAGGGTAAAGAGGCCATTGCTGTGGTGTGGACGGCCTTCATCCCCACTCTTTTGGAGCACAATGCCCTCTGAGCAGGCTGGAAACTGCCTGTAGGAGAAGCAGTTGAACAGACGTCCGCCCCGGTATACGGAACTGCAGCCACACCTCGAGTGTATCTTACGCTCCAGGAACCAACGCGGTGCCCAGAACTCCTTTCTGATGCTAAGAAGCAAGAGGCAACAATTCCTCTGGAGACCCGTGCGTGGTGAGGCCTCCTGAGATTTGGTGCCTTCCAGTCCCGTTGACACCCCATCGATTGATTGCCATGTGATGGTAGCGACACAAAGACTGCCTTTACAAGTGCATGGAACCACGTTCAGTGGGCCATGAGCCGAGAAGCACTAATGCTACACTGACAGGGCTAGGATGAAATGCCTCTGACCCCCTCCAAAAAGTAACTTTCCAAGAGGCAGCACACGGTCACATCCCCAGAACAACCCTGCCGTGTGCTAGGATACATTACAGGAAATCCGGAGACTCTGGGAGACGCTGAGCTCCACACGGCTTGAAAAAGCTTATAGCCTCTTTTCGGGGGTCAGTGTGGCACTTCTGGACAGTGAGACACCAGGTCTCCTAATGGAACCCTGGTGTTACATTACTGGGACGTAAGGCACAACATTAATCAGCCGCTTGGGTTACGGGCCTTGTCCAGAAGCAACGGTTGCCAAAGATTTCTTTGCTTTGAGCTCGTGAGACAGCATATCATGTAGGACCGCAGAGAAGGAGACCTGCCACTCTCTGGTTTTGAAGAAGAGGTGAGCTTTTCTACTAAGCCTTGGAGCACAAAGATCCAGCCAAGTCCCAACGACAGGTTAGAAGGTTACTGTTGCAGGTCTCTCGGCGCTTAGCCCACTGTTCGGCTACAGTCTGTAAAGTGCATTCAGGGAAGAACAAGAAACTCTACAACGTCCCGCATCTTGCTGGGAAGGAACAACACAGCCTCTCCTCGGTGAAGACGTCCTTTCTTGTAGACTGCCAGGCTGGGACTCCTATTCCGTTTCAGCACTCCGAGTTTGGCCTAGCACGGAAATGACCCCTTCCCTCAACGCCCTACACATCTCTTAAGGACTATAACCCCCGTGTGCCCATTCGTTATATCTCGCCCCCTATGAAACACAGAAGAGCTGTGGCTGGATGGTAGGAGGCAGTGGCCGTAGTGTCCTTAAGGCATAAGTATCCCGTGCCAAAGGCCCCGTGATAATCTCTCGCTTTCGGGAGCCTAGGGCATACCAAGGGCTGCCAAACACAGCTAAAGGAGGCGAAAGAAGAGAAGCAGAACTTGCTCCTGAGACTCTCGTACATATACTGACCCCAAAGCATGCCTCTTCGTGGAGACCGAAGGCCTCCCCAGCTCAGATTTAGGGCCCTGGAACACAGGGCTAAGCGCTGCCTTCAAAGGAGAGGTAGGAGAGGAATGTTTTCAAGTCTCGCCCGCCTTTCAGCGCCTGTTCAGCTTGAGTGGACAATAGCCACAGCCTGCCCGAACGTCCTGCCGAGCACCGAGTTTGACTGGAGTGTAGCAAACGCTTGCCAGTTCTCTGAGGGGGAAGAGGCCATTGCTGTGGTGTGAACGGCCTTCACTGGCACTCGCTGGGAGCGCAGTGCTCTCTGGGCAGGCAGGATAGTTCCTATCGGAGAAGCATTTGAACAGACGCCTGCCCTGGTATACGTGCTACATCCGCACATCGAGTGTACCTTTCCTACGCTCCAGGCACCAACACGGTGCACAGAACTCCTCTTGATGGTGAGCAACAAGACGCAACATTTCTTCTAGGAGGCTCGTGCGGGACGAGGCCTCTTGAGGATGTGGACCCTCGAATCCCGTCGAAACCACTGGGATTGATTGCCACGTTATGTTAGCGACACAAGGAGAGCATTTCAGCTTCATGGAACCACGCACGTTCAGTGCGACATGAGAGAAGAAAACACAGATGCTGCCTTGACAGGGTTAGAGTGAATTTGCCTCTGTCCCTCCCCGCCCCCCACCCCCCCCCCGCCGACACATAACCTGCCCAGAGCCAGCACAGCTTCACGTCCCGAGGAACATTACTGCTGTGTGCTAGAATACATGAAAGGAAACCTGCGGACGCTGGGAGACTCTGAGCTGTACGCGGCTTGAGAAAGCTTCTAGACCCTTCAGGGCTCAGCGTGGCACTTCTGGAGCGTGAGACACCACGTTTCCTCATGGAAACCTAGTGTTACGTTTCGGGGACTTGATGCACAACCGCCTCCAGCCGCTTAGCTGGATGGCCTTGTCCAGAAGCGACAGTTGCCAGAGAGTTCTTTCCCAGGAGCTCGTGAGACAGCATATCATGCAGAAACGCAGAGAAGGAGACCAGCCTTTCCCCGTGTTTTGAGAGGTTCGCTCCTCTGCCTTTGAGCCTTTGAACACAAAGATCCAGTCAGCTCCCGATGATAACTTAGAACTGTACTCTTGACGGTCTCTCTGCCATCAGCCCCCTGCTCAGCTACCGTCTCCTCGGTGCATTCAGTGAAGTACCATAAAATCTGCAGCCTGCCGCACCATGTTTTTCAGGAAGGGCACATTTCCTCTTTGTAAAGAAATCTTTTCTTGCAGCCTGCCTGGCTCGAGCTCCTATTCCTTTTCAGAAGCCCGAGTTTGGCATAGCACTGAAATGACCCCTTCCCTCAAGGCCGGACACATCTCCTAGGGAATATACTCCACGTAGGCCCATTCATTACCTCTTGCCTCCTATGAAACACAAAGGAGTTGTAGCTTGATGGGAGGAAACAGTGGCCTCCTGCTCCGTCTATGACTATCCCGTTTCCCAAGGCCCCGTGAAAGGCTCTTGCTTTCAAGGGTGTAGAGTCTATCGACGGGCAGCAAGCACCGCCAAAAGAGGAGAAATCAGAGCTAGAGAACGTGCTCCTGAG
This sequence comes from Eubalaena glacialis, assembly GCF_028564815.1. Taxonomy (NCBI): domain Eukaryota; kingdom Metazoa; phylum Chordata; class Mammalia; order Artiodactyla; family Balaenidae; genus Eubalaena; species Eubalaena glacialis. Next base: position 27,277,627 of record NC_083725.1, read on the forward strand.
AAACACGCACACTTACCGCACGAAAAGCAGGCCTCTTCGTGGAGTCTGAAATCCCTCCCTGCTCAGCGTTTCTCCGTGGGGCAGAGCGCTCACTGCTGCCTCCATGCACAGCTAGGAAAAGTAGGTGTGCAGGTGTCACCTGCCTTTCAGCGCCTGTCCAAATTGTGCGGACAATAGCCACACCTGCCTGAACGTTCTGCAGAAAACCGAGTGTTACTGGAGTGTAGCAAACGCTTCCGTCTTCACTCAGGGTAAAGAGGCCATTGCTGTGGTGTGGACGGCCTTCATCCCCACTCTTTTGGAGCACAATGCCCTCTGAGCAGGCTGGAAACTGCCTGTAGGAGAAGCAGTTGAACAGACGTCCGCCCCGGTATACGGAACTGCAGCCACACCTCGAGTGTATCTTACGCTCCAGGAACCAACGCGGTGCCCAGAACTCCTTTCTGATGCTAAGAAGCAAGAGGCAACAATTCCTCTGGAGACCCGTGCGTGGTGAGGCCTCCTGAGATTTGGTGCCTTCCAGTCCCGTTGACACCCCATCGATTGATTGCCATGTGATGGTAGCGACACAAAGACTGCCTTTACAAGTGCATGGAACCACGTTCAGTGGGCCGTGAGCCGAGAAGCACTAATGCTACACTGACAGGGCTAGGATGAAATGCCTCTGACCCCCTCCAAAAAGTAACTTTCCAAGAGGCAGCACACGGTCACATCCCCAGAACAACCCTGCCGTGTGCTAGGATACATTACAGGAAATCCGGAGACTCTGGGAGACGCTGAGCTCCACACGGCTTGAAAAAGCTTATAGCCTCTTTTCGGGGGTCAGTGTGGCACTTCTGGACAGTGAGACACCAGGTCTCCTAATGGAACCCTGGTGTTACATTACTGGGACGTAAGGCACAACATTAATCTGCCGCTTGGGTTACGGGCCTTGTCCAGAAGCAACGGTTGCCAAAGATTTCTTTGCTTTGAGCTCGTGAGACAGCATATCATGTAGGACCGCAGAGAAGGAGACCTGCCGCTCTCTGGTTTTGAAGAAGAGGTGAGCTTTTCTACTAAGCCTTGGAGCACAAAGATCCAGCCGAGTCCCAACGACAGGTTAGAAGGTTACTGTTGCAGGTCTCTCGGCGCTTAGCCCACTGTTCGGCTACAGTCTGTAAAGTGCATTCAGGGAAGAACAAGAAACTCTACAACGTCCCGCATCTTGCTGGGAAGGAACAACACAGCCTCTCCTCGGTGAAGACGTCCTTTCTTGCAGACTGCCAGGCTGGGACTCCTATTCCGTTTCAGCACTCCGAGTTTGGCCTAGCACGGAAATGACCCCTTCCCTCAACGCCCTACACATCTCTTAAGGACTATAACCCCCGTGTGCCCATTCGTTATATCTCGCCCCCTATGAAACACAGAAGAGCTGTGGCTGGATGGTAGGAGGCAGTGGCCATAGTGTCCTTAAGGCATAAGTATCCCGTGCCAAAGGCCCCGTGATAATCTCTCGCTTTCGGGAGCCTACGGCATACCAAGGGCTGCCAAACACAGCTAAAGGAGGCGAAAGAAGAGAAGCAGAACTTGCTCCTGAGACTCTCGTACATATACTGACCCCAAAGCATGCCTCTTCGTGGAGACCGAAGGCCTCCCCAGCTCAGATTTAGGGCCCTGGAACACAGGGCTAAGCGCTGCCTTCAAAGGAGAGGTAGGAGAGGAATGTTTTCAAGTCTCGCCCGCCTTTCAGCGCCTGTTCAGCTTGAGTGGACAATAGCCACAGCCTGCCCGAACGTCCTGCCGAGCACCGAGTTTGACTGGAGTGTAGCAAACGCTTGCCAGTTCTCTGAGGGGGAAGAGGCCATTGCTGTGGTGTGAACGGCCTTCACTGGCACTCGCTGGGAGCGCAGTGCTCTCTGGGCAGGCAGGATAGTTCCTATCGGAGAAGCATTTGAACAGACGCCTGCCCTGGTATACGTGCTACATCCGCACATCGAGTGTACCTTTCCTACGCTCCAGGCACCAACACGGTGCACAGAACTCCTCTTGATGGTGAGCAACAAGACGCAACATTTCTTCTAGGAGGCTCGTGCGGGACGAGGCCTCTTGAGGATGTGGACCCTCGAATCCCGTCGAAACCACTGGGATTGATTGCCACGTTATGTTAGCGACACAATGAGAGCATTTCAGCTTCATGGAACCACGCACGTTCAGTGCGACATGAGAGAAGAAAACACAGATGCTGCCTTGACAGGGTTAGAGTGAATTTGCCTCTGTCCCTCCCCGCCCCCCCACCCCCCCCCGCCGACACATAACCTGCCCAGAGCCAGCACAGCTTCACGTCCCGAGGAACATTACTGCTGTGTGCTAGAATACATGAAAGGAAACCTGCGGACGCTGGGAGACTCTGAGCTGTACGCGGCTTGAGAAAGCTTCTAGACCCTTCAGGTCTCGCGTGGCACTTCTGGAGCGTGAGACACCACGTTTCCTCATGGAAACCTAGTGTTACGTTTCGGGGACTTGATGCACAACCGCCTCCAGCCGCTTAGCTGGATGGCCTTGTCCAGAAGCGACAGTTGCCAGAGAGTTCTTTCCCAGGAGCTCGTGAGACAGCATATCATGCAGAAACGCAGAGAAGGAGACCAGCCTTTCCCCGTGTTTTGAGAGGTTCGCTCCTCTGCCTTTGAGCCTTTGAACACAAAGATCCAGTCAGCTCCCGATGATAACTTAGAACTGTACTCTTGACGGTCTCTCTGCCATCAGCCCCCTGCTCAGCTACCGTCTCCTCGGTGCATTCAGTGAAGTACCATAAAATCTGCAGCCTGCCGCACCATGTTTTTCAGGAAGGGCACATTTCCTCTTTGTAAAGAAATCTTTTCTTGCAGCCTGCCTGGCTCGAGCTCCTATTCCTTTTCAGAAGCCCGAGTTTGGCATAGCACTGAAATGACCCCTTCCCTCAAGGCCGGACACATCTCCTAGGGAATATACTCCACGTAGGCCCATTCATTACCTCTTGCCTCCTATGAAACACAAAGGAGTTGTAGCTTGATGGGAGGAAACAGTGGCCTCCTGCTCCGTCTATGACTATCCCGTTTCCCAAGGCCCCGTGAAAGGCTCTTGCTTTCAAGGGTGTAGAGTCTATCGACGGGCAGCAAGCACCGCCAAAAGAGGAGAAATCAGAGCTAGAGAACGTGCTCCTGAGAAACACGCACACTTACCGCACGAAAAGCAGGCCTCTTCGTGGAGTCTGAAATCCCTCCCTGCTCAGCGTTTCTCCGTGGGGCAGAGCGCTCACTGCTGCCTCCATGCACAGCTAGGAAAAGTAGGTGTGCAGGTGTCACCTGCCTTTCAGCGCCTGTCCAAATTGTGCGGACAATAGCCACACCTGCCTGAACGTTCTGCAGAAAACCGAGTGTTACTGGAGTGTAGCAAACGCTTCCGTCTTCACTCAGGGTAAAGAGGCCATTGCTGTGGTGTGGACGGCCTTCATCCCCACTCTTTTGGAGCACAATGCCCTCTGAGCAGGCTGGAAACTGCCTGTAGGAGAAGCAGTTGAACAGACGTCCGCCCCGGTATACGGAACTGCAGCCACACCTCGAGTGTATCTTACGCTCCAGGAACCAACGCGGTGCCCAGAACTCCTTTCTGATGCTAAGAAGCAAGAGGCAACAATTCCTCTGGAGACCCGTGCGTGGTGAGGCCTCCTGAGATTTGGTGCCTTCCAGTCCCGTTGACACCCCATCGATTGATTGCCATGTGATGGTAGCGACACAAAGACTGCCTTTACAAGTGCATGGAACCACGTTCAGTGGGCCGTGAGCCGAGAAGCACTAATGCTACACTGACAGGGCTAGGATGAAATGCCTCTGACCCCCTCCAAAAAGTAACTTTCCAAGAGGCAGCACACGGTCACATCCCCAGAACAACCCTGCCGTGTGCTAGGATACATTACAGGAAATCCGGAGACTCTGGGAGACGCTGAGCTCCACACGGCTTGAAAAAGCTTATAGCCTCTTTTCGGGGGTCAGTGTGGCACTTCTGGACAGTGAGACACCAGGTCTCCTAATGGAACCCTGGTGTTACATTACTGGGACGTAAGGCACAACATTAATCTGCCGCTTGGGTTACGGGCCTTGTCCAGAAGCAACGGTTGCCAAAGATTTCTTTGCTTTGAGCTCGTGAGACAGCATATCATGTAGGACCGCAGAGAAGGAGACCTGCCGCTCTCTGGTTTTGAAGAAGAGGTGAGCTTTTCTACTAAGCCTTGGAGCACAAAGATCCAGCCGAGTCCCAACGACAGGTTAGAAGGTTACTGTTGCAGGTCTCTCGGCGCTTAGCCCACTGTTCGGCTACAGTCTGTAAAGTGCATTCAGGGAAGAACAAGAAACTCTACAACGTCCCGCATCTTGCTGGGAAGGAACAACACAGCCTCTCCTCGGTGAAGACGTCCTTTCTTGCAGACTGCCAGGCTGGGACTCCTATTCCGTTTCAGCACTCGGAGTTTGGCCTAGCACGGAAATGACCCCTTCCCTCAACGCCCTACACATCTCTTAAGGACTATAACCCCCGTGTGCCCATTCGTTATATCTCGCCCCCTATGAAACACAGAAGAGCTGTGGCTGGATGGTAGGAGGCAGTGGCCATAGTGTCCTTAAGGCATAAGTATCCCGTGCCAAAGGCCCCGTGATAATCTCTCGCTTTCGGGAGCCTACGGCATACCAAGGGCTGCCAAACACAGCTAAAGGAGGCGAAAGAAGAGAAGCAGAACTTGCTCCTGAGACTCTCGTACATATACTGACCCCAAAGCATGCCTCTTCGTGGAGACCGAAGGCCTCCCCAGCTCAGATTTAGGGCCCTGGAACACAGGGCTAAGCGCTGCCTTCAAAGGAGAGGTAGGAGAGGAATGTTTTCAAGTCTCGCCCGCCTTTCAGCGCCTGTTCAGCTTGAGTGGACAATAGCCACAGCCTGCCCGAACGTCCTGCCGAGCACCGAGTTTGACTGGAGTGTAGCAAACGCTTGCCAGTTCTCTGAGGGGGAAGAGGCCATTGCTGTGGTGTGAACGGCCTTCACTGGCACTCGCTGGGAGCGCAGTGCTCTCTGGGCAGGCAGGATAGTTCCTATCGGAGAAGCATTTGAACAGACGCCTGCCCTGGTATACGTGCTACATCCGCACATCGAGTGTACCTTTCCTACGCTCCAGGCACCAACACGGTGCACAGAACTCCTCTTGATGGTGAGCAACAAGACGCAACATTTCTTCTAGGAGGCTCGTGCGGGACGAGGCCTCTTGAGGATGTGGACCCTCGAATCCCGTCGAAACCACTGGGATTGATTGCCACGTTATGTTAGCGACACAATGAGAGCATTTCAGCTTCATGGAACCACGCACGTTCAGTGCGACATGAGAGAAGAAAACACAGATGCTGCCTTGACAGGGTTAGAGTGAATTTGCCTCTGTCCCTCCCCGCCCCCCACCCCCCCCGCCGACACATAACCTGCCCAGAGCCAGCACAGCTTCACGTCCCGAGGAACATTACTGCTGTGTGCTAGAATACATGAAAGGAAACCTGCGGACGCTGGGAGACTCTGAGCTGTACGCGGCTTGAGAAAGCTTCTAGACCCTTCAGGTCTCGCGTGGCACTTCTGGAGCGTGAGACACCACGTTTCCTCATGGAAACCTAGTGTTACGTTTCGGGGACTTGATGCACAACCGCCTCCAGCCGCTTAGCTGGATGGCCTTGTCCAGAAGCGACAGTTGCCAGAGAGTTCTTTCCCAGGAGCTCGTGAGACAGCATATCATGCAGAAACGCAGAGAAGGAGACCAGCCTTTCCCCGTGTTTTGAGAGGTTCGCTCCTCTGCCTTTGAGCCTTTGAACACAAAGATCCAGTCAGCTCCCGATGATAACTTAGAACTGTACTCTTGACGGTCTCTCTGCCATCAGCCCCCTGCTCAGCTACCGTCTCCTCGGTGCATTCAGTGAAGTACCATAAAATCTGCAGCCTGACGCACCATGTTGTTCAGGAAGGGCACATTTCCTCTTCGTAAAGAAATCTTTTCTTGCAGCCTGCCTGGCTCGAGCTCCTATTCCTTTTCAGAAGCCCGAGTTTGGCATAGCACTGAAATGACCCCTTCCCTCAAGGCCGGACACATCTCCTAGAGAATATACTCCACGTAGCCCCATTCATTACCTCTTGCCTCCTATGAAACACAAAGGAGTTGTAGCTTGATGGGAGGAAACAGTGGCCTCCTGCTCCGTCTATGACTATCCCGTTTCCCAAGGCCCCGTGAAAGGCTCTTGCTTTCAAGGGTGTAGAGTCTATCGACGGGCACCAAGCACCGCCAAAAGAGGAGAAATCAGAGCTAGAGAACGTGCTCCTGAGAAACACGCACACTTACCGCACGAAAAGCAGGCCTCTTCGTGGAGTCTGAAATCCCTCCCTGCTCAGCGTTTCTCCGTGGGGCAGAGCGCTCACCGCTGCCTCCATGCACAGCTAGGAAAAGTAGGTGTGCAGGTGTCACCTGCCTTTCAGCGCCTGTCCAAATTGTGCGGACAATAGCCACACCTGCCTGAACGTTCTGCAGAAAACCGAGTGTTACTGGAGTGTAGCAAACGCTTCCGTCTTCACTCAGGGTAAAGAGGCCATTGCTGTGGTGTGGACGGCCTTCATCCCCACTCTTTTGGAGCACAATGCCCTCTGAGCAGGCTGGAAACTGCCTGTAGGAGAAGCAGTTGAACAGACGTCCGCCCCGGTATACGGAACTGCAGCCACACCTCGAGTGTATCTTACGCTCCAGGAACCAACGCGGTGCCCAGAACTCCTTTCTGATGCTAAGAAGCAAGAGGCAACAATTCCTCTGGAGACCCGTGCGTGGTGAGGCCTCCTGAGATTTGGTGCCTTCCAGTCCCGTTGACACCCCATCGATTGATTGCCATGTGATGGTAGCGACACAAAGACTGCCTTTACAAGTGCATGGAACCACGTTCAGTGGGCCGTGAGCCGAGAAGCACTAATGCTACACTGACAGGGCTAGGATGAAATGCCTCTGACCCCCTCCAAAAAGTAACTTTCCAAGAGGCAGCACACGGTCACATCCCCAGAACAACCCTGCCGTGTGCTAGGATACATTACAGGAAATCTGGAGACTCTGGGAGACGCTGAGCTCCACACGGCTTGAAAAAGCTTATAGCCTCTTTTCGGGGGTCAGTGTGGCACTTCTGGACAGTGAGACACCAGGTCTCCTAATGGAACCCTGGTGTTACATTACTGGGACGTAAGGCACAACATTAATCAGCCGCTTGGGTTACGGGCCTTGTCCAGAAGCAACGGTTGCCAAAGATTTCTTTGCTTTGAGCCCGTGAGACAGCATATCATGTAGGACCGCAGAGAAGGAGACCTGCCGCTCTCTGGTTTTGAAGAAGAGGTGAGCTTTTCTACTAAGCCTTGGAGCACAAAGATCCAGCCAAGTCCCAACGACAGGTTAGAAGGTTACTGTTGCAGGTCTCTCGGCGCTTAGCCCACTGTTCGGCTACAGTCTGTAAAGTGCATTCAGGGAAAAACAAGAAACTCTACAACGTCCCGCATCTTGCTGGGAAGGAACAGCACAGTCTCTCCTCGGTGAAGACGTCCTTTCTTGCAGACTGCCAGGCTGGGACTCTTATTCCGTTTCAGCACTCCGAGTTTGGCCTAGCACGGAAATGACCCCTTCCCTCAACGCCCTACACATCTCTTAAGGACTATAACCCCCGTGTGCCCATTCGTTATATCTCGCCCCCTATGAAACACAGAAGAGCTGTGGCTGGATGGTAGGAGGCAGTGGCCGTAGTGTCCTTAAGGCATAAGTATCCCATGCCAAAGGCCCCGTGATAATCTCTCGCTTTCGGGAGCCTAGGGCATACCAAGGGCTGCCAAACACAGCTAAAGGAGGCGAAAGAAGAGAAGCAGAACTTGCTCCTGAGACTCTCGTACATATACTGACCCCAAAGCATGCCTCTTCGTGGAGACCGAAGGCCTCCCCAGCTCAGATTTAGGGCCCTGGAACACAGGGCTAAGCGCTGCCTTCAAAGGAGAGGTAGGAAAGGAATGTTTTCAAGTCTCGCCCGCCTTTCAGCGCCTGTTCAGCTTGAGTGGACAATAGCCACAGCCTGCCCGAACGTCCTGCCGAGCACCGAGTTTGACTGGAGTGTAGCAAACGCTTGCCAGTTCTCTGAGGGGGAAGAGGCCATTGCTGTGGTGTGAACGGCCTTCACTGGCACTCGCTGGGAGCGCAGTGTTCTCTGGGCAGGCAGGATAGTTCCTATCGGAGAAGCATTTGAACAGACGCCTGCCCTGGTATACGTGCTACATCCGCACATCGAGTGTACCTTTCCTACGCTCCAGGCACCAACATGGTGCACAGAACTCCTCTTGATGGTGAGCAACAAGACGCAACATTTCTTCTAGGAGGCTCGTGCGGGACGAGGCCTCTTGAGGATGTGGACCTTCGAATCCCGTCGAAACCACTGGGATTGATTGCCACGTTATGTTAGCGACACAATGAGAGCATTTCAGGTTCATGGAAGGACGCACGTTCAGTGCGACATGAGAGAAGAAAACACAGATGCTGCCTTGACAGGGTTAGAGTGAATTTGCCTCTGTCCTCCCCCGCCGACACATAACCTGCCCAGAGCCAGCACAGCTTCACGTCCCGAGGAACATTACTGCTGTGTGCTAGAATACATGAAAGGAAACCTGCGGACGCTGGGAGACTCTGAGCTGTACGCGGCTTGAGAAAGCTTCTAGACCCTTCAGGGCTCGGCGTGGCACTTCTGGAGCGTGAGACACCACGTTTCCTCATGGAAACCTAGTGTTACGTTTCGGGGACTTGATGCACAACCGCCTGCAGCCGCTTAGCTGGATGGCCTTGTCCAGAAGCGACAGTTGCCAGAGAGTTCTTTCCCAGGAGCTCGTGAGACAGCATATCATGCAGAAACGCAGAGAAGGAGACCAGCCTTTCCCCGTGTATTCAGAGGTTCGTTCCTCTGCCTTTGAGCCTTTGAACACAAAGATCCAGTCAGCTCCCGATGATAACTTAGAACTGTACTCTTGACGGTCTCTCTGCCATCAGCCCCCTGCTCAGCTACCGTCTCCTCGGTGCATTCAGTGAAGTACCATAAAATCTGCAGCCTGCTGCACCATGTTGTTCAGGAAGGGCACATTTCCTCTTCGTAAAGAAATCTTTTCTTGCAGCCTGCCTGGCTCGAGCTCCTATTCCTTTTCAGAAGCCCGAGTTTGGCATAGCACTGAAATGACCCCTTCCCTCAAGGCCGGACACATCTCCTAGAGAATATACTCCACGTAGCCCCATTCATTACCTCTTGCCTCCTATGAAACACAAAGGAGTTGTAGCTTGATGGGAGGAAACAGTGGCCTCCTGCTCCGTCTATGACTATCACGTTTCCCAAGGCCCCGTGAAAGGCTCTTGCTTTCAAGGGTGTAGAGTCTATCGACGGGCAGCAAGCACCACCAAAAGAGGAGAAATCAGAGCTAGAGAACGTGCTCCTGAGAAACACGCACACTTACCGCACGAAAAGCAGGCCTCTTCGTGGAGTCTGAAATCCCTCCCTGCTCAGCGTTTCTCCATGGGGCAGAGCGCTCACCGCTGCCTCCATGCACAGCTAGGAAAAGTAGGTGTGCAGGTGTCACCTGCCTTTCAGCGCCTGTCCAAATTGTGCGGACAATAGCCACACCTGCCTGAACGTTCTGCAGAAAACCGAGTGTTACTGGAGTGTAGCAAACGCTTCCGTCTTCACTCAGGGTAAAGAGGCCATTGCTGTGGTGTGGACGGCCTTCATCCCCACTCTTTTGGAGCACAATGCCCTCTGAGCAGGCTGGAAACTGCCTGTAAGAGAAGCAGATGAACAGACGTCCGCCCCGGTATACGGAACTGCAGCCACACCTCGAGTGTATCTTACACTCCAGGAACCAACGCGGTGCCCAGAACTCCTTTCTGATGCTAAGAAGCAAGAGGCAACAATTCCTCTGGAGACCCGTGCGTGGTGAGGCCTCCTGAGATTTGGTACCTTCCAGTCCCGTTGAAACCCAATCGATTGATTGCCATGTGATGGTAGCGACACAAAGACTGCCTTTACAAGTGCATGGAACCACGTTCAGTGGGCCGTGAGCCGAGAAGCACTAATGCTACACTGACAGGGCTAGGATGAAATGCCTCTGACCCCCTCCAAAAAGTAACTTTCCAAGAGGCAGCACACGGTCACATCCCCAGAACAACCCTGCCGTGTGCTAGGATACATTACAGGAAATCCGGAGACTCTGGGAGACGCTGAGCTCCACACGGCTTGAAAAAGCTTATAGCCTCTTTTCGGGGGTCAGTGTGGCACTTCTGGACAGTGAGACACCAGGTCTCCTAATGGAACCCTGGTGTTACATTACTGGGACGTAAGGCACAACATTAATCAGCCGCTTGGGTTACGGGCCTTGTCCAGAAGCAACGGTTGCCAAAGATTTCTTTGCTTTGAGCTCGTGAGACAGCATATCATGTAGGACCGCAGAGAAGGAGACCTGCCACTCTCTGGTTTTGAAGAAGAGGTGAGCTTTTCTACTAAGCCTTGGAGCACAAAGATCCAGCCAAGTCCCAACGACAGGTTAGAAGGTTACTGTTGCAGGTCTCTCGGCGCTTAGCCCACTGTTCGGCTACAGTCTGTAAAGTGCATTCAGGGAAGAACAAGAAACTCTACAACGTCCCGCATCTTGCTGGGAAGGAACAACACAGCCTCTCCTCGGTGAAGACGTCCTTTCTTGTAGACTGCCAGGCTGGGACTCCTATTCCGTTTCAGCACTCCGAGTTTGGCCTAGCACGGAAATGACCCCTTCCCTCAACGCCCTACACATCTCTTAAGGACTATAACCCCCGTGTGCCCATTCGTTATATCTCGCCCCCTATGAAACACAGAAGAGCTGTGGCTGGATGGTAGGAGGCAGTGGCCGTAGTGTCCTTAAGGCATAAGTATCCCGTACCAAAGGCCCCGTGATAATCTCTCGCTTTCGGGAGCCTAGGGCATACCAAGGGCTGCCAAACACAGCTAAAGGAGGCGAAAGAAGAGAAGCAGAACTTGCTCCTGAGACTCTCGTACATATACTGACCCCAAAGCATGCCTCTTCGTGGAGGCCGAAGGCCTCCCCAGCTCAGATTTAGGGCCCTGGAACACAGGGCTAAGCGCTGCCTTCAAAGGAGAGGTAGGAGAGGAATGTTTTCAAGTCTCGCCCGCCTTTCAGCGCCTGTTCAGCTTGAGTGGACAATAGCCACAGCCTGCCCGAACGTCCTGCCGAGCACCGAGTTTGACTGGAGTGTAGCAAACGCTTGCCAGTTCTCTGAGGGGGAAGAGGCCATTGCTGTGGTGTGAACGGCCTTCACTGGCACTCGCTGGGAGCGCAGTGCTCTCTGGGCAGGCAGGATAGTTCCTATCGGAGAAGCATTTGAACAGACGCCTGCCCTGGTATACGTGCTACATCCGCACATCGAGTGTACCTTTCCTACGCTCCAGGCACCAACACGGTGCACAGAACTCCTCTTGATGGTGAGCAACAAGACGCAACATTTCTTCTAGGAGGCTCGTGCGGGACGAGGCCTCTTGAGGATGTGGACCCTCGAATCCCGTCGAAACCACTGGGATTGATTGCCACGTTATGTTAGAGACACAAGGAGAGCATTTCAGCTTCATGGAACCACGCACGTTCAGTGCGACATGAGAGAAGAAAACACAGATGCTGCCTTGACAGGGTTAGAGTGAATTTTCCTCTGTCCCTCCCCGCCCCCCCACCCCCCCCCCGCCGACACATAACCTGCCCAGAGCCAGCACAGCTTCACGTCCCGAGGAACATTACTGCTGTGTGCTAGAATACATGAAAGGAAACCTGCGGACGCTGGGAGACTCTGAGCTGTACGCAGCTTGAGAAAGCTTCTAGACCCTTCAGGGCTCAGCGTGGCACTTCTGGAGCGTGAGACACCACGTTTCCTCATGGAAACCTAGTGTTACGTTTCGGGGACTTGATGCACAACCGCCTCCAGCCGCTTAGCTGGATGGCCTTGTCCAGAAGCGACAGTTGCCAGAGAGTTCTTTCCCAGGAGCTCGTGAGACAGCATATCATGCAGAAACGCAGAGAAGGAGACCAGCCTTTCCCCGTGTTTTGAGAGGTTCGCTCCTCTGCCTTTGAGCCTTTGAACACAAAGATCCAGTCAGCTCCCGATGATAACTTAGAACTGTACTCTTGACGGTCTCTCTGCCATCAGCCCCCTGCTCAGCTACCGTCTCCTCGGTGCATTCAGTGAAGTACCATAAAATCTGCAGCCTGCTGCACCATGTTGTTCAGGAAGGGCACATTTCCTCTTCGTAAAGAAATCTTTTCTTGCAGCCTGCCTGGCTCGAGCTCCTATTCCTTTTCAGAAGCCCGAGTTTGGCATAGCACTGAAATGACCCCTTCCCTCAAGGCCGGACACATCTCCTAGAGAATATACTCCACGTAGCCCCATTCATTACCTCTTGCCTCCTATGAAACACAAAGGAGTTGTAGCTTGATGGGAGGAAACAGTGGCCTCCTGCTCCGTCTATGACTATCCCGTTTCCCAAGGCCCCGTGAAAGGCTCTTGCTTTCAAGGGTGTAGAGTCTATCGACGGGCACCAAGCACCGCCAAAAGAGGAGAAATCAGAGCTAGAGAACGTGCTCCTGAGAAACACGCACACTTACCGCACGAAAAGCAGGCCTCTTCGTGGAGTCTGAAATCCCTCCCTGCTCAGCGTTTCTCCGTGGGGCAGAGCGCTCACCGCTGCCTCCATGCACAGCTAGGAAAAGTAGGTGTGCAGGTGTCACCTGCCTTTCAGCGCCTGTCCAAATTGTGCGGACAATAGCCACACCTGCCTGAACGTTCTGCAGAAAACCGAGTGTTACTGGAGTGTAGCAAACGCTTCCGTCTTCACTCAGGGTAAAGAGGCCATTGCTGTGGTGTGGACGGCCTTCATCCCCACTCTTTTGGAGCACAATGCCCTCTGAGCAGGCTGGAAACTGCCTGTAGGAGAAGCAGTTGAACAGACGTCCGCCCCGGTATACGGAACTGCAGCCACACCTCGAGTGTATCTTACGCCCCAGGAACCAACGCGGTGCCCAGAACTCCTTTCTGATGCTAAGAAGCAAGAGGCAACAATTCCTCTGGAGACCCGTGCGTGGTGAGGCCTCCTGAGATTTGGTGCCTTCCAGTCCCGTTGACACCCCATCGATTGATTGCCATGTGATGGTAGCGACACAAAGACTGCCTTTACAAGTGCATGGAACCACGTTCAGTGGGCCGTGAGCCGAGAAGCACTAATGCTACACTGACAGGGCTAGGATGAAATGCCTCTGACCCCCTCCAAAAAGTAACTTTCCAAGAGGCAGCACACGGTCACATCCCCAGAACAACCCTGCCGTGTGCTAGGATACATTACAGGAAATCCGGAGACTCTGGGAGATGCTGAGCTCCACACGGCTTGAAAAAGCTTATAGCCTCTTTTCGGGGGTCAGTGTGGCACTTCTGGACAGTGAGACACCAGGTCTCCTAATGGAACCCTGGTGTTACATTACTGGGACGTAAGGCACAACATTAATCTGCCGCTTGGGTTACGGGCCTTGTCCAGAAGCAACGGTTGCCAAAGATTTCTTTGCTTTGAGCTCGTGAGACAGCATATCATGTAGGACCGCAGAGAAGGAGACCTGCCGCTCTCTGGTTTTGAAGAAGAGGTGAGCTTTTCTACTAAGCCTTGGAGCACAAAGATCCAGCCAAGTCCCAACGACAGGTTAGAAGGTTACTGTTGCAGGTCTCTCGGCGCTTAGCCCACTGTTCGGCTACAGTCTGTAAAGTGCATTCAGGGAAGAACAAGAAACTCTACAACGTCCCGCATCTTGCTGGGAAGGAACAACACAGCCTCTCCTCGGTGAAGACGTCCTTTCTTGTAGACTGCCAGGCTGGGACTCCTATTCCGTTTCAGCACTCCGAGTTTGGCCTAGCACGGAAATGACCCCTTCCCTCAACGCCCTACACATCTCTTAAGGACTATAACCCCCGTGTGCCCATTCGTTATATCTCGCCCCCTATGAAACACAGAAGAGCTGTGGCTGGATGGTAGGAGGCAGTGGCCATAGTGTCCTTAAGGCATAAGTATCCCGTGCCAAAGGCCCCGTGATAATCTCTCGCTTTCGGGAGCCTACGGCATACCAAGGGCTGCCAAACACAGCTAAAGGAGGCGAAAGAAGAGAAGCAGAACTTGCTCCTGAGACTCTCGTACATATACTGACCCCAAAGCATGCCTCTTCGTGGAGACCGAAGGCCTCCCCAGCTCAGATTTAGGGCCCTGGAACACAGGGCTAAGCGCTGCCTTCAAAGGAGAGGTAGGAGAGGAATGTTTTCAAGTCTCGCCCGCCTTTCAGCGCCTGTTCAGCTTGAGTGGACAATAGCCACAGCCTGCCCGAACGTCCTGCCGAGCACCGAGTTTGACTGGAGTGTAGCAAACGCTTGCCAGTTCTCTGAGGGGGAAGAGGCCATTGCTGTGGTGTGAACGGCCTTCACTGGCACTCGCTGGGAGCGCAGTGCTCTCTGGGCAGGCAGGATAGTTCCTATCGGAGAAGCATTTGAACAGACGCCTGCCCTGGTATACGTGCTACATCCGCACATCGAGTGTACCTTTCCTACGCTCCAGGCACCAACACGGTGCACAGAACTCCTCTTGATGGTGAGCAACAAGACGCAACATTTCTTCTAGGAGGCTCGTGCGGGACGAGGCCTCTTGAGGATGTGGACCCTCGAATCCCGTCGAAACCACTGGGATTGATTGCCACGTTATGTTAGCGACACAATGAGAGCATTTCAGCTTCATGGAACCACGCACGTTCAGTGCGACATGAGAGAAGAAAACACAGATGCTGCCTTGACAGGGTTAGAGTGAATTTGCCTCTGTCCCTCCCCGCCCCCCCACCCCCCCCCGCCGACACATAACCTGCCCAGAGCCAGCACAGCTTCACGTCCCGAGGAACATTACTGCTGTGTGCTAGAATACATGAAAGGAAACCTGCGGACGCTGGGAGACTCTGAGCTGTACGCGGCTTGAGAAAGCTTCTAGACCCTTCAGGTCTCGCGTGGCACTTCTGGAGCGTGAGACACCACGTTTCCTCATGGAAACCTAGTGTTACGTTTCGGGGACTTGATGCACAACCGCCTCCAGCCGCTTAGCTGGATGGCCTTGTCCAGAAGCGACAGTTGCCAGAGAGTTCTTTCCCAGGAGCTCGTGAGACAGCATATCATGCAGAAACGCAGAGAAGGAGACCAGCCTTTCCCCGTGTTTTGAGAGGTTCGCTCCTCTGCCTTTGAGCCTTTGAACACAAAGATCCAGTCAGCTCCCGATGATAACTTAGAACTGTACTCTTGACGGTCTCTCTGCCATCAGCCCCCTGCTCAGCTACCGTCTCCTCGGTGCATTCAGTGAAGTACCATAAAATCTGCAGCCTGCCGCACCATGTTGTTCAGGAAGGGCACATTTCCTCTTCGTAAAGAAATCTTTTCTTGCAGCCTGCCTGGCTCGAGCTCCTATTCCTTTTCAGAAGCCCGAGTTTGGCATAACACTGAAATGACCCCTTCCCTCAAGGCCGGACACATCTCCTAGAGAATATACTCCACGTAGCCCCATTCATTACCTCTTGCCTCCTATGAAACACAAAGGAGTTGTAGCTTGATGGGAGGAAACAGTGGCCTCCTGCTCCGTCTATGACTATCCCGTTTCCCAAGGCCC
The DNA here is from genome assembly GCF_028564815.1 of Eubalaena glacialis. Lineage (NCBI taxonomy): Eukaryota > Metazoa > Chordata > Mammalia > Artiodactyla > Balaenidae > Eubalaena > Eubalaena glacialis. Next base: position 27,293,418 of record NC_083725.1, read on the forward strand.
CGTGAAAGGCTCTTGCTTTCAAGGGTGTAGAGTCTATCGACGGGCACCACGCACCGCCAAAAGAGGAGAAATCAGAGCTAGAGAACGTGCTCCTGAGAAACACGCACACTTACCGCACGAAAAGCAGGCCTCTTCGTGGAGTCTGAAATCCCTCCCTGCTCAGCGTTTCTCCGTGGGGCAGAGCGCTCACCGCTGCCTCCATGCACAGCTAGGAAAAGTAGGTGTGCAGGTGTCACCTGCCTTTCAGCGCCTGTCCAAATTGTGCGGACAATAGCCACACCTGCCTGAACGTTCTGCAGAAAACCGAGTGTTACTGGAGTGTAGCAAACGCTTCCGTCTTCACTCAGGGTAAAGAGGCCATTGCTGTGGTGTGGACGGCCTTCATCCCCACTCTTTTGGAGCACAATGCCCTCTGAGCAGGCTGGAAACTGCCTGTAGGAGAAGCAGTTGAACAGACGTCCGCCCCGGTATACGGAACTGCAGCCACACCTCGAGTGTATCTTACGCTCCAGGAACCAACGCGGTGCCCAGAACTCCTTTCTGATGCTAAGAAGCAAGAGGCAACAATTCCTCTGGAGACCCGTGCGTGGTGAGGCCTCCTGAGATTTGGTGCCTTCCAGTCCCGTTGACACCCCATCGATTGATTGCCATGTGATGGTAGCGACACAAAGACTGCCTTTACAAGTGCATGGAACCACGTTCAGTGGGCCGTGAGCCGAGAAGCACTAATGCTACACTGACAGGGCTAGGATGAAATGCCTCTGACCCCCTCCAAAAAGTAACTTTCCAAGAGGCAGCACACGGTCACATCCCCAGAACAACCCTGCCGTGTGCTAGGATACATTACAGGAAATCCGGAGACTCTGGGAGACGCTGAGCTCCACACGGCTTGAAAAAGCTTATAGCCTCTTTTCGGGGGTCAGTGTGGCACTTCTGGACAGTGAGACACCAGGTCTCCTAATGGAACCCTGGTGTTACATTACTGGGACGTAAGGCACAACATTAATCAGCCGCTTGGGTTACGGGCCTTGTCCAGAAGCAACGGTTGCCAAAGATTTCTTTGCTTTGAGCTCGTGAGACAGCATATCATGTAGGACCGCAGAGAAGGAGACCTGCCGCTCTCTGGTTTTGAAGAAGAGGTGAGCTTTTCTACTAAGCCTTGGAGCACAAAGATCCAGCCAAGTCCCAACGACAGGTTAGAAGGTTACTGTTGCAGGTCTCTCGGCGCTTAGCCCACTGTTCGGCTACAGTCTGTAAAGTGCATTCAGGGAAGAACAAGAAACTCTACAACGTCCCGCATCTTGCTGGGAAGGAACAACACAGCCTCTCCTCGGTGAAGACGTCCTTTCTTGCAGACTGCCAGGCTGGGACTCCTATTCCGTTTCAGCACTCCGAGTTTGGCCTAGCACGGAAATGACCCCTTCCCTCAACGCCCTACACATCTCTTAAGGACTATAACCCCCGTGTGCCCATTCGTTATATCTCGCCCCCTATGAAACACAGAAGAGCTGTGGCTGGATGGTAGGAGGCAGTGGCCGTAGTGTCCTTAAGGCATAAGTATCCCATGCCAAAGGCCCCGTGATAATCTCTCGCTTTCGGGAGCCTAGGGCATACCAAGGGCTGCCAAACACAGCTAAAGGAGGCGAAAGAAGAGAAGCAGAACTTGCTCCTGAGACTCTCGTACATATACTGACCCCAAAGCATGCCTCTTCGTGGAGACCGAAGGCCTCCCCAGCTCAGATTTAGGGCCCTGGAACACAGGGCTAAGCGCTGCCTTCAAAGGAGAGGTAGGAGAGGAATGTTTTCAAGTCTCGCCCGCCTTTCAGCGCCTGTTCAGCTTGAGTGGACAATAGCCACAGCCTGCCCGAACGTCCTGCCGAGCACCGAGTTTGACTGGAGTGTAGCAAACGCTTGCCAGTTCTCTGAGGGGGAAGAGGCCATTGCTGTGGTGTGAACGGCCTTCACTGGCACTCGCTGGGAGCGCAGTGCTCTCTGGGCAGGCAGGATAGTTCCTATTGGAGAAGCATTTGAACAGACGCCTGCCCTGGTATACGTGCTACATCCGCACATCGAGTGTACCTTTCCTACGCTCCAGGCACCAACACGGTGCACAGAACTCCTCTTGATGGTGAGCAACAAGACGCAACATTTCTTCTAGGAGGCTCGTGCGGGACGAGGCCTCTTGAGGATGTGGACCCTCGAATCCCGTCGAAACCACTGGGATTGATTGCCACGTTATGTTAGCGACACAAGGAGAGCATTTCAGCTTCATGGAACCACGCACGTTCAGTGCGACATGAGAGAAGAAAACACAGATGCTGCCTTGACAGGGTTAGAGTGAATTTGCCTCTGTCCCTCCCCGCCCCCACCCCCCCCGCCGACACATAACCTGCCCAGAGCCAGCACAGCTTCACGTCCCGAGGAACATTACTGCTGTGTGCTAGAATACATGAAAGGAAACCTGCGGACGCTGGGAGACTCTGAGCTGTACGTGGCTTGAGAAAGCTTCTAGACCCTTCAGGGCTCGGCGTGGCACTTCTGGAGCGTGAGACACCACGTTTCCTCATGGAAACCTAGTGTTACGTTTCGGGGACTTGATGCACAACCGCCTCCAGCCGCTTAGCTGGATGGCCTTGTCCAGAAGCGACAGTTGCCAGAGAGTTCTTTCCCAGGAGCTCGTGAGACAGCATATCATGCAGAAACGCAGAGAAGGAGACCAGCCTTTCCCCGTGTTTTGAGAGGTTCGCTCCTCTGCCTTTGAGCCTTTGAACACAAAGATCCAGTCAGCTCCCGATGATAACTTAGAACTGTACTCTTGACGGTCTCTCTGCCATCAGCCCCCTGCTCAGCTACCGTCTCCTCGGTGCATTCAGTGAAGTACCATAAAATCTGCAGCCTGCCGCACCATGTTGTTCAGGAAGGGCACATTTCCTCTTCGTAAAGAAATCTTTTCTTGCAGCCTGCCTGGCTCGAGCTCCTATTCCTTTTCAGAAGCCCGAGTTTGGCATAGCACTGAAATGACCCCTTCCCTCAAGGCCGGACACATCTCCTAGAGAATATACTCCACGTAGCCCCATTCATTACCTCTTGCCTCCTATGAAACACAAAGGAGTTGTAGCTTGATGGGAGGAAACAGTGGCCTCCTGCTCCGTCTATGACTATCCCGTTTCCCAAGGCCCCGTGAAAGGCTCTTGCTTTCAAGGGTGTAGAGTCTATCGACGGGCACCAAGCACCGCCAAAAGAGGAGAAATCAGAGCTAGAGAACGTGCTCCTGAGAAACACGCACACTTACCGCACGAAAAGCAGGCCTCTTCGTGGAGTCTGAAATCCCTCCCTGCTCAGCGTTTCTCCGTGGGGCAGAGCGCTCACCGCTGCCTCCATGCACAGCTAGGAAAAGTAGGTGTGCAGGTGTCACCTGCCTTTCAGCGCCTGTCCAAATTGTGCGGACAATAGCCACACCTGCCTGAACGTTCTGCAGAAAACCGAGTGTTACTGGAGTGTAGCAAACGCTTCCGTCTTCACTCAGGGTAAAGAGGCCATTGCTGTGGTGTGGACGGCCTTCATCCCCACTCTTTTGGAGCACAATGCCCTCTGAGCAGGCTGGAAACTGCCTGTAGGAGAAGCAGTTGAACAGACGTCCGCCCCGGTATACGGAACTGCAGCCACACCTCGAGTGTATCTTACGCTCCAGGAACCAACGCGGTGCCCAGAACTCCTTTCTGATGCTAAGAAGCAAGAGGCAACAATTCCTCTGGAGACCCGTGCGTGGTGAGGCCTCCTGAGATTTGGTGCCTTCCAGTCCCGTTGACACCCCATCGATTGATTGCCATGTGATGGTAGCGACACAAAGACTGCCTTTACAAGTGCATGGAACCACGTTCAGTGGGCCGTGAGCCGAGAAGCACTAATGCTACACTGACAGGGCTAGGATGAAATGCCTCTGACCCCCTCCAAAAAGTAACTTTCCAAGAGGCAGCACACGGTCACATCCCCAGAACAACCCTGCCGTGTGCTAGGATACATTACAGGAAATCCGGAGACTCTGGGAGACGCTGAGCTCCACACGGCTTGAAAAAGCTTATAGCCTCTTTTCGGGGGTCAGTGTGGCACTTCTGGACAGTGAGACACCAGGTCTCCTAATGGAACCCTGGTGTTACATTACTGGGACGTAAGGCACAACATTAATCAGCCGCTTGGGTTACGGGCCTTGTCCAGAAGCAACGGTTGCCAAAGATTTCTTTGCTTTGAGCTCGTGAGACAGCATATCATGTAGGACCGCAGAGAAGGAGACCTGCCGCTCTCTGGTTTTGAAGAAGAGGTGAGCTTTTCTACTAAGCCTTGGAGCACAAAGATCCAGCCAAGTCCCAACGACAGGTTAGAAGGTTACTGTTGCAGGTCTCTCGGCGCTTAGCCCACTGTTCGGCTACAGTCTGTAAAGTGCATTCAGGGAAGAACAAGAAACTCTACAACGTCCCGCATCTTGCTGGGAAGGAACAACACAGCCTCTCCTCGGTGAAGACGTCCTTTCTTGCAGACTGCCAGGCTGGGACTCCTATTCCGTTTCAGCACTCCGAGTTTGGCCTAGCACGGAAATGACCCCTTCCCTCAACGCCCTACACATCTCTTAAGGACTATAACCCCCGTGTGCCCATTCGTTATATCTCGCCCCCTATGAAACACAGAAGAGCTGTGGCTGGATGGTAGGAGGCAGTGGCCGTAGTGTCCTTAAGGCATAAGTATCCCGTGCCAAAGGCCCCGTGATAATCTCTCGCTTTCGGGAGCCTAGGGCATACCAAGGGCTGCCAAACACAGCTAAAGGAGGCGAAAGAAGAGAAGCAGAACTTGCTCCTGAGACTCTCGTACATATACTGACCCCAAAGCATGCCTCTTCGTGGAGACCGAAGGCCTCCCCAGCTCAGATTTAGGGCCCTGGAACACAGGGCTAAGCGCTGCCTTCAAAGGAGAGGTAGGAGAGGAATGTTTTCAAGTCTCGCCCGCCTTTCAGCGCCTGTTCAGCTTGAGTGGACAATAGCCACAGCCTGCCCGAACGTCCTGCCGAGCACCGAGTTTGACTGGAGTGTAGCAAACGCTTGCCAGTTCTCTGAGGGGGAAGAGGCCATTGCTGTGGTGTGAACGGCCTTCACTGGCACTCGCTGGGAGCGCAGTGCTCTCTGGGCAGGCCGGATAGTTCCTATTGGAGAAGCATTTGAACAGACGCCTGCCCTGGTATACGTGCTACATCCGCACATCGAGTGTACCTTTCCTACGCTCCAGGCACCAACACGGTGCACAGAACTCCTCTTGATGGTGAGCAACAAGACGCAACATTTCTTCTAGGAGGCTCGTGCGGGACGAGGTCTCTTGAGGATGTGGACCCTCGAATCCCGTCGAAACCACTGGGATTGATTGCCACGTTATGTTAGCGACACAAGGAGAGCATTTCAGCTTCATGGAACCACGCACGTTCAGTGCGACATGAGAGAAGAAAACACAGATGCTGCCTTGACAGGGTTAGAGTGAATTTGCCTCTGTCCCTCCCCGCCCCCACCCCCCCCGCCGACACATAACCTGCCCAGAGCCAGCACAGCTTCACGTCCCGAGGAACATTACTGCTGTGTGCTAGAATACATGAAAGGAAACCTGCGGACGCTGGGAGACTCTGAGCTGTACGCGGCTTGAGAAAGCTTCTAGACCCTTCAGGGCTCGGCGTGGCACTTCTGGAGCGTGAGACACCACGTTTCCTCATGGAAACCTAGTGTTACGTTTCGGGGACTTGATGCACAACCGCCTCCAGCCGCTTAGCTGGATGGCCTTGTCCAGAAGCGACAGTTGCCAGAGAGTTCTTTCCCAGGAGCTCGTGAGACAGCATATCATGCAGAAACGCAGAGAAGGAGACCAGCCTTTCCCCGTGTTTTGAGAGGTTCGCTCCTCTGCCTTTGAGCCTTTGAACACAAAGATCCAGTCAGCTCCCGATGATAACTTAGAACTGTACTCTTGACGGTCTCTCTGCCATCAGCCCCCTGCTCAGCTACCGTCTCCTCGGTGCATTCAGTGAAGTACCATAAAATCTGCAGCCTGCCTCACCATGTTGTTCAGGAAGGGCACATTTCCTCTTCGTAAAGAAATCTTTTCTTGCAGCCTGCCTGGCTCGAGCTCCTATTCCTTTTCAGAAGCCCGAGTTTGGCATAGCACTGAAATGACCCCTTCCCTCAAGGCCGGACACATCTCCTAGAGAATATACTCCACGTAGCCCCATTCATTACCTCTTGCCTCCTATGAAACACAAAGGAGTTGTAGCTTGATGGGAGGAAACAGTGGCCTCCTGCTCCGTCTATGACTATCCCGTTTCCCAAGGCCCCGTGAAAGGCTCTTGCTTTCAAGGGTGTAGAGTCTATCGACGGGCACCAAGCACCGCCAAAAGAGGAGAAATCAGAGCTAGAGAACGTGCTCCTGAGAAACACGCACACTTACCGCACGAAAAGCAGGCCTCTTCGTGGAGTCTGAAATCCCTCCCTGCTCAGCGTTTCTCCGTGGGGCAGAGCGCTCACTGCTGCCTCCATGCACAGCTAGGAAAAGTAGGTGTGCAGGTGTCACCTGCCTTTCAGCGCCTGTCCAAATTGTGCGGACAATAGCCACACCTGCCTGAACGTTCTGCAGAAAACCGAGTGTTACTGGAGTGTAGCAAACGCTTCCGTCTTCACTCAGGGTAAAGAGGCCATTGCTGTGGTGTGGACGGCCTTCATCCCCACTCTTTTGGAGCACAATGCCCTCTGAGCAGGCTGGAAACTGCCTGTAGGAGAAGCAGTTGAACAGACGTCCGCCCCGGTATACGGAACTGCAGCCACACCTCGAGTGTATCTTACGCTCCAGGAACCAACGCGGTGCCCAGAACTCCTTTCTGATGCTAAGAAGCAAGAGGCAACAATTCCTCTGGAGACCCGTGCGTGGTGAGACCTCCTGAGATTTGGTGCCTTCCAGTCCCGTTGACACCCCATCGATTGATTGCCATGTGATGGTAGCGACACAAAGACTGCCTTTACAAGTGCATGGAACCACGTTCAGTTGGTCGTGAGCCGAGAAGCACTAATGCTACACTGACAGGGCTAGGATGAAATGCCTCTGACCCCCTCCAAAAAGTAACTTTCCAAGAGGCAGCACACGGTCACATCCCCAGAACAACCCTGCCGTGTGCTAGGATACATTACAGGAAATCCGGAGACTCTGGGAGACGCTGAGCTCCACACGGCTTGAAAAAGCTTATAGCCTCTTTTCGGGGGTCAGTGTGGCACTTCTGGACAGTGAGACACCAGGTCTCCTAATGGAACCCTGGTGTTACATTACTGGGACGTAAGGCACAACATTAATCAGCCGCTTGGGTTACGGGCCTTGTCCAGAAGCAACGGTTGCCAAAGATTTCTTTGCTTTGAGCTCGTGAGACAGCATATCATGTAGGACCGCAGAGAAGGAGACCTGCCGCTCTCTGGTTTTGAAGAAGAGGTGAGCTTTTCTACTAAGCCTTGGAGCACAAAGATCCAGCCAAGTCCAAACGACAGGTTAGAAGGTTACTGTTGCAGGTCTCTCGGCGCTTAGCCCACTGTTCGGCTACAGTCTGTAAAGTGCATTCAGGGAAGAACAAGAAACTCTACAACGTCCAGCATCTTGCTGGGAAGGAACAACACAGCCTCTCCTCGGTGAAGACGTCCTTTCTTGCAGACTGCCAGGCTGGGACTCCTATTCCGTTTCAGCACTCCGAGTTTGGCCTAGCACGGAAATGACCCCTTCCCTCAACGCCCTACACATCTCTTAAGGACTATAACCCCCGTGTGCCCATTCGTTATATCTCGCCACCTATGAAACACAGAAGAGCTGTGGCTGGATGGTAGGAGGCAGTGGCCGTAGTGTCCTTAAGGGATAAGTATCCCGTGCCAAAGGCCCCGTGATAATCTCTCGCTTTCGGGAGCCTAGGGCATAACAAGGGCTGCCAAACACAGCTAAAGGAGGCGAAAGAAGAGAAGCAGAACTTGCTCCTGAGACTCTCGTACATATACTGACCCCAAAGCATGCCTCTTCGTGGAGACCGAAGGCCTCCCCAGCTCAGATTTAGGGCCCTGGAACACAGGGCTAAGTGCTGCCTTCAAAGGAGAGGTAGGAAAGGAATGTTTTCAAGTCTCGCCCGCCTTTCAGTGCCTGTTCAGCTAGAGTGGACAATAGCCACAGCCTGCCCGAACGTCCTGCCGAGCACCGAGTTTGACTGGAGTGTAGCAAACGCTTGCCAGTTCTCTGAGGGGGAAGAGGCCATTGCTGTGGTGTGAACGGCCTTCACTGGCACTCGCTGGGAGCGCAGTGCTCTCTGGGCAGGCAGGATAGTTCCTATCGGAGAAGCATTTGAACAGACGCCTGCCCTGGTATACGTGCTACATCCGCACATCGAGTGTACCTTTCCTACGCTCCAGGCACCAACACGGTGCACAGAACTCCTCTTGATGGTGAGCAACAAGACGCAACATTTCTTCTAGGAGGCTCGTGCCGGACGAGGCCTCTTGAGGATGTGGACCCTCGAATCCCGTCGAAACCACTGGGATTGATTGCCACGTTATGTTAGCGACACAATGAGAGCATTTCAGCTTCATGGAACCACGCACGTTCAGTGTGTCATGAGAGAAGAAAACACAGATGCTGCCTTGACAGGGTTAGAGTGAATTTGCCTCTGTCCCTCCCCGCCCCCACCCCCCCCGCCGACACATAACCTGCCCAGAGCCAGCACAGCTTCACGTCCCGAGGAACATTACTGCTGTGTGCTAGAATACATGAAAGGAAACCTGCGGACGCTGGGAGACTCTGAGCTGTACGCGGCTTGAGAAAGCTTCTAGACTCTTCAGGGGTCGGCGTGGCACCTCTGGAGCATGAGACACCACGTTTCCTTATGGAAACCTAGTGTTACGTTTCGGGGACTTGATGCACAACCGCCTCCAGCCGCTTAGCTGGATGGCCTTGTCCAGAAGCGACAGTTGCCAGAGAGTTCTTTCCCAGGAGCTCGTGAGACAGCATATCATGCAGAAACGCAGAGAAGGAGACCAGCCTTTCCCCGTGTTTTGAGAGGTTCGCTCCTCTGCCTTTGAGCCTTTGAACACAAAGATCCAGTCAGCTCCCGATGATAACTTAGAACTGTACTCTTGACGGTCTCTCTGCCATCAGCCCCCTGCTCAGCTACCGTCTCCTCGGTGCATTCAGTGAAGTACCATAAAATCTGCAGCCTGCCGCACCATGTTGTTCAGGAAGGGCACATTTTCTCTTCGTAAAGAAATCTTTTCTTGCAGCCTGCCTGGCTCGAGCTCCTATTCCTCTTCAGAAGCCCGAGTTTGGCATAGCACTGAAATGACCCCTTCCCTCAAGGCCGGACACATCTCCTAGAGAATATACTCCACGTAGGCCCATTCATTACCTCTTGCCTCCTATGAAACACAAAGGAGTTGTAGCTTGATGGGAGGAAACAGTGGCCTCCTGCTCCGTCTATGACTATCCCGTTTCCCAAGGCCCCGTGAAAGGCTCTTGCTTTCAAGGGTGTAGAGTCTATCGACGGGCACCAAGCACCGCCAAAAGAGGAGAAATCAGAGCTAGAGAACGTGCTCCTGAGAAACACGCACACTTACCGCACGAAAAGCAGGCCTCTTCGTGGAGTCTGAAATCCCTCCCTGCTCAGCGTTTCTCCGTGGGGCAGAGCGCTCACCGCTGCCTCCATGCACAGCTAGGAAAAGTAGGTGTGCAGGTGTCACCTGCCTTTCAGCGCCTGTCCAAATTGTGCGGACAATAGCCACACCTGCCTGAACGTTCTGCTGAAAACCGAGTGTTACTGGAGTGTAGCAAACGCTTCCGTCTTCACTCAGGGTTAAGAGGCCATTGCTGTGGTGTGGACGGCCTTCATTCCCACTCTTTTGGAGCACAATGCCCTCTGAGCAGGCTGGAAACTGCCTGTAGGAGAAGCAGTTGAACAGACGTCCGCCCCGGTATACGGAACTGCAGCCACACCTCGAGTGTATCTTACGCTCCAGGAACCAACGCGGTGCCCAGAACTCCTTTCTGATGCTAAGAAGCAAGAGGCAACAATTCCTCTGGAGACCCGTGCGTGGTGAGGCCTCCTGAGATTTGGTGCCTTCCAGTCCCGTTGACACCCCATCGATTGATTGCCATGTGATGGTAGCGACACAAAGACTGCCTTTACAAGTGCATGGAACCACGTTCAGTGGGCCGTGAGCCGAGAAGCACTAATGCTACACTGACAGGGCTAGGATGAAATGCCTCTGACCCCCTCCAAAAAGTAACTTTCCAAGAGGCAGCACACGGTCACATCCCCAGAACAACCCTGCCGTGTGCTAGGATACATTACAGGAAATCCGGAGACTCTGGGAGACGCTGAGCTCCACACGGCTTGAAAAAGCTTATAGCCTCTTTTCGGGGGTCAGTGTGGCACTTCTGGACAGTGAGACACCAGGTCTCCTAATGGAACCCTGGTGTTACATTACTGGGACGTAAGGCACAACATTAATCAGCCGCTTGGGTTACGGGCCTTGTCCAGAAGCAACGGTTGCCAAAGATTTCTTTGCTTTGAGCTCGTGAGACAGCATATCATGTAGGACCGCAGAGAAGGAGACCTGCCGCTCTCTGGTTTTGAAGAAGAGGTGAGCTTTTCTACTAAGCCTTGGAGCACAAAGATCCAGCCAAGTCCAAACGACAGGTTAGAAGGTTACTGTTGCAGGTCTCTCGGCGCTTAGCCCACTGTTCGGCTACAGTCTGTAAAGTGCATAAAGGGAAGAACAAGAAACTCTACAACGTCCCGCATCTTGCTGGGAAGGAACAGCACAGCCTCTCCTCGGTGAAGACGTCCTTTCTTGCAGACTGCCAGGCTGGGACTCCTATTCCGTTTCAGCACTCCGAGTTTGGCCTAGCAAGGAAATGACCCCTTCCCTCAACGCCCTACACATCTCTTAAGGACTATAATCCCCGTGTGCCCATTCGTTATATCTCGCCCCCTATGAAACACAGAAGAGCTGTGGCTGGATGGTAGGAGGCAGTGGCCGTAGTGTCCTTAAGGCATAAGTATCCCGTGCCAAAGGCCCCGTGATAATCTCTCGCTTTCGGGAGCCTAGGGCATACAAAGGGCTGCCAAACACAGCTAAAGGAGGCGAAAGAAGAGAAGCAGAACTTGCTCCTGAGACTCTCGTACATATACTGACCCCAAAGCATGCCTCTTCGTGGAGACCGAAGGCCTCCCCAGCTCAGATTTAGGGCCCTGGAACACAGGGCTAGGCGCTGCCTTCAAAGGAGAGGTAGGAAAGGAATGTTTTCATGTTTCGCCCGCCTTTCAGCACCTGTTCAGCTTGAGTGGACAATAGCCACAGCCTGCCCGAACGTCCTGCCGAGCACCGAGTTTGACTGGAGTGTAGCAAACGCTTGCCAGTTCTCTGAGGGGGAAGAGGCCATTGCTGTGGTGTGAACGGCCTTCACTGGCACTCGCTGGGAGCGCAGTGCTCTCTGGGCAGGCAGGATAGTTCCTAACGGAGAAGCATTTGAACAGACGCCTGCCCTGGTATACGTGCTACATCCGCACATCGAGTGTACCTTTCCTACGCTCCAGGCACCAACACGGTGCACAGAACTTCTCTTGATGGTGAGCAACAAGATGCAACATTTCTTCTAGGAGGCTCGTGCGGGACGAGGCCTCTTGAGGATGTGGACCCTCGAATCCCGTCGAAACCACTGGGATTGATTGCCACGTTATGTTAGCGACACAATGAGAGCATTTCAGCTTCATGGAACCACGCACGTTCAGTGCGACATGAGAGAAGGAAACACAGATGCTGCCTTGACAGGGTTAGAGTGAATTTGCCTCTGTCCCTCCCCGACCCCACCCCCCCCACCGACACATAACCTGCCCAGAGCCAGCACAGCTTCACGTCCCGAGGAACATTACTGCTGTGTGCTAGAATACATGAAAGGAAACCTGCGGACGCTGGGAGACTCTGAGCTGTACGCGGCTTGAGAAAGCTTCTAGACCCTTCAGGGCTCGGCGTGGCACTTCTGGAGCATGAGACACCACGTTTCCTCATGGAAACCTAGTGTTACGTTTCGGGGACTTGATGCACAACCGCCTCCAGCCGCTTAGCTGGATGGCCTTGTCCAGAAGCGACAGTTGCCAGAGAGTTCTTTCCCAGGAGCTCGTGAGACAGCATATCATGCAGAAACGCAGAGAAGGAGACCTCCGTTCCCCGTGTTTTCAGAGGTTCGCTCCTCTGCCTTTGAGCCTTTGAACACAAAGATCCAGTCAGCTCCCGATGATAACTTAGAACTGTACTCTTGACGGTCTCTCTGCCATCAGCCCCCTGCTCAGCTACCGTCTCCTCGGTGCATTCAGTGAAGTACCATAAAATCTGCAGCCTGCCGCACCATGTTGTTCAGGAAGGGCACATTTCCTCTTCGTAAAGAAATCTTTTCTTGCAGCCTGCCTGGCTCGAGCTCCTATTCCTCTTCAGAAGCCCGAGTTTGGCATAGCACTGAAATGACCCCTTCCCTCAAGGCCGGACACATCTCCTAGAGAATATACTCCACGTAGCCCCATTCATTACCTCTTGCCTCCTATGAAACACAAAGGAGTTGTAGCTTGATGGGAGGAAACAGTGGCCTCCTGCTCCGTCTATGACTATCCCGTTTCCCAAGGCCCCGTGAAAGGCTCTTGCTTTCAAGGGTGTAGAGTCTATCGACGGGCAGCAAGCACAGCCAAAAGAGGAGAAATCAGAGCTAGGGAACGTGCTCCTGAGAAACACGCACACTTACCGCACGAAAAGCAGGCCTCTTCGTGGAGTCTGAAATCCCTCCCTGCTCAGCGTTTCTCCGTGGGGCAGAGCGCTCACCGCTGCCTCCATGCACAGCTAGGAAATGTAGGTGTGCAGGTGTCACCTGCCTTTCAGCGCCTGTCCAAATTGTGCGGACAATAGCCACACCTGCCTGAACGTTCTTTTGAAAACCGAGTGTTACTGGAGTGTAGCAAACGCTTCCGTCTTCACTCAGGGTAAAGAGGCCATTGCTGTGGTGTGGACGGCCTTCATCCCCACTCTTTTGGAGCACAATGCCCTCTGAGCAGGCTGGAAACTGCCTGTAGGAGAAGCAGTTGAACAGACGTCCGCCCCGGTATACGGAACTGCAGCCACACCTCGAGTGTATCTTACGCTCCAGGAACCAACGCGGTGCCCAGAACTCCTTTCTGATGCTAAGAAGCAAGAGGCAACAATTCCTCTGGAGACCCGTGCGTGGTGAGGCCTCCTGAGATTTGGTGCCTTCCAGTCCCGTTGACACCCCATCGATTGATTGCCATGTGATGGTAGCGACACAAAGACTGCCTTTACAAGTGCATGGAACCACGTTCAGTGGGCCGTGAGCCGAGAAGCACTAATGCTACACTGACAGGGCTAGGATGAAATGCCTCTGACCCCCTCCAAAAAGTAACTTTCCAAGAGGCAGCACACGGTCACATCCCCAGAACAACCCTGCCGTGTGCTAGGATACATTACAGGAAATCCGGAGACTCTGGGAGACGCTGAGCTCCACACGGCTTGAAAAAGCTTATAGCCTCTTTTCGGGGGTCAGTGTGGCACTTCTGGACAGTGAGACACCAGGTCTCCTAATGGAACCCTGGTGTTACATTACTGGGACGTAAGGCACAACATTAAACAGCCGCTTGGGTTACGGGCCTTGTCCAGAAGCAACGGTTGCCAAAGATTTCTTTGCTTTGAGCTCGTGAGACAGCATATCATGTAGGACCGCAGAGAAGGAGACCTGCTGCTCTCTGGTTTTGAAGAAGAGGTGAGCTTTTCTACTAAGCCTTGGAGCACAAAGATCCAGCCAAGTCCCAACGACAGGTTAGAAGGTTACTGTTGCAGGTCTCTCGGCGCTTAGCCCACTGTTCGGCTACAGTCTGTAAAGTGCATTCAGGGAAGAACAAGAAACTCTACAACGCCCCGCATTTTGCTGGGAAGGAACAGCACAGCCTCTCCTCGGTGAAGACGTCCTTTCTTGCAGACTGCCAGGCTGGGACTCCTATTCCGTTTCAGCACTCCGAGTTTGGCCTAGCACGGAAATGACCCCTTCCCTCAACGCCCTACACATCTCTTAAGGACTATAACCCCCGTGTGCCCATTCATTATATCTCGCCCCCTATGAAACACAGAAGAGCTGTGGCTGGATGGTAGGAGGCAGTGGCCGTAGTGTCCTTAAGGCATAAGTATCCCGTGCCAAAGGCCCCGTGATAATCTCTCGCTTTCGGGAGCCTAGGGCATACCAAGGGCTGCCAAACACAGCTAAAGGAGGTGAAAGAAGAGAAGCAGAACTTGCTCCTGAGACTCTCGTACATATACTGACCCCAAAGCATGCCTCTTCGTGGAGACCGAAGGCCTCCCCAGCTCAGATTTAGGGCCCTGGAACACAGGGCTAAGCGCTGCCTTCAAAGGAGAGGTAGGAGAGGAATGTTTTCAAGTCTCGCCCGCCTTTCAGCGCCTGTTCAGCTTGAGTGGACAATAGCCACAGCCTGCCCGAACGTCCTGCCGAGCACCGAGTTTGACTGGAGTGTAGCAAACGCTTGCCAGTTCTCTGAGGGGGAAGAGGCCATTGCTGTGGTGTGAACGGCCTTCACTGGCACTCGCTGGGAGCGCAGTGCTCTCTGGGCAGGCAGGATAGTTCCTATTGGAGAAGCATTTGAACAGACGCCTGCCCTGGTATACGTGCTACATCCGCACATCGAGTGTACCTTTCCTACGCTCCAGGCACCAACACGGTGCACAGAACTCCTCTTGATGGTGAGCAACAAGACGCAACATTTCTTCTAGGAGGCTCGTGCGGGACGAGGCCTCTTGAGGATGTGGACCCTCGAATCCCGTCGAAACCACTGGGATTGATTGCCACGTTATGTTAGCGACACAATGAGAGCATTTCAGCTTCATGGAACCACGCAAGTTCAGTGCGACATGAGAGAAGAAAACACAGATGCTGCCTTGACAGGGTTAGAGTGAATTTGCCTCTGTCCCCCCCCGCCGACACATAACCTGCCCAGAGCCAGCACAGCTTCACGTCCCGAGGAACATTACTGCTGTGTGCTAGAATACATGAAAGGAAACCTGCGGACGCTGGGAGACTCTGAGCTGTACGCGGCTTGAGAAAGCTTCTAGACCCTTCAGGGCTCGGCGTGGCACTTCTGGAGCGTGAGACACCACGTTTCCTCATGGAAACCTAGTGTTACGTTTCGGGGACTTGATGCACAACCACTTCCAGCCGCTTAGCTGGATGGCCTTGTCCAGAAGCGACAGTTGCCAGAGAGTTCTTTCCCAGGAGCTCGTGAGACAGCATATCATGCAGAAACGCAGAGAAGGAGACCAGCCTTTCCCCGTGATTTCAGAGGTTCGCTCCTCTGCCTTTGAGCCTTTGAACACAAAGATCCAGTCAGCTCCCGATGATAACTTAGAACTGTACTCTTGACGGTCTCTCTCTCTCTCCATCAGCCCCCTGCTCAGCTACCGTCTCCTCGGTGCATTCAGTGAAGTACCATAAAATCTGCAGCCTGCTGCACCATGTTGTTCAGGAAGGGCACATTTCCTCTTCGTAAAGAAATCTTTTCTTGCAGCCTGCCTGGCTCGAGCTCCTATTCCTTTTCAGAAGCCCGAGTTTGGCATAGCACTGAAATGACCCCTTCCCTCAAGGCCGGACACATCTCCTAGAGAATATACTCCACGTAGCCCCATTCATTACCTCTTGCCTCCTATGAAACACAAAGGAGTTGTAGCTTGATGGGAGGAAACAGTGGCCTCCTGCTCCGTCTATGACTATCCCGTTTCCCAAGGCCCCGTGAAAGGCTCTTGCTTTCAAGGGTGTAGAGTCTATCGACGGGCACCAAGCACCGCCAAAAGAGGAGAAATCAGAGCTAGAGAACGTGCTCCTGAGAAACACGCACACTTACCGCACGAAAAGCAGGCCTCTTCGTGGAGTCTGAAATCCCTCCCTGCTCAGCGTTTCTCCGTGGGGCAGAGCGCTCACCGCTGCCTCCATGCACAGCTAGGAAAAGTAGGTGTGCAGGTGTCACCTGCCTTTCAGCGCCTGTCCAAATTGTGCGGACAATAGCCACACCTGCCTGAACGTTCTGCAGAAAACCGAGTGTTACTGGAGTGTAGCAAACGCTTCCGTCTTCACTCAGGGTAAAGAGGCCATTGCTGTGGTGTGGACGGCCTTCATCCCCACTCTTTTGGAGCACAATGCCCTCTGAGCAGGCTGGAAACTGCCTGTAGGAGAAGCAGTTGAACAGACGTCCGCCCCGGTATACGGAACTGCAGCCACACCTCGAGTGTATCTTACGCTCCAGGAACCAACGCGGTGCCCAGAACTCCTTTCTGATGCTAAGAAGCAAGAGGCAACAATTCCTCTGGAGACCCGTGCGTGGTGAGGCCTCCTGAGATTTGGTGCCTTCCAGTCCCGTTGACACCCCATCGATTGATTGCCATGTGATGGTAGCGACACAAAGACTGCCTTTACAAGTGCATGGAACCACGTTCAGTGGGCCGTGAGCCGAGAAGCACTAATGCTACACTGACAGGGGTAGGATGAAATGCCTCTGACCCCCTCCAAAAAGTAACTTTCCAAGAGGCAGCACACGGTCACATCCCCAGAACAACCCTGCCGGGTGCTAGGATACATTACAGGAAATCCGGAGACTCTGGGAGACGCTGAGCTCCACACGGCTTGAAAAAGCTTATAGCCTCTTTTAGGGGGTCAGTGTGGCACTTCTGGACAGTGAGACACCAGGTCTCCTAATGGAACCCTGGTGTTACATTACTGGGACGTAAGGCACAACATTAATCAGCCGCTTGGGTTACAGGCCTTGTCCAGAAGCAACGGTTGCCAAAGATTTCTTTGCTTTGAGCTCGTGAGACAGCATATCATGTAGGACCGCAGAGAAGGAGACCTGCCGCTCTCTGGTTTTGAAGAAGAGGTGAGCTTTTCTACTAAGCCTTGGAGCACAAAGATCCAGCCAAGTCCCAACGACAGGTTAGAAGGTTACTGTTGCAGGTCTCTCGGCGCTTAGCCCACTGTTCGGCTACAGTCTGTAAAGTGCATTCAAGGAAGTACAAGAAACTCTACAACGTCCCGCATCTTGCTGGGAAGGAACAGCACAGCCTCTCCTCGGTGAACACGTCCTTTCTTGCAGACTGCCAGGCTGGGACTCCTATTCCGTTTCAGCACTCCAAGTTTGGCCTAGCACGGAAATGACCCCTTCCCTCAACGCCCTACACATCTCTTAAGGACTATAACCCCCGTGTGCCCATTCGTTATATCTCGCCCCCTATGAAACACAGAAGAGCTGTGGCTGGATGGTAGGAGGCAGTGGCCGTAGTGTCCTTAAGGCATAAGTATCCCGTGCCAAAGGCCCCGTGATAATCTCTCGCTTTCGGGAGCCTAGGGCATACCAAGGGCTGCCAAACACAGCTAAAGGAGGCGAAAGAAGAGAAGCAGAACTTGCTCCTGAGACTCTCGTACATATACTGACCCCAAAGCATGCCTCTTCGTGGAGACCGAAGGCCTCCCCAGCTCAGATTTAGGGCCCTGGAACACAGGGCTAAGCGCTGCCTTCAAAGGAGAGGTAGGAAAGGAATGTTTTCAAGTCTCGCCCGCCTTTCAGCGCCTGTTCAGCTTGAGTGGACAATAGCCACAGCCTGCCCGAACGTCCTGCCGAGCACCGAGTTTGACTGGAGTGTAGCAAATGCTTGCCAGTTCTCTGAGGGGGAAGAGGCCATTGCTGTGGTGTGAACGGCCTTCACTGGCACTCGCTGGGAGCGCAGTGCTCTCTGGGCAGGCAGGATAGTTCCTATCGGAGAAGCATTTGAACAGACGCCTGCCCTGGTATACGTGCTACATCCGCACATCGAGTGTACCTTTCCTACGCTCCAGGCACCAACACGGTGCACAGAACTCCTCTTGATGGTGAGCAACAAGACGCAACATTTCTTCTAGGAGGCTCGTGCGGGACGAGGCCTCTTGAGGATGTGGACCCTCGAATCCCGTCGAAACCACTGGGATTGATTGCCACGTTATGTTAGCGACACAATGAGAGCATTTCAGCTTCATGGAACCACGCACGTTCAGTGCGACATGAGAGAAGAAAACACAGATGCTGCCTTGACAGGGTTAGAGTGAATTTGCCTCTGTCCCCCCCCGCCGACACATAACCTGCCCAGAGCCAGCACAGCTTCACGTCCCGAGGAACATTACTGCTGTGTGCTAGAATACATGAAAGGAAACCTGCGGACGCTGGGAGACTCTGAGCTGTACGCGGCTTGAGAAAGCTTCTAGACCCTTCAGGGCTCAGCGTG
The DNA here is from genome assembly GCF_028564815.1 of Eubalaena glacialis. NCBI lineage: Eukaryota > Metazoa > Chordata > Mammalia > Artiodactyla > Balaenidae > Eubalaena > Eubalaena glacialis. The sequence goes on from NC_083725.1 coordinate 27,311,819, forward strand.
GCACTTCTGGAGCGTGAGACACCACGTTTCCTCATGGAAACCTAGTGTTACGTTTCGGGGACTTTATGCACAACCGCCTCCAGCCGCTTAGCTGGATGGCCTTGTCCAGAAGCGACAGTTGCCAGAGAGTTCTTTCCCAGGAGCTCGTGAGACAGCATATCATGCAGAAACGCAGAGAAGGAGACCAGCCTTTCCCCGTGATTTCAGAGGTTCGCTCCTCTGCCTTTGAGCCTTTGAACACAAAGATCCAGTCAGCTCCCGATGATAACTTAGAACTGTACTCTTGACGGTCTCTCTCTCTCTCCATCAGCCCCCTGCTCAGCTACCGTCTCCTCGGTGCATTCAGTGAAGTACCATAAAATCTGCAGCCTGCTGCACCATGTTGTTCAGGAAGGGCACATTTCCTCTTCGTAAAGAAATCTTTTCTTGCAGCCTGCCTGGCTCGAGCTCCTATTCCTTTTCAGAAGCCCGAGTTTGGCATAGCACTGAAATGACCCCTTCCCTCAAGGCCGGACACATCTCCTAGAGAATATACTCCACGTAGCCCCATTCATTACCTCTTGCCTCCTATGAAACACAAAGGAGTTGTAGCTTGATGGGAGGAAACAGTGGCCTCCTGCTCCGTCTATGACTATCCCGTTTCCCAAGGCCCCGTGAAAGGCTCTTGCTTTCAAGGGTGTAGAGTCTATCGACGGGCACCAAGCACCGCCAAAAGAGGAGAAATCAGAGCTAGAGAACGTGCTCCTGAGAAACACGCACACTTACCGCACGAAAAGCAGGCCTCTTCGTGGAGTCTGAAATCCCTCCCTGCTCAGCGTTTCTCCGTGGGACAGAGCGCTCACCGCTGCCTCCATGCACAGCTAGGAAAAGTAGGTGTGCAGGTGTCACCTGCCTTTCAGCGCCTGTCCAAATTGTGCGGACAATAGCCACACCTGCCTGAACGTTCTGCAGAAAACCGAGTGTTACTGGAGTGTAGCAAACGCTTCCGTCTTCACTCAGTGTAAAGAGGCCATTGCTGTGGTGTGGACGGCCTTCATCCCCACTCTTTTGGAGCACAATGCCCTCTGAGCAGGCTGGAAACTGCCTGTAGGAGAAGCAGTTGAACAGACGTCCGCCCCGGTATACGGAACTGCAGCCACACCTCGAGTGTATCTTACGCTCCAGGAACCAATGCGGTGCCCAGAACTCCTTTCTGATGCTAAGAAGCAAGAGGCAACAATTCCTCTGGAGACCCGTGCGTGGTGAGGCCTCCTGAGATTTGGTGCCTTCCAGTCCCGTTGACACCCCATCGATTGATTGCCATGTGATGGTAGCGACACAAAGACTGCCTTTACAAGTGCATGGAACCACGTTCAGTGGGCCATGAGCCGAGAAGCACTAATGCTACACTGACAGGGCTAGGATGAAATGCCTCTGACCCCCTCCAAAAAGTAACTTTCCAAGAGGCAGCACACGGTCACATCCCCAGAACAACCCTGCCGTGTGCTAGGATACATTACAGGAAATCCGGAGACTCTGGGAGACGCTGAGCTCCACACGGCTTGAAAAAGCTTATAGCCTCTTTTCGGGGGTCAGTGTGGCACTTCTGGACAGTGAGACACCAGGTCTCCTAATGGAACCCTGGTGTTACATTACTGGGACGTAAGGCACAACATTAATCAGCCGCTTGGGTTACGGGCCTAGTCCAGAAGCAACGGTTGCCAAAGATTTCTTTGCTTTGAGCTCGTGAGACAGCATATCATGTAGGACCGCAGAGAAGGAGACCTGTCGCTCTCTGGTTTTGAAGAAGAGGTGAGCTTTTCTACTAAGCCTTGGAGCACAAAGATCCAGCCAAGTCCCAACGACAGGTTAGAAGGTTACTGTTGCAGGTCTCTCGGCGCTTAGCCCACTGTTCGGCTACAGTCTGTAAAGTGCATTCAGGGAAGAACAAGAAACTCTACAACGTCCCGCATCTTGCTGGGAAGGAACAGCACAGCCTCTCCTCGGTGAAGACGTCCTTTCTTGCAGACTGCCAGGCTGGAACTCCTATTCCGTTTCAGCACTCCGAGTTTGGCCTAGCACGGAAATGACCCCTTCCCTCAACGCCCTACACATCTCTTAAGGACTATAACCCCCGTGTGCCCATTCATTATATCTCGCCCCCTATGAAACACAGAAGAGCTGTGGCTGGATGGTAGGAGGCAGTGGCCGTAGTGTCCTTAAGGGATAAGTATCCCGTGCCAAAGGCCCCGTGATAATCTCTCGCTTTCGGGAGCCTAGGGCATACCAAGGGCTGCCAAACACAGCTAAAGGAGGCGAAAGAAGAGAAGCAGAACTTGCTCCTGAGACTCTCGTACATATACTGACCCCAAAGCATGCCTCTTCGTGGAGACCGAAGGCCTCCCCAGCTCAGATTTAGGGCCCTGGAACACAGGGCTAAGCGCTGCCTTCAAAGGAGAGGTAGGAGAGGAATGTTTTCAAGTCTCGCCCGCCTTTCAGCGCCTGTTCAGCTTGAGTGGACAATAGCCACAGCCTGCCCGAACGTCCTGCCGAGCACCGAGTTTGACTGGAGTGTAGCAAACGCTTGCCAGTTCTCTGAGGGGGAAGAGGCCATTGCTGTGGTGTGAACGGCCTTCACTGGCACTCGCTGGGAGCGCAGTGCTCTCTGGGCAGGCAGGATAGTTCCTATCGGAGAAGCATTTGAACAGACGCCTGCCCTGGTATACGTGCTACATCTGCACATCGAGTGTACCTTTCCTACGCTCCAGGCACCAACACGGTGCACAGAACTCCTCTTGATGGTGAGCAACAAGACGCAACATTTCTTCTAGGAGGCTCGTGCGGGACGAGGCCTCTTGAGGATGTGGACCCTCGAATCCCGTCGAAACCACTGGGATTGATTGCCACGTTATGTTAGCGACACAATGAGAGCATTTCAGCTTCATGGAACCACGCACGTTCAGTGCGACATGAGAGAAGAAAACACAGATGCTGCCTTGACAGGGTTAGAGTGAATTTGCCTCTGTCCCCCCCCGCCGACACATAACCTGCCCAGAGCCAGCACAGCTTCACGTCCCGAGGAACATTACTGCTGTGTGCTAGAATACATGAAAGGAAACCTGCAGACGCTGGGAGACTCTGAGCTGTACGCAGCTTGAGAAAGCTTCTAGACCCTTCAGGGCTCAGCGTGGCACTTCTGGAGCGTGAGACACCACGTTTCCTCATGGAAACCTAGTGTTACGTTTCGGGGACTTTATGCACAACCGCCTCCAGCCGCTTAGCTGGATGGCCTTGTCCAGAAGCGACAGTTGCCAGAGAGTTCTTTCCCAGGAGCTCGTGAGACAGCATATCATGCAGAAACGCAGAGAAGGAGACCAGCCTTTCCCCGTGATTTCAGAGGTTCGCTCCTCTGCCTTTGAGCCTTTGAACACAAAGATCCAGTCAGCTCCCGATGATAACTTAGAACTGTACTCTTGACGGTCTCTCTGCCATCAGCCCCCTGCTCAGCTACCGTCTCCTCGGTGCATTCAGTGAAGTACCATAAAATCTGCAGCCTGCTGCACCATGTTGTTCAGGAAGGGCACATTTCCTCTTCGTAAAGAAATCTTTTCTTGCAGCCTGCCTGGCTCGAGCTCCTATTCCTTTTCAGAAGCCCGAGTTTGGCATAGCACTGAAATGACCCCTTCCCTCAAGGCCGGACACATCTCCTAGAGAATATACTCCACGTAGGCCCATTCATTACCTCTTGCCTCCTATGAAACACAAAGGAGTTGTAGCTTGATGGGAGGAAACAGTGGCCTCCAGCTCCGTCTATGACTATCCCGTTTCCCAAGGCCCCGTGAAAGGCTCTTGCTTTCAAGGGTGTAGAGTCTATCGACGGGCACCAAGCACCGCCAAAAGAGGAGAAATCAGAGCTAGAGAACGTGCTCCTGAGAAACACGCACACTTACCGCACGAAAAGCAGGCCTCTTCGTGGAGTCTGAAATCCCTCCCTGCTCAGCGTTTCTCCGTGGGGCAGAGCGCTCACCGCTGCCTCCATGCACAGCTAGGAAAAGTAGGTGTGCAGGTGTCACCTGCCTTTCAGCGCCTGTCCAAATTGTGCGGACAATAGCCACACCTGCCTGAACGTTCTGCAGAAAACCGAGTGTTACTGGAGTGTAGCAAACGCTTCCGTCTTCACTCAGGGTAAAGAGGCCATTGCTGTGGTGTGGACGGCCTTCATCCCCACTCTTTTGGAGCACAATGCCCTCTGAGCAGGCTGGAAACTGCCTGTAGGAGAAGCAGTTGAACAGACGTCCGCCCCGGTATACGGAACTGCAGCCACACCTCGAGTGTATCTTACGCTCCAGGAACCAACGCGGTGCCCAGAACTCCTTTCTGATGCTAAGAAGCAAGAGGCAACAATTCCTCTGGAGACCCGTGCGTGGTGAGGCCTCCTGAGATTTGGTGCCTTCCAGTCCCGTTGACACCCCATCGATTGATTGCCATGTGATGGTAGCGACACAAAGACTGCCTTTACAAGTGCATGGAACCACGTTCAGTGGGCCGTGAGCCGAGAAGCACTAATGCTACACTGACAGGGCTAGGATGAAATGCCTCTGACCCCCTCCAAAAAGTAACTTTCCAAGAGGCAGCACACGGTCACATCCCCAGAACAACCCTGCCGTGTGCTAGGATACATTACAGGAAATCCGGAGACTCTGGGAGACGCTGAGCTCCACACGGCTTGAAAAAGCTTATAGCCTCTTTTCGGGGGTCAGTGTGGCACTTCTGGACAGTGAGACACCAGGTCTCCTAATGGAACCCTGGTGATACATTACTGGGACGTAAGGCACAACATTAATCAGCCGCTTGGGTTACGGGCCTTGTCCAGAAGCAACGGTTGCCAAAGATTTCTTTGCTTTGAGCTCGTGAGACAGCATATCATGTAGGACCGCAGAGAAGGAGACCTGCCGCTCTCTGGTTTTGAAGAAGAGGTGAGCTTTTCTACTAAGCCTTGGAGCACAAAGATCCAGCCAAGTCCCAACGACAGGTTAGAAGGTTACTGTTGCAGGTCTCTCGGCGCTTAGCCCACTGTTCGGCTACAGTCTGTAAAGTGCATTCAGGGAAGAACAAGAAACTCTACAACGTCCCGCATCTTGCTGGGAAGGAACAGCACAGCCTCTCCTCGGTGAAGACGTCCTTTCTTGCAGACTGCCAGGCTGGGACTCCTATTCCGTTTCAGCACTCCGAGTTTGGCCTAGCACGGAAATGACCCCTTCCCTCAACGCCCTACACATCTCTTAAGGGCTATAACCCCCGTGTGCCCATTCGTTATATCTCGCCCCCTATGAAACACAGAAGAGCTGTGGCTGGATGGTAGGAGGCAGTGGCCGTAGTGTCCTTAAGGGATAAGTATCCCGTGCCAAAGGCCCCGTGATAATCTCTCGCTTTCAGGAGCCTTGGGCATACCAAGGGCTGCCAAACACAGCTAAAGGAGGCGAAAGAAGAGAAGCAGAACTTGCTCCTGAGACTCTCGTACATATACTGACCCCAAAGCATGCCTCTTCGTGGAGACCGAAGGCCTCCCCAGCTCAGATTTAGGGCCCTGGAACACAGGGCTAAGCGCTGCCTTCAAAGGAGAGGTAGGAAAGGAATGTTTTCAAGTCTCGCCCGCCTTTCAGTGCCTGTTCAGCTTGAGTGGACAATAGCCACAGCCTGCCCGAACGTCCTGCCGAGCACCGAGTTTGACTGGAGTGTAGCAAACGCTTGCCAGCTCTCTGAGGGGGAAGAGGCCATTGCTGTGGTGTGAACGGCCTTCACTGGCACTCGCTGGGAGCGCAGTGCTCTCTGGGCAGGCAGGATAGTTCCTATCGGAGAAGCATTTGAACAGACGCCTGCCCTGGTATACGTGCTACATCCGCACATCGAGTGTACCTTTCCTACGCTCCAGGCACCAACACGGTGCACAGAACTCCTCTTGATGGTGAGCAACAAGACGCAACATTACTTCTAGGAGGCTCGTGCGGGACGAGGCCTCTTGAGGATGTGGACCCTCGAATCCCGTCGAAACCACTGGGATTGATTGCCACGTTATGTTAGCGACACAATGAGAGCATTTCAGCTTCATGGAACCACGCACGTTCAGTGCGACATGAGAGAAGAAAACACAGATGCTGCCTTGACAGGGTTAGAGTGAATTTGCCTCTGTCCCCCCCCGCCGACACATAACCTGCCCAGAGCCAGCACAGCTTCACGTCCCGAGGAACATTACTGCTGTGTGCTAGAATACATGAAAGGAAACCTGCGGACGCTGGGAGACTCTGAGCTGTACGCGGCTTGAGAAAGCTTCTAGACCCTTCAGGGCTCAGCGTGGCACTTCTGGAGCGTGAGACACCACGTTTCCTCATGGAAACCTAGTGCTACGTTTCGGGGACTTTATGCACAACCGCCTCCAGCCGCTTAGCTGGATGGCCTTGTCCAGAAGCGACAGTTGCCAGAGAGTTCTTTCCCAGGAGCTCGTGAGACAGCATATCATGCAGAAACGCAGAGAAGGAGACCAGCCTTTCCCCGTGATTTCAGAGGTTCGCTCCTCTGCCTTTGAGCCTTTGAACACAAAGATCCAGTCAGCTCCCGATGATAACTTAGAACTGTACTCTTGACGGTCTCTCTCTCTCTCCATCAGCCCCCTGCTCAGCTACCGTCTCCTCGGTGCATTCAGTGAAGTACCATAAAATCTGCAGCCTGCTGCACCATGTTGTTCAGGAAGGGCACATTTCCTCTTCGTAAAGAAATCTTTTCTTGCAGCCTGCCTGGCTCGAGCTCCTATTCCTTTTCAGAAGCCCGAGTTTGGCATAGCACTGAAATGACCCCTTCCCACAAGGCCGGACACATCTCCTAGAGAATATACTCCACGTAGCCCCATTCATTACCTCTTGCCTCCTATGAAACACAAAGGAGTTGTAGCTTGATGGGAGGAAACAGTGGCCTCCTGCTCCGTCTATGACTATCCCGTTTCCCAAGGCCCCGTGAAAGGCTCTTGCTTTCAAGGGTGTAGAGTCTATCGACGGGCACCAAGCACCGCCAAAAGAGGAGAAATCAGAGCTAGAGAACGTGCTCCTGAGAAACACGCACACTTACCGCACGAAAAGCAGGCCTCTTCGTGGAGTCTGAAATCCCTCCCTGCTCAGCGTTTCTCCGTGGGGCAGAGCGCTCACCGCTGCCTCCATGCACAGCTAGGAAAAGTAGGTGTGCAGGTGTCACCTGCCTTTCAGCGCCTGTCCAAATTGTGCGGACAATAGCCACACCTGCCTGAACGTTCTGCAGAAAACCGAGTGTTACTGGAGTGTAGCAAACGCTTCCGTCTTCACTCAGGGTAAAGAGGCCATTGCTGTGGTGTGGACGGCCTTCATCCCCACTCTTTTGGAGCACAATGCCCTCTGAGCAGGCTGGAAACTGCCTGTAGGAGAAGCAGTTGAACAGACGTCCGCCCCGGTATACGGAACTGCAGCCACACCTCGAGTGTATCTTACGCTCCAGGAACCAACGCGGTGCCCAGAACTCCTTTCTGATGCTAAGAAGCAAGAGGCAACAATTCCTCTGGAGACCCGTGCGTGGTGAGGCCTCCTGAGATTTGGTGCCTTCCAGTCCCGTTGACACCCCATCGATTGATTGCCATGTGATGGTAGCGACACAAAGACTGCCTTTACAAGTGCATGGAACCACGTTCAGTGGGCCGTGAGCCGAGAAGCACTAATGCTACACTGACAGGGCTAGGATGAAATGCCTCTGACCCCCTCCAAAAAGTAACTTTCCAAGAGGCAGCACATGGTCACATCCCCAGAACAACCCTGCCGGGTGCTAGGATACATTACAGGAAATCCGGAGACTCTGGGAGACGCTGAGCTCCACACGGCTTGAAAAAGCTTATAGCCTCTTTTCGGGGGTCAGTGTGGCACTTCTGGACAGTGAGACACCAGGTCTCCTAATGGAACCCTGGTGTTACATTACTGGGACGTAAGGCACAACATTAATCAGCCGCTTGGGTTACGGGCCTAGTCCAGAAGCAACGGTTGCCAAAGATTTCTTTGCTTTGAGCTCGTGAGACAGCATATCATGTAGGACCGCAGAGAAGGAGACCTGCCGCTCTCTGGTTTTGAAGAAGAGGTGAGCTTTTCTACTAAGCCTTGGAGCACAAAGATCCAGCCAAGTCCCAACGACAGGTTAGAAGGTTACTGTTGCAGGTCTCTCGGCGCTTAGCCCACTGTTCGGCTACAGTCTGTAAAGTGCATTCAGGGAAGAACAAGAAACTCTACAACGTCCCGCATCTTGCTGGGAAGGAACAGCACAGCCTCTCCTCGGTGAAGACGTCCTTTCTTGCAGACTGCCAGGCTGGGACTCCTATTCCGTTTCAGCACTCCGAGTTTGGCCTAGCACGGAAATGACCCCTTCCCTCAACGCCCTACACATCTCTTAAGGGCTATAACCCCCGTGTGCCCATTCGTTATATCTCGCCCCCTATGAAACACAGAAGAGCTGTGGCTGGATGGTAGGAGGCAGTGGCCGTAGTGTCCTTAAGGGATAAGTATCCCGTGCCAAAGGCCCCGTGATAATCTCTCGCTTTCAGGAGCCTTGGGCATACCAAGGGCTGCCAAACACAGCTAAAGGAGGCGAAAGAAGAGAAGCAGACTTGCTCCTGAGACTCTCGTACATATACTGACCCCAAAGCATGCCTCTTCGTGGAGACCGAAGGCCTCCCCAGCTCAGATTTAGGGCCCTGGAACACAGGGCTAAGCGCTGCCTTCAAAGGAGAGGTAGGAAAGGAATGTTTTCAAGTCTCGCCCGCCTTTCAGTGCCTGTTCAGCTTGAGTGGACAATAGCCACAGCCTGCCCGAACGTCCTGCCGAGCACCGAGTTTGACTGGAGTGTAGCAAACGCTTGCCAGCTCTCTGAGGGGGAAGAGGCCATTGCTGTGGTGTGAACGGCCTTCACTGGCACTCGCTGGGAGCGCAGTGCTCTCTGGGCAGGCAGGATAGTTCCTATCGGAGAAGCATTTGAACAGACGCCTGCCCTGGTATACGTGCTACATCCGCACATCGAGTGTACCTTTCCTACGCTCCAGGCACCAACACGGTGCACAGAACTCCTCTTGATGGTGAGCAACAAGACGCAACATTACTTCTAGGAGGCTCGTGCGGGACGAGGCCTCTTGAGGATGTGGACCCTCGAATCCCGTCGAAACCACTGGGATTGATTGCCACGTTATGTTAGCGACACAATGAGAGCATTTCAGCTTCATGGAACCACGCACGTTCAGTGCGACATGAGAGAAGAAAACACAGATGCTGCCTTGACAGGGTTAGAGTGAATTTGCCTCTGTCCCCCCCCGCCGACACATAACCTGCCCAGAGCCAGCACAGCTTCACGTCCCGAGGAACATTACTGCTGTGTGCTAGAATACATGAAAGGAAACCTGCGGACGCTGGGAGACTCTGAGCTGTACGCGGCTTGAGAAAGCTTCTAGACCCTTCAGGGCTCAGCGTGGCACTTCTGGAGCGTGAGACACCACGTTTCCTCATGGAAACCTAGTGCTACGTTTCGGGGACTTTATGCACAACCGCCTCCAGCCGCTTAGCTGGATGGCCTTGTCCAGAAGCGACAGTTGCCAGAGAGTTCTTTCCCAGGAGCTCGTGAGACAGCATATCATGCAGAAACGCAGAGAAGGAGACCAGCCTTTCCCCGTGATTTCAGAGGTTCGCTCCTCTGCCTTTGAGCCTTTGAACACAAAGATCCAGTCAGCTCCCGATGATAACTTAGAACTGTACTCTTGACGGTCTCTCTCTCTCTCCATCAGCCCCCTGCTCAGCTACCGTCTCCTCGGTGCATTCAGTGAAGTACCATAAAATCTGCAGCCTGCTGCACCATGTTGTTCAGGAAGGGCACATTTCCTCTTCGTAAAGAAATCTTTTCTTGCAGCCTGCCTGGCTCGAGCTCCTATTCCTTTTCAGAAGCCCGAGTTTGGCATAGCACTGAAATGACCCCTTCCCACAAGGCCGGACACATCTCCTAGAGAATATACTCCACGTAGCCCCATTCATTACCTCTTGCCTCCTATGAAACACAAAGGAGTTGTAGCTTGATGGGAGGAAACAGTGGCCTCCTGCTCCGTCTATGACTATCCCGTTTCCCAAGGCCCCGTGAAAGGCTCTTGCTTTCAAGGGTGTAGAGTCTATCGACGGGCACCAAGCACCGCCAAAAGAGGAGAAATCAGAGCTAGAGAACGTGCTCCTGAGAAACACGCACACTTACCGCACGAAAAGCAGGCCTCTTCGTGGAGTCTGAAATCCCTCCCTGCTCAGCGTTTCTCCGTGGGGCAGAGCGCTCACCGCTGCCTCCATGCACAGCTAGGAAAAGTAGGTGTGCAGGTGTCACCTGCCTTTCAGCGCCTGTCCAAATTGTGCGGACAATAGCCACACCTGCCTGAACGTTCTGCAGAAAACCGAGTGTTACTGGAGTGTAGCAAACGCTTCCGTCTTCACTCAGGGTAAAGAGGCCATTGCTGTGGTGTGGACGGCCTTCATCCCCACTCTTTTGGAGCACAATGCCCTCTGAGCAGGCTGGAAACTGCCTGTAGGAGAAGCAGTTGAACAGACGTCCGCCCCGGTATACGGAACTGCAGCCACACCTCGAGTGTATCTTACGCTCCAGGAACCAACGCGGTGCCCAGAACTCCTTTCTGATGCTAAGAAGCAAGAGGCAACAATTCCTCTGGAGACCCGTGCGTGGTGAGGCCTCCTGAGATTTGGTGCCTTCCAGTCCCGTTGACACCCCATCGATTGATTGCCATGTGATGGTAGCGACACAAAGACTGCCTTTACAAGTGCATGGAACCACGTTCAGTGGGCCGTGAGCCGAGAAGCACTAATGCTACACTGACAGGGCTAGGATGAAATGCCTCTGACCCCCTCCAAAAAGTAACTTTCCAAGAGGCAGCACATGGTCACATCCCCAGAACAACCCTGCCGTGTGCTAGGATACATTACAGGAAATCCGGAGACTCTGGGAGACGCTGAGCTCCACACGGCTTGAAAAAGCTTATAGCCTCTTTTCGGGGGTCAGTGTGGCACTTCTGGACAGTGAGACACCAGGTCTCCTAATGGAACCCTGGTGTTACATTACTGGGACGTAAGGCACAACATTAATCAGCCGCTTGGGTTACGGGCCTAGTCCAGAAGCAACGGTTGCCAAAGATTTCTTTGCTTTGAGCTCGTGAGACAGCATATCATGTAGGACCGCAGAGAAGGAGACCTGCCGCTCTCTGGTTTTGAAGAAGAGGTGAGCTTTTCTACTAAGCCTTGGAGCACAAAGATCCAGCCAAGTCCCAACGACAGGTTAGAAGGTTACTGTTGCAGGTCTCTCGGCGCTTAGCCCACTGTTCGGCTACAGTCTGTAAAGTGCATTCAGGGAAGAACAAGAAACTCTACAACGTCCCGCATCTTGCTGAGAAGGAACAGCACAGCCTCTCCTCGGTGAAGACGTCCTTTCTTGCAGACTGCCAGGCTGGGACTCCTATTCCGTTTCAGCACTCCGAGTTTGGCCTAGCACGGAAATGACCCCTTCCCTCAACGCCCTACACATCTCTTAAGGACTATAACCCCCGTGTGCCCATTCGTTATATCTCGCCCCCTATGAAACACAGAAGAGCTGTGGCTGGATGGTAGGAGGCAGTGGCCGTAGTGTCCTTAAGGGATAAGTATCCCGTGCCAAAGGCCCCGTGATAATCTCTCGCTTTCTGGAGCCTAGGGCATACCAAGGGCTGCCAAACACAGCTAAAGGAGGCGAAAGAAGAGAAGCAGAACTTGCTCCTGAGACTCTCGTACATATACTGACCCCAAAGCATGCCTCTTCGTGGAGACCGAAGGCCTCCCCCGCTCAGATTTAGGGCCCTGGAACACAGGGCTAAGCGCTGCCTTCAAAGGAGAGGTAGGAGAGGAATGTTTTCAAGTCTCGCCCGCCTTTCAGCGCCTGTTCAGCTTGAGTGGACAATAGCCACAGCCTGCCCGAACGTCCTGCCGAGCACCGAGTTTGACTGGAGTGTAGCAAACGCTTGCCAGTTCTCTGAGGGGGAAGAGGCCATTGCTGTGGTGTGAACGGCCTTCACTGGCACTCGCTGGGAGCGCAGTGCTCTCTGGGCAGGCAGGATAGTTCCTATCGGAGAAGCATTTGAACAGACGCCTGCCCTGGTATACGTGCTACATCTGCACATCGAGTGTACCTTTCCTACGCTCCAGGCACCAACACGGTGCACAGAACTCCTCTTGATGGTGAGCAACAAGACGCAACATTTCTTCTAGGAGGCTCGTGCGGGACGAGGCCTCTTGAGGATGTGGACCCTCGAATCCCGTCGAAACCACTGGGATTGATTGCCACGTTATGTTAGCGACACAATGAGAGCATTTCAGCTTCATGGAACCACGCACGTTCAGTGCGACATGAGAGAAGAAAACACAGATGCTGCCTTGACAGGGTTAGAGTGAATTTGCCTCTGTCCCCCCCCGCCGACACATAACCTGCCCAGATCCAGCACAGCTTCACGTCCCGAGGAACATTACTGCTGTGTGCTAGAATACATGAAAGGAAACCTGCAGACGCTGGGAGACTCTGAGCTGTACGCAGCTTGAGAAAGCTTCTAGACACTTCAGGGCTCAGCGTGGCACTTCTGGAGCGTGAGACACCACGTTTCCTCATGGAAACCTAGTGTTACGTTTCGGGGACTTTATGCACAACCGCCTCCAGCCGCTTAGCTGGATGGCCTTGTCCAGAAGCGACAGTTGCCAGAGAGTTCTTTCCCAGGAGCTCGTGAGACAGCATATCATGCAGAAACGCAGAGAAGGAGACCAGCCTTTCCCCGTGATTTCAGAGGTTCGCTCCTCTGCCTTTGAGCCTTTGAACACAAAGATCCAGTCAGCTCCCGATGATAACTTAGAACTGTACTCTTGACGGTCTCTCTGCCATCAGCCCCCTGCTCAGCTACCGTCTCCTCGGTGCATTCAGTGAAGTACCATAAAATCTGCAGCCTGCTGCACCATGTTGTTCAGGAAAGGCACATTTCCTCTTCGTAAAGAAATCTTTTCTTGCAGCCTGCCTGGCTCGAGCTCCTATTCCTTTTCAGAAGCCCGAGTTTGGCATAGCACTGAAATGACCCCTTCCCTCAAGGCCGGACACATCTCCTAGAGAATATACTCCATGTAGGCCCATTCATTACCTCTTGCCTCCTATGAAACACAAAGGAGTTGTAGCTTGATGGGAGGAAACAGTGGCCTCCAGCTCCGTCTATGACTATCCCGTTTCCCAAGGCCCCGTGAAAGGCTCTTGCTTTCAAGGGTGTAGAGTCTATCGACGGGCACCAAGCACCGCCAAAAGAGGAGAAATCAGAGCTAGAGAACGTGCTCCTGAGAAACACGCACACTTACCGCACGAAAAGCAGGCCTCTTCGTGGAGTCTGAAATCCCTCCCTGCTCAGCGTTTCTCCGTGGGGCAGAGCGCTCACCGCTGCCTCCATGCACAGCTAGGAAAAGTAGGTGTGCAGGTGTCACCTGCCTTTCAGCGCCTGTCCAAATTGTGCGGACAATAGCCACACCTGCCTGAACGTTCTGCAGAAAACCGAGTGTTACTGGAGTGTAGCAAACGCTTCCGTCTTCACTCAGGGTAAAGAGGCCATTGCTGTGGTGTGGACGGCCTTCATCCCCACTCTTTTGGAGCACAATGCCCTCTGAGCAGGCTGGAAACTGCCTGTAGGAGAAGCAGTTGAACAGACGTCCGCCCCGGTATACGGAACTGCAGCCACACCTCGAGTGTATCTTACGCTCCAGGAACCAACGCGGTGCCCAGAACTCCTTTCTGATGCTAAGAAGCAAGAGGCAACAATTCCTCTGGAGACCCGTGCGTGGTGAGGCCTCCTGAGATTTGGTGCCTTCCAGTCCCGTTGACACCCCATCGATTGATTGCCATGTGATGGTAGCGACACAAAGACTGCCTTTACAAGTGCATGGAACCACGTTCAGTGGGCCGTGAGCCGAGAAGCACTAATGCTACACTGACAGGGCTAGGATGAAATGCCTCTGACCCCCTCCAAAAAGTAACTTTCCAAGAGGCAGCACACGGTCACATCCCCAGAACAACCCTGCCGTGTGCTAGGATACATTACAGGAAATCCTGAGACTCTGGGAGACGCCTAGCTCCACACGGCTTGAAAAAGCTTATAGCCTCTTTTCGGGGGTCAGTGTGGCACTTCTGGACAGTGAGACACCAGGTCTCCTAATGGAACCCTGGTGTTACATTACTGGGACGTAAGGCACAACATTAATCAGCCGCTTGGGTTACGGGCCTTGTCCAGAAGCAACGGTTGCCAAAGATTTCTTTGCTTTGAGCTCGTGAGACAGCATATCATGTAGGACCGCAGAGAAGGAGACCTGCCGCTCTCTGGTTTTGAAGAAGAGGTGAGCTTTTCTACTAAGCCTTGGAGCACAAAGATCCAGCCAAGTTCCAACGACAGGTTAGAAGGTTACTGTTGCAGGTCTCTCGGCGCTTAGCCCACTGTTCGGCTACAGTCTGTAGAGTGCATTCAGGGAAGAACAAGAAACTCTACAACGTCCCGCATCTTGCTGGGAAGGAACAACACAGCCTCTCCTCGGTGAAGACGTCCTTTCTTGCAGACTGCCAGGCTGGGACTCCTATTCCGTTTCAGCACTCCGAGTTTGGCCTAGCACGGAAATGACCCCTTCCCTCAACGCCCTACACATCTCTTAAGGACTATAACCCCCGTGTGCCCATTCGTTATATCTCGCCCCCTATGAAACACAGAAGAGCTGTGGCTGGATGGTAGGAGGCAGTGGCCGTAGTGTCCTTAAGGGATAAGTATCCCGTGCCAAAGGCCCCGTGAAAATCTCTCGCTTTCGGGAGCCTAGGGCATACCAAGGGCTGCCAAATACAGCTAAAGGAGGCGAAAGAAGAGAAGCAGAACTTGCTCCTGAGACTCTCGTACATATACTGACCCCAAAGCATGCCTCTTCGTGGAGACCGAAGGCCTCCCCAGCTCAGATTTAGGGCCCTGGAACACAGGGCTAAGCGCTGCCTTCAAAGGAGAGGTAGGAGAGGAATGTTTTCAAGTCTCGCCCGCCTTTCAGCGCCTGTTCAGCTTGAGTGGACAATAGCCACAGCCTGCCCGAACGTCCTGCCGAGCACCGAGTTTGACTGGAGTGTAGCAAACGCTTGCCAGTTCTCTGAGGGGGAAGAGGCCATTGCTGTGGTGTGAACGGCCTTCACTGGCACTCGCTGGGAGCGCAGTGCTCTCTGGGCAGGCAGGATAGTTCCTATCGGAGAAGCATTTGAACAGACGCCTGCCCTGGTATACGTGCTACATCCGCACATCGAGTGTACCTTTCCTACGCTCCAGGCACCAACACGGTGCACAGAACTCCTCTTGATGGTGAGCAACAAGACGCAACATTTCTTCTAGGAGGCTCGTGCGGGACGAGGCCTCTTGAGGATGTGGACCCTCGAATCCCGTCGAAACCACTGGGATTGATTGCCACGTTATGTTAGCGACACAATGAGAGCATTTCAGCTTCATGGAACCACGCACGTTCAGTGCGACATGAGAGAAGAAAACACAGATGCTGCCTTGACAGGGTTAGAGTGAATTTGCCTCTGTCCCCCTCCGCCGACACATAACCTGCCCAGAGCCAGCACAGCTTCACGTCCCGAGGAACATTACTGCTGTGTGCTAGAATACATGAAAGGAAACCTGCGGACGCTGGGAGACTCTGAGCTGTACGCGGCTTGAGAAAGCTTCTAGACCCTTCAGGGCTCAGCGTGGCACTTCTGGAGCATGAGACACCACGTTTCCTCATGGAAACCTAGTGTTACGTTTCGGGGACTTTATGCACAACCGCCTCCAGCCGCTTAGCTGGATGGCCTTGTCCAGAAGCGACAGTTGCCAGAGAGTTCTTTCCCAGGAGCTCGTGAGACAGCATATCATGCAGAAACGCAGAGAAGGAGACCAGCCTTTCCCCGTGATTTCAGAGGTTCGCTCCTCTGCCTTTGAGCCTTTGAACACAAAGATCCAGTCAGCTCCCGATGATAACTTAGAACTGTACTCTTGACGGTCTCTCTCTCTCTCCATCAGCCCCCTGCTCAGCTACCGTCTCCTCGGTGCATTCAGTGAAGTACCATAAAATCTGCAGCCTGCTGCACCATGTTGTTCAGGAAGGGCACATTTCCTCTTCGTAAAGAAATCTTTTCTTGCAGCCTGCCTGGCTCGAGCTCCTATTCCTTTTCAGAAGCCCGAGTTTGGCATAGCACTGAAATGACCCCTTCCCTCAAGGCCGGACACATCTCCTAGAGAATATACTCCACGTAGGCCCATTCATTACCTCTTGCCTCCTATGAAACACAAAGGAGTTGTAGCTTGATGGGAGGAAACAGTGGCCTCCAGCTCCGTCTATGACTATCCCGTTTCCCAAGGCCCCGTGAAAGGCTCTTGCTTTCAAGGGTGTAGAGTCTATCGACGGGCACCAAGCACCGCCAAAAGAGGAGAAATCAGAGCTAGAGAACGTGCTCCTGAGAAACACGCACACTTACCGCACGAAAAGCAGGCCTATTCGTGGAGTCTGAAATCCCTCCCTGCTCAGCGTTTCTCCGTGGGGCAGAGCGCTCACCGCTGCCTCCATGCACAGCTAGGAAAAGTAGGTGTGCAGGTGTCACCTGCCTTTCAGCGCCTGTCCAAATTGTGCGGACAATAGCCACACCTGCCTGAACGTTCTGCAGAAAACCGAGTGTTACTGGAGTGTAGCAAACGCTTCCGTCTTCACTCAGGGTAAAGAGGCCATTGCTGTGGTGTGGACGGCCTTCATCCCCACTCTTTTGGAGCACAATGCCCTCTGAGCAGGCTGGAAACTGCCTGTAGGAGAAGCAGTTGAACAGACGTCCGCCCCGGTATACGGAACTGCAGCCACACCTCGAGTGTATCTTACGCTCCAGGAACCAACGCGGTGCCCAGAACTCCTTTCTGATGCTAAGAAGCAAGAGGCAACAATTCCTCTGGAGACCCGTGCGTGGTGAGGCCTCCTGAGATTTGGTGCCTTCCAGTCCCGTTGACACCCCATCGATTGATTGCCATGTGATGGTAGCGACACAAAGACTGCCTTTACAAGTGCATGGAACCACGTTCAGTGGGCCATGAGCCGAGAAGCACTAATGCTACACTGACAGGGCTAGGATGAAATGCCTCTGACCCCCTCCAAAAAGTAACTTTCCAAGAGGCAGCACACGGTCACATCCCCAGAACAACCCTGCCGGGTGCTAGGATACATTACAGGAAATCCGGAGACTCTGGGAGACGCTGAGCTCCACACGGCTTGAAAAAGCTTATAGCCTCTTTTCGGGGGTCAGTGTGGCACTTCTGGACAGTGAGACACCAGGTCTCCTAATGGAACCCTGGTGTTACATTACTGGGACGTAAGGCACAACATTAATCAGCCGCTTGGGTTACGGGCCTAGTCCAGAAGCAACGGTTGCCAAAGATTTCTTTGCTTTGAGCTCGTGAGACAGCATATCATGTAGGACCGCAGAGAAGGAGACCTGCCGCTCTCTGGTTTTGAAGAAGAGGTGAGCTTTTCTACTAAGCCTTGGAGCACAAAGATCCAGCCAAGTCCCAACGACAGGTTAGAAGGTTACTGTTGCAGGTCTCTCGGCGCTTAGCCCACTGTTCGGCTACAGTCTGTAAAGTGCATTCAGGGAAGAACAAGAAACTCTACAACGTCCCGCATCTTGCTGGGAAGGAACAGCACAGCCTCTCCTCGGTGAAGACGTCCTTTCTTGCAGACTGCCAGGCTGGGACTCCTATTCCGTTTCAGCACTCCGAGTTTGGCCTAGCACGGAAATGACCCCTTCCCTCAACGCCCTACACATCTCTTAAGGACTATAACCCCCGTGTGCCCATTCATTATATCTCGCCCCCTATGAAACACAGAAGAGCTGTGGCTGGATGGTAGGAGGCAGTGGCCGTAGTGTCCTTAAGGGATAAGTATCCCGTGCCAAAGGCCCCGTGATAATCTCTCGCTTTCTGGAGCCTAGGGCATACCAAGGGCTGCCAAACACAGCTAAAGGAGGCGAAAGAAGAGAAGCAGAACTTGCTCCTGAGACTCTCGTACATATACTGACCCCAAAGCATGCCTCTTCGTGGAGACCGAAGGCCTCCCCAGCTCAGATTTAGGGCCCTGGAACACAGGGCTAAGCGCTGCCTTCAAAGGAGAGGTAGGAGAGGAATGTTTTCAAGTCTCGCCCGCCTTTCAGCGCCTGTTCAGTTTGAGTGGACAATAGCCACAGCCTGCCCGAACGTCCTGCCGAGCACCGAGTTTGACTGGAGTGTAGCAAACGCTTGCCAGTTCTCTGAGGGGGAAGAGGCCATTGCTGTGGTGTGAACGGCCTTCACTGGCACTCGCTGGGAGCGCAGTGCTCTCTGGGCAGGCAGGATAGTTCCTATCGGAGAAGCATTTGAACAGACGCCTGCCCTGGTATACGTGCTACATCTGCACATCGAGTGTACCTTTCCTACGCTCCAGGCACCAACACGGTGCACAGAACTCCTCTTGATGGTGAGCAACAAGACGCAACATTTCTTCTAGGAGGCTCGTGCGGGACGAGGCCTCTTGAGGATGTGGACCCTCGAATCCCGTCGAAACCACTGGGATTGATTGCCACGTTATGTTAGCGACACAATGAGAGCATTTCAGCTTCATGGAACCACGCACGTTCAGTGCGACATGAGAGAAGAAAACACAGATGCTGCCTTGACAGGGTTAGAGTGAATTTGCCTCTGTCCCCCCCCGCCGACACATAACCTGCCCAGAGCCAGCACAGCTTCACGTCCCGAGGAACATTACTGCTGTGTGCTAGAATACATGAAAGGAAACCTGCAGACGCTGGGAGACTCTGAGCTGTACGCAGCTTGAGAAAGCTTCTAGACCCTTCAGGGCTCAGCGTGGCACTTCTGGAGCGTGAGACACCACGTTTCCTCATGGAAACCTAGTGTTACGTTTCGGGGACTTTATGCACAACCGCCTCCAGCCGCTTAGCTGGATGGCCTTGTCCAGAAGCGACAGTTGCCAGAGAGTTCTTTCCCAGGAGCTCGTGAGACAGCATATCATGCAGAAACGCAGAGAAGGAGACCAGCCTTTCCCCGTGATTTCAGAGGTTCGCTCCTCTGCCTTTGAGCCTTTGAACACAAAGATCCAGTCAGCTCCCGATGATAACTTAGAACTGTACTCTTGACGGTCTCTCTGCCATCAGCCCCCTGCTCAGCTACCGTCTCCTCGGTGCATTCAGTGAAGTACCATAAAATCTGCAGCCTGCTGCACCATGTTGTTCAGGAAGGGCACATTTCCTCTTCGTAAAGAAATCTTTTCTTGCAGCCTGCCTGGCTCGAGCTCCTATTCCTTTTCAGAAGCCCGAGTTTGGCATAGCACTGAAATGACCCCTTCCCTCAAGGCCGGACACATCTCCTAGAGAATATACTCCATGTAGGCCCATTCATTACCTCTTGCCTCCTATGAAACACAAAGGAGTTGTAGCTTGATGGGAGGAAACAGTGGCCTCCAGCTCCGTCTATGACTATCCCGTTTCCCAAGGCCCCGTGAAAGGCTCTTGCTTTCAAGGGTGTAGAGTCTATCGACGGGCACCAAGCACCGCCAAAAGAGGAGAAATCAGAGCTAGAGAACGTGCTCCTGAGAAACACGCACACTTACCGCACGAAAAGCAGGCCTCTTCGTGGAGTCTGAAATCCCTCCCTGCTCAGCGTTTCTCCGTGGGGCAGAGCGCTCACCGCTGCCTCCATGCACAGCTAGGAAAAGTAGGTGTGCAGGTGTCACCTGCCTTTCAGCGCCTGTCCAAATTGTGCGGACAATAGCCACACCTGCCTGAACGTTCTGCAGAAAACCGAGTGTTACTGGAGTGTAGCAAACGCTTCCGTCTTCACTCAGGGTAAAGAGGCCATTGCTGTGGTGTGGACGGCCTTCATCCCCACTCTTTTGGAGCACAATGCCCTCTGAGCAGGCTGGAAACTGCCTGTAGGAGAAGCAGTTGAACAGACGTCCGCCCCGGTATACGGAACTGCAGCCACACCTCGAGTGTATCTTACGCTCCAGGAACCAACGCGGTGCCCAGAACTCCTTTCTGATGCTAAGAAGCAAGAGGCAACAATTCCTCTGGAGACCCGTGCGTGGTGAGGCCTCCTGAGATTTGGTGCCTTCCAGTCCCGTTGACACCCCATCGATTGATTGCCATGTGATGGTAGCGACACAAAGACTGCCTTTACAAGTGCATGGAACCACGTTCAGTGGGCCGTGAGCCGAGAAGCACTAATGCTACACTGACAGGGCTAGGATGAAATGCCTCTGACCCCCTCCAAAAAGTAACTTTCCAAGAGGCAGCACACGGTCACATCCCCAGAACAACCCTGCCGTGTGCTAGGATACATTACAGGAAATCCGGAGACTCTGGGAGACGCTGAGCTCCACACGGCTTGAAAAAGCTTATAGCCTCTTTTCGGGGGTCAGTGTGGCACTTCTGGACAGTGAGACACCAGGTCTCCTAATGGAACCCTGGTGATACATTACTGGGACGTAAGGCACAACATTAATCAGCCGCTTGGGTTACGGGCCTTGTCCAGAAGCAACGGTTGCCAAAGATTTCTTTGCTTTGAGCTCGTGAGACAGCATATCATGTAGGACCGCAGAGAAGGAGACCTGCCGCTCTCTGGTTTTGAAGAAGAGGTGAGCTTTTCTACTAAGCCTTGGAGCACAAAGATCCAGCCAAGTCCCAACGACAGGTTAGAAGGTTACTGTTGCAGGTCTCTCGGCGCTTAGCCCACTGTTCGGCTACAGTCTGTAAAGTGCATTCAGGGAAGAACAAGAAACTCTACAACGTCCCGCATCTTGCTGGGAAGGAACAGCACAGCCTCTCCTCGGTGAAGACGTCCTTTCTTGCAGACTGCCAGGCTGGGACTCCTATTCCGTTTCAGCACTCCGAGTTTGGCCTAGCACGGAAATGACCCCTTCCCTCAACGCCCTACACATCTCTTAAGGGCTATAACCCCCGTGTGCCCATTCGTTATATCTCGCCCCCTATGAAACACAGAAGAGCTGTGGCTGGATGGTAGGAGGCAGTGGCCGTAGTGTCCTTAAGGGATAAGTATCCCGTGCCAAAGGCCCCGTGATAATCTCTCGCTTTCAGGAGCCTAGGGCATACCAAGGGCTGCCAAACACAGCTAAAGGAGGCGAAAGAAGAGAAGCAGAACTTGCTCCTGAGACTCTCGTACATATACTGACCCCAAAGCATGCCTCTTCGTGGAGACCGAAGCCCTCCCCAGCTCAGATTTAGGGCCCTGGAACACAGGGCTAAGCGCTGCCTTCAAAGGAGAGGTAGGAAAGGAATGTTTTCAAGTCTCGCCCGCCTTTCAGTGCCTGTTCAGCTTGAGTGGACAATAGCCACAGCCTGCCCGAACGTCCTGCCGAGCACCGAGTTTGACTGGAGTGTAGCAAACGCTTGCCAGCTCTCTGAGGGGGAAGAGGCCATTGCTGTGGTGTGAACGGCCTTCACTGGCACTCGCTGGGAGCGCAGTGCTCTCTGGGCAGGCAGGATAGTTCCTATCGGAGAAGCATTTGAACAGACGCCTGCCCTGGTATACGTGCTACATCCGCACATCGAGTGTACCTTTCCTACGCTCCAGGCACCAACACGGTGCACAGAACTCCTCTTGATGGTGAGCAACAAGACGCAACATTACTTCTAGGAGGCTCGTGCGGGACGAGGCCTCTTGAGGATGTGGACCCTCGAATCCCGTCGAAACCACTGGGATTGATTGCCACGTTATGTTAGCGACACAATGAGAGCATTTCAGCTTCATGGAACCACGCACGTTCAGTGCGACATGAGAGAAGAAAACACAGATGCTGCCTTGACAGGGTTAGAGTGAATTTGCCTCTGTCCCCCCCCGCCGACACATAACCTGCCCAGAGCCAGCACAGCTTCACGTCCCGAGGAACATTACTGCTGTGTGCTAGAATACATGAAAGGAAACCTGCGGACGCTGGGAGACTCTGAGCTGTACGCGGCTTGAGAAAGCTTCTAGACCCTTCAGGGCTCAGCGTGGCACTTCTGGAGCGTGAGACACCACGTTTCCTCATGGAAACCTAGTGCTACGTTTCGGGGACTTTATGCACAACCGCCTCCAGCCGCTTAGCTGGATGGCCTTGTCCAGAAGCGACAGTTGCCAGAGAGTTCTTTCCCAGGAGCTCGTGAGACAGCATATCATGCAGAAACGCAGAGAAGGAGACCAGCCTTTCCCCGTGATTTCAGAGGTTCGCTCCTCTGCCTTTGAGCCTTTGAACACAAAGATCCAGTCAGCTCCCGATGATAACTTAGAACTGTACTCTTGACGGTCTCTCTCTCTCTCCATCAGCCCCCTGCTCAGCTACCGTCTCCTCGGTGCATTCAGTGAAGTACCATAAAATCTGCAGCCTGCTGCACCATGTTGTTCAGGAAGGGCACATTTCCTCTTCGTAAAGAAATCTTTTCTTGCAGCCTGCCTGGCTCGAGCTCCTATTCCTTTTCAGAAGCCCGAGTTTGGCATAGCACTGAAATGACCCCTTCCCACAAGGCCGGACACATCTCCTAGAGAATATACTCCACGTAGCCCCATTCATTACCTCTTGCCTCCTATGAAACACAAAGGAGTTGTAGCTTGATGGGAGGAAACAGTGGCCTCCTGCTCCGTCTATGACTATCCCGTTTCCCAAGGCCCCGTGAAAGGCTCTTGCTTTCAAGGGTGTAGAGTCTATCGACGGGCACCAAGCACCGCCAAAAGAGGAGAAATCAGAGCTAGAGAACGTGCTCCTGAGAAACACGCACACTTACCGCACGAAAAGCAGGCCTCTTCGTGGAGTCTGAAATCCCTCCCTGCTCAGCGTTTCTCCGTGGGGCAGAGCGCTCACCGCTGCCTCCATGCACAGCTAGGAAAAGTAGGTGTGCAGGTGTCACCTGCCTTTCAGTGCCTGTCCAAATTGTGCGGACAATAGCCACACCTGCCTGAACGTTCTGCAGAAAACCGAGTGTTACTGGAGTGTAGCAAACGCTTCCGTCTTCACTCAGGGTAAAGAGGCCATTGCTGTGGTGTGGACGGCCTTCATCCCCACTCTTTTGGAGCACAATGCCCTCTGAGCAGGCTGGAAACTGCCTGTAGGAGAAGCAGTTGAACAGACGTCCGCCCCGGTATACGGAACTGCAGCCACACCTCGAGTGTATCTTACGCTCCAGGAACCAACGCGGTGCCCAGAACTCCTTTCTGATGCTAAGAAGCAAGAGGCAACAATTCCTCTGGAGACCCGTGCGTGGTGAGGCCTCCTGAGATTTGGTGCCTTCCAGTCCCGTTGACACCCCATCGATTGATTGCCATGTGATGGTAGCGACACAAAGACTGCCTTTACAAGTGCATGGAACCACGTTCAGTGGGCCGTGAGCCGAGAAGCACTAATGCTACACTGACAGGGCTAGGATGAAATGCCTCTGACCCCCTCCAAAAAGTAACTTTCCAAGAGGCAGCACATGGTCACATCCCCAGAACAACCCTGCCGGGTGCTAGGATACATTACAGGAAATCCGGAGACTCTGGGAGACACTGAGCTCCACACGGCTTGAAAAAGCTTATAGCCTCTTTTCGGGGGTCAGTGTGGCACTTCTGGACAGTGAGACACCAGGTCTCCTAATGGAACCCTGGTGTTACATTACTGGGACGTAAGGCACAACATTAATCAGCCGCTTGGGTTACGGGCCTAGTCCAGAAGCAACGGTTGCCAAAGATTTCTTTGCTTTGAGCTCGTGAGACAGCATATCATGTAGGACCGCAGAGAAGGAGACCTGCCGCTCTCTGGTTTTGAAGAAGAGGTGAGCTTTTCTACTAAGCCTTGGAGCACAAAGATCCAGCCAAGTCCCAACGACAGGTTAGAAGGTTACTGTTGCAGGTCTCTCGGCGCTTAGCCCACTGTTCGGCTACAGTCTGTAAAGTGCATTCAGGGAAGAACAAGAAACTCTACAACGTCCCGCATCTTGCTGGGAAGGAACAACACAGCCTCTCCTCGGTGAAGACGTCCTTTCTTGCAGACTGCCAGGCTGGGACTCCTATTCCGTTTCAGCACTCCGAGTTTGGCCTAGCACGGAAATGACCCCTTCCCTCAACGCCCTACACATCTCTTAAGGACTATAACCCCCGTGTGCCCATTCATTATATCTCGCCCCCTATGAAACACAGAAGAGCTGTGGCTGGATGGTAGGAGGCAGTGGCCGTAGTGTCCTTAAGGGATAAGTATCCCGTGCCAAAGGCCCCGTGATAATCTCTCGCTTTCTGGAGCCTAGGGCATACCAAGGGCTGCCAAACACAGCTAAAGGAGGCGAAAGAAGAGAAGCAGAACTTGCTCCTGAGACTCTCGTACATATACTGACCCCAAAGCATGCCTCTTCGTGGAGACCGAAGGCCTCCCCCGCTCAGATTTAGGGCCCTGGAACACAGGGCTAAGCGCTGCCTTCAAAGGAGAGGTAGGAGAGGAATGTTTTCAAGTCTCGCCCGCCTTTCAGCGCCTGTTCAGCTTGAGTGGACAATAGCCACAGCCTGCCCGAACGTCCTGCCGAGCACCGAGTTTGACTGGAGTGTAGCAAACGCTTGCCAGTTCTCTGAGGGGGAAGAGGCCATTGCTGTGGTGTGAACGGCCTTCACTGGCACTCGCTGGGAGCGCAGTGCTCTCTGGGCAGGCAGGATAGTTCCTATCGGAGAAGCATTTGAACAGACGCCTGCCCTGGTATACGTGCTACATCTGCACATCGAGTGTACCTTTCCTACGCTCCAGGCACCAACACGGTGCACAGAACTCCTCTTGATGGTGAGCAACAAGACGCAACATTTCTTCTAGGAGGCTCGTGCGGGACGAGGCCTCTTGAGGATGTGGACCCTCGAATCCCGTCGAAACCACTGGGATTGATTGCCACGTTATGTTAGCGACACAATGAGAGCATTTCAGCTTCATGGAACCACGCACGTTCAGTGCGACATGAGAGAAGAAAACACAGATGCTGCCTTGACAGGGTTAGAGTGAATTTGCCTCTGTCCCCCCCCGCCGACACATAACCTGCCCAGAGCCAGCACAGCTTCACGTCCCGAGGAACATTACTGCTGTGTGCTAGAATACATGAAAGGAAACCTGCGGACGCTGGGAGACTCTGAGCTGTACGCGGCTTGAGAAAGCTTCTAGACCCTTCAGGGCTCAGCGTGGCACTTCTGGAGCGTGAGACACCACGTTTCCTCATGGAAACCTAGTGCTACGTTTCGGGGACTTTATGCACAACCGCCTCCAGCCGCTTAGCTGGATGGCCTTGTCCAGAAGCGACAGTTGCCAGAGAGTTCTTTCCCAGGAGCTCGTGAGACAGCATATCATGCAGAAACGCAGAGAAGGAGACCAGCCTTTCCCCGTGATTTCAGAGGTTCGCTCCTCTGCCTTTGAGCCTTTGAACACAAAGATCCAGTCAGCTCCCGATGATAACTTAGAACTGTACTCTTGACGGTCTCTCTCTCTCTCCATCAGCCCCCTGCTCAGCTACCGTCTCCTCGGTGCATTCAGTGAAGTACCATAAAATCTGCAGCCTGCTGCACCATGTTGTTCAGGAAGGGCACATTTCCTCTTCGTAAAGAAATCTTTTCTTGCAGCCTGCCTGGCTCGAGCTCCTATTCCTTTTCAGAAGCCCGAGTTTGGCATAGCACTGAAATGACCCCTTCCCACAAGGCCGGACACATCTCCTAGAGAATATACTCCACGTAGCCCCATTCATTACCTCTTGCCTCCTATGAAACACAAAGGAGTTGTAGCTTGATGGGAGGAAACAGTGGCCTCCTGCTCCGTCTATGACTATCCCGTTTCCCAAGGCCCCGTGAAAGGCTCTTGCTTTCAAGGGTGTAGAGTCTATCGACGGGCACCAAGCACCGCCAAAAGAGGAGAAATCAGAGCTAGAGAACGTGCTCCTGAGAAACACGCACACTTACCGCACGAAAAGCAGGCCTCTTCGTGGAGTCTGAAATCCCTCCCTGCTCAGCGTTTCTCCGTGGGGCAGAGCGCTCACCGCTGCCTCCATGCACAGCTAGGAAAAGTAGGTGTGCAGGTGTCACCTGCCTTTCAGTGCCTGTCCAAATTGTGCGGACAATAGCCACACCTGCCTGAACGTTCTGCAGAAAACCGAGTGTTACTGGAGTGTAGCAAACGCTTCCGTCTTCACTCAGGGTAAAGAGGCCATTGCTGTGGTGTGGACGGCCTTCATCCCCACTCTTTTGGAGCACAATGCCCTCTGAGCAGGCTGGAAACTGCCTGTAGGAGAAGCAGTTGAACAGACGTCCGCCCCGGTATACGGAACTGCAGCCACACCTCGAGTGTATCTTACGCTCCAGGAACCAACGCGGTGCCCAGAACTCCTTTCTGATGCTAAGAAGCAAGAGGCAACAATTCCTCTGGAGACCCGTGCGTGGTGAGGCCTCCTGAGATTTGGTGCCTTCCAGTCCCGTTGACACCCCATCGATTGATTGCCATGTGATGGTAGCGACACAAAGACTGCCTTTACAAGTGCATGGAACCACGTTCAGTGGGCCGTGAGCCGAGAAGCACTAATGCTACACTGACAGGGCTAGGATGAAATGCCTCTGACCCCCTCCAAAAAGTAACTTTCCAAGAGGCAGCACATGGTCACATCCCCAGAACAACCCTGCCGGGTGCTAGGATACATTACAGGAAATCCGGAGACTCTGGGAGACACTGAGCTCCACACGGCTTGAAAAAGCTTATAGCCTCTTTTCGGGGGTCAGTGTGGCACTTCTGGACAGTGAGACACCAGGTCTCCTAATGGAACCCTGGTGTTACATTACTGGGACGTAAGGCACAACATTAATCAGCCGCTTGGGTTACGGGCCTAGTCCAGAAGCAACGGTTGCCAAAGATTTCTTTGCTTTGAGCTCGTGAGACAGCATATCATGTAGGACCGCAGAGAAGGAGACCTGCCGCTCTCTGGTTTTGAAGAAGAGGTGAGCTTTTCTACTAAGCCTTGGAGCACAAAGATCCAGCCAAGTCCCAACGACAGGTTAGAAGGTTACTGTTGCAGGTCTCTCGGCGCTTAGCCCACTGTTCGGCTACAGTCTGTAAAGTGCATTCAGGGAAGAACAAGAAACTCTACAACGTCCCGCATCTTGCTGGGAAGGAACAACACAGCCTCTCCTCGGTGAAGACGTCCTTTCTTGCAGACTGCCAGGCTGGGACTCCTATTCCGTTTCAGCACTCCGAGTTTGGCCTAGCACGGAAATGACCCCTTCCCTCAACGCCCTACACATCTCTTAAGGACTATAACCCCCGTGTGCCCATTCATTATATCTCGCCCCCTATGAAACACAGAAGAGCTGTGGCTGGATGGTAGGAGGCAGTGGCCGTAGTGTCCTTAAGGGATAAGTATCCCGTGCCAAAGGCCCCGTGATAATCTCTCGCTTTCTGGAGCCTAGGGCATACCAAGGGCTGCCAAACACAGCTAAAGGAGGCGAAAGAAGAGAAGCAGAACTTGCTCCTGAGACTCTCGTACATATACTGACCCCAAAGCATGCCTCTTCGTGGAGACCGAAGGCCTCCCCCGCTCAGATTTAGGGCCCTGGAACACAGGGCTAAGCGCTGCCTTCAAAGGAGAGGTAGGAGAGGAATGTTTTCAAGTCTCGCCCGCCTTTCAGCGCCTGTTCAGCTTGAGTGGACAATAGCCACAGCCTGCCCGAACGTCCTGCCGAGCACCGAGTTTGACTGGAGTGTAGCAAACGCTTGCCAGTTCTCTGAGGGGGAAGAGGCCATTGCTGTGGTGTGAACGGCCTTCACTGGCACTCGCTGGGAGCGCAGTGCTCTCTGGGCAGGCAGGATAGTTCCTATCGGAGAAGCATTTGAACAGACGCCTGCCCTGGTATACGTGCTACATCTGCACATCGAGTGTACCTTTCCTACGCTCCAGGCACCAACACGGTGCACAGAACTCCTCTTGATGGTGAGCAACAAGACGCAACATTTCTTCTAGGAGGCTCGTGCGGGACGAGGCCTCTTGAGGATGTGGACCCTCGAATCCCGTCGAAACCACTGGGATTGATTGCCACGTTATGTTAGCGACACAATGAGAGCATTTCAGCTTCATGGAACCACGCACGTTCAGTGCGACATGAGAGAAGAAAACACAGATGCTGCCTTGACAGGGTTAGAGTGAATTTGCCTCTGTCCCCCCCCGCCGACACATAACCTGCCCAGAGCCAGCACAGCTTCACGTCCCGAGGAACATTACTGCTGTGTGCTAGAATACATGAAAGGAAACCTGCAGACGCTGGGAGACTCTGAGCTGTACGCAGCTTGAGAAAGCTTCTAGACACTTCAGGGCTCAGCGTGGCACTTCTGGAGCGTGAGACACCACGTTTCCTCATGGAAACCTAGTGTTACGTTTCGGGGACTTTATGCACAACCGCCTCCAGCCGCTTAGCTGGATGGCCTTGTCCAGAAGCGACAGTTGCCAGAGAGTTCTTTCCCAGGAGCTCGTGAGACAGCATATCATGCAGAAACGCAGAGAAGGAGACCAGCCTTTCCCCGTGATTTCAGAGGTTCGCTCCTCTGCCTTTGAGCCTTTGAACACAAAGATCCAGTCAGCTCCCGATGATAACTTAGAACTGTACTCTTGACGGTCTCTCTGCCATCAGCCCCCTGCTCAGCTACCGTCTCCTCGGTGCATTCAGTGAAGTACCATAAAATCTGCAGCCTGCTGCACCATGTTGTTCAGGAAAGGCACATTTCCTCTTCATAAAGAAATCTTTTCTTGCAGCCTGCCTGGCTCGAGCTCCTATTCCTTTTCAGAAGCCCGAGTTTGGCATAGCACTGAAATGACCCCTTCCCTCAAGGCCGGACACATCTCCTAGAGAATATACTCCATGTAGGCCCATTCATTACCTCTTGCCTCCTATGAAACACAAAGGAGTTGTAGCTTGATGGGAGGAAACAGTGGCCTCCAGCTCCGTCTATGACTATCCCGTTTCCCAAGGCCCCGTGAAAGGCTCTTGCTTTCAAGGGTGTAGAGTCTATCGACGGGCACCAAGCACCGCCAAAAGAGGAGAAATCAGAGCTAGAGAACGTGCTCCTGAGAAACACGCACACTTACCGCACGAAAAGCAGGCCTCTTCGTGGAGTCTGAAATCCCTCCCTGCTCAGCGTTTCTCCGTGGGGCAGAGCGCTCACCGCTGCCTCCATGCACAGCTAGGAAAAGTAGGTGTGCAGGTGTCACCTGCCTTTCAGCGCCTGTCCAAATTGTGCGGACAATAGCCACACCTGCCTGAACGTTCTGCAGAAAACCGAGTGTTACTGGAGTGTAGCAAACGCTTCCGTCTTCACTCAGGGTAAAGAGGCCATTGCTGTGGTGTGGACGGCCTTCATCCCCACTCTTTTGGAGCACAATGCCCTCTGAGCAGGCTGGAAACTGCCTGTAGGAGAAGCAGTTGAACAGACGTCCGCCCCGGTATACGGAACTGCAGCCACACCTCGAGTGTATCTTACGCTCCAGGAACCAACGCGGTGCCCAGAACTCCTTTCTGATGCTAAGAAGCAAGAGGCAACAATTCCTCTGGAGACCCGTGCGTGGTGAGGCCTCCTGAGATTTGGTGCCTTCCAGTCCCGTTGACACCCCATCGATTGATTGCCATGTGATGGTAGCGACACAAAGACTGCCTTTACAAGTGCATGGAACCACGTTCAGTGGGCCGTGAGCCGAGAAGCACTAATGCTACACTGACAGGGCTAGGATGAAATGCCTCTGACCCCCTCCAAAAAGTAACTTTCCAAGAGGCAGCACACGGTCACATCCCCAGAACAACCCTGCCGGGTGCTAGGATACATTACAGGAAATCCGGAGACTCTGGGAGACGCTGAGCTCCACACGGCTTGAAAAAGCTTATAGCCTCTTTTCGGGGGTCAGTGTGGCACTTCTGGACAGTGAGACACCAGGTCTCCTAATGGAACCCTGGTGTTACATTACTGGGACGTAAGGCACAACATTAATCAGCCGCTTGGGTTACGGGCCTTGTCCAGAAGCAACGGTTGCCAAAGATTTCTTTGCTTTGAGCTCGTGAGACAGCATATCATGTAGGACCGCAGAGAAGGAGACCTGCCGCTCTCTGGTTTTGAAGAAGAGGTGAGCTTTTCTACTAAGCCTTGGAGCACAAAGATCCAGCCAAGTTCCAACGACAGGTTAGAAGGTTACTGTTGCAGGTCTCTCGGCGCTTAGCCCACTGTTCGGCTACAGTCTGTAGAGTGCATTCAGGGAAGAACAAGAAACTCTACAACGTCCCGCATCTTGCTGGGAAGGAACAACACAGCCTCTCCTCGGTGAAGACGTCCTTTCTTGCAGACTGCCAGGCTGGGACTCCTATTCCGTTTCAGCACTCCGAGTTTGGCCTAGCACGGAAATGACCCCTTCCCTCAACGCCCTACACATCTCTTAAGGACTATAACCCCCGTGTGCCCATTCGTTATATCTCGCCCCCTATGAAACACAGAAGAGCTGTGGCTGGATGGTAGGAGGCAGTGGCCGTAGTGTCCTTAAGGGATAAGTATCCCGTGCCAAAGGCCCCGTGAAAATCTCTCGCTTTCGGGAGCCTAGGGCATACCAAGGGCTGCCAAATACAGCTAAAGGAGGCGAAAGAAGAGAAGCAGAACTTGCTTCTGAGACTCTCGTACATATACTGACCCCAAAGCATGCCTCTTCGTGGAGACCGAAGGCCTCCCCAGCTCAGATTTAGGGCCCTGGAACACAGGGCTAAGCGCTGCCTTCAAAGGAGAGGTAGGAGAGGAATGTTTTCAAGTCTCGCCCGCCTTTCAGCGCCTGTTCAGCTTGAGTGGACAATAGCCACAGCCTGCCCGAACGTCCTGCCGAGCACCGAGTTTGACTGGAGTGTAGCAAACGCTTGCCAGTTCTCTGAGGGGGAAGAGGCCATTGCTGTGGTGTGAACGGCCTTCACTGGCACTCGCTGGGAGCGCAGTGCTCTCTGGGCAGGCAGGATAGTTCCTATCGGAGAAGCATTTGAACAGACGCCTGCCCTGGTATACGTGCTACATCCGCACATCGAGTGTACCTTTCCTACGCTCCAGGCACCAACACGGTGCACAGAACTCCTCTTGATGGTGAGCAACAAGACGCAACATTTCTTCTAGGAGGCTCGTGCGGGATGAGGCCTCTTGAGGATGTGGACCCTCGAATCCCGTCGAAACCACTGGGATTGATTGCCACGTTATGTTAGCGACACAATGAGAGCATTTCAGCTTCATGGAACCACGCACGTTCAGTGCGACATGAGAGAAGAAAACACAGATGCTGCCTTGACAGGGTTAGAGTGAATTTGCCTCTGTCCCCCTCCGCCGACACATAACCTGCCCAGAGCCAGCACAGCTTCACGTCCCGAGGAACATTACTGCTGTGTGCTAGAATACATGAAAGGAAACCTGCGGACGCTGGGAGACTCTGAGCTGTACGCGGCTTGAGAAAGCTTCTAGACCCTTCAGGGCTCAGCGTGGCACTTCTGGAGCATGAGACACCACGTTTCCTCATGGAAACCTAGTGTTACGTTTCGGGGACTTTATGCACAACCGCCTCCAGCCGCTTAGCTGGATGGCCTTGTCCAGAAGCGACAGTTGCCAGAGAGTTCTTTCCCAGGAGCTCGTGAGACAGCATATCATGCAGAAACGCAGAGAAGGAGACCAGCCTTTCCCCGTGATTTCAGAGGTTCGCTCCTCTGCCTTTGAGCCTTTGAACACAAAGATCCAGTCAGCTCCCGATGATAACTTAGAACTGTACTCTTGACGGTCTCTCTCTCTCTCCATCAGCCCCCTGCTCAGCTACCGTCTCCTCGGTGCATTCAGTGAAGTACCATAAAATCTGCAGCCTGCTGCACCATGTTGTTCAGGAAGGGCACATTTCCTCTTCGTAAAGAAATCTTTTCTTGCAGCCTGCCTGGCTCGAGCTCCTATTCCTTTTCAGAAGCCCGAGTTTGGCATAGCACTGAAATGACCCCTTCCCTCAAGGCCGGACACATCTCCTAGAGAATATACTCCACGTAGCCCCATTCATTACCTCTTGCCTCCTATGAAACACAAAGGAGTTGTAGCTTGATGGGAGGAAACAGTGGCCTCCTGCTCCGTCTATGACTATCCCGTTTCCCAAGGCCCCGTGAAAGGCTCTTGCTTTCAAGGGTGTAGAGTCTATCGACGGGCACCAAGCACCGCCAAAAGAGGAGAAATCAGAGCTAGAGAACGTGCTCCTGAGAAACACGCACACTTACCGCACGAAAAGCAGGCCTCTTCGTGGAGTCTGAAATCCCTCCCTGCTCAGCGTTTCTCCGTGGGGCAGAGCGCTCACCGCTGCCTCCATGCACAGCTAGGAAAAGTAGGTGTGCAGGTGTCACCTGCCTTTCAGCGCCTGTCCAAATTGTGCGGACAATAGCCACACCTGCCTGAACGTTCTGCAGAAAACCGAGTGTTACTGGAGTGTAGCAAACGCTTCCGTCTTCACTCAGGGTAAAGAGGCCATTGCTGTGGTGTGGACGGCCTTCATCCCCACTCTTTTGGAGCACAATGCCCTCTGAGCAGGCTGGAAACTGCCTGTAGGAGAAGCAGTTGAACAGACGTCCGCCCCGGTATACGGAACTGCAGCCACACCTCGAGTGTATCTTACGCTCCAGGAACCAACGCGGTGCCCAGAACTCCTTTCTGATGCTAAGAAGCAAGAGGCAACAATTCCTCTGGAGACCCGTGCGTGGTGAGGCCTCCTGAGATTTGGTGCCTTCCAGTCCCGTTGACACCCCATCGATTGATTGCCATGTGATGGTAGCGACACAAAGACTGCCTTTACAAGTGCATGGAACCACGTTCAGTGGGCCGTGAGCCGAGAAGCACTAATGCTACACTGACAGGGCTAGGATGAAATGCCTCTGACCCCCTCCAAAAAGTAACTTTCCAAGAGGCAGCACACGGTCACATCCCCAGAACAACCCTGCCGGGTGCTAGGATACATTACAGGAAATCCGGAGACTCTGGGAGACGCTGAGCTCCACACGGCTTGAAAAAGCTTATAGCCTCTTTTCGGGGGTCAGTGTGGCACTTCTGGACAGTGAGACACCAGGTCTCCTAATGGAACCCTGGTGTTACATTACTGGGACGTAAGGCACAACATTAATCAGCCGCTTGGGTTACGGGCCTTGTCCAGAAGCAACGGTTGCCAAAGATTTCTTTGCTTTGAGCTCGTGAGACAGCATATCATGTAGGACCGCAGAGAAGGAGACCTGCCGCTCTCTGGTTTTGAAGAAGAGGTGAGCTTTTCTACTAAGCCTTGGAGCACAAAGATCCAGCCAAGTCCCAACGACAGGTTAGAAGGTTACTGTTGCAGGTCTCTCGGCGCTTAGCCCACTGTTCGGCTACAGTCTGTAAAGTGCATTCAGGGAAGAACAAGAAACTCTACAACGTCCCGCATCTTGCTGGGAAGGAACAGCACAGCCTCTCCTCGGTGAAGACGTCCTTTCTTGCAGACTGCCAGGCTGGGACTCCTATTCCGTTTCAGCACTCCGAGTTTGGCCTAGCACGGAAATGACCCCTTCCCTCAACGCCCTACACATCTCTTAAGGACTATAACCCCCGTGTGCCCATTCGTTATATCTCGCCCCCTATGAAACACAGAAGAGCTGTGGCTGGATGGTAGGAGGCAGTGGCCGTAGTGTCCTTAAGGGATAAGTATCCCGTGCCAAAGGCCCCGTGATAATCTCTCGCTTTCAGGAGCCTAGGGCATACCAAGGGCTGCCAAACACAGCTAAAGGAGGCGAAAGAAGAGAAGCAGAACTTGCTCCTGAGACTCTCGTACATATACTGACCCCAAAGCATGCCTCTTCGTGGAGACCGAAGGCCTCCCCAGCTCAGATTTAGGGCCCTGGAACACAGGGCTAAGCGCTGCCTTCAAAGGAGAGGTAGGAAAGGAATGTTTTCAAGTCTCGCCCGCCTTTCAGCGCCTGTTCAGCTTGAGTGGACAATAGCCACAGCCTGCCCGAACGTCCTGCCGAGCACCGAGTTTGACTGGAGTGTAGCAAACGCTTGCCAGTTCTCTGAGGGGGAAGAGGCCATTGCTGTGGTGTGAACGGCCTTCACTGGCACTCGCTGGGAGCGCAGTGCTCTCTGGGCAGGCAGGATAGTTCCTATCGGAGAAGCATTTGAACAGACGCCTGCCCTGGTATACGTGCTACATCCGCACATCGAGTGTACCTTTCCTACGCTCCAGGCACCAACACGGTGCACAGAACTCCTCTTGATGGTGAGCAACAAGACGCAACATTACTTCTAGGAGGCTCGTGCGGGACGAGGCCTCTTGAGGATGTGGACCCTCGAATCCCGTCGAAACCACTGGGATTGATTGCCACGTTATGTTAGCGACACAATGAGAGCATTTCAGCTTCATGGAACCACGCACGTTCAGTGCGACATGAGAGAAGAAAACACAGATGCTGCCTTGACAGGGTTAGAGTGAATTTGCCTCTGTCCCCCCCCGCCGACACATAACCTGCCCAGAGCCAGCACAGCTTCACGTCCCGAGGAACATTACTGCTGTGTGCTAGAATACATGAAAGGAAACCTGCGGACGCTGGGAGACTCTGAGCTGTACGCGGCTTGAGAAAGCTTCTAGACCCTTCAGGGCTCAGCGTGGCACTTCTGGAGCGTGAGACACCACGTTTCCTCATGGAAACCTAGTGCTACGTTTCGGGGACTTTATGCACAACCGCCTCCAGCCGCTTAGCTGGATGGCCTTGTCCAGAAGCGACAGTTGCCAGAGAGTTCTTTCCCAGGAGCTCGTGAGACAGCATATCATGCAGAAACGCAGAGAAGGAGACCAGCCTTTCCCCGTGATTTCAGAGGTTCGCTCCTCTGCCTTTGAGCCTTTGAACACAAAGATCCAGTCAGCTCCCGATGATAACTTAGAACTGTACTCTTGACGGTCTCTCTCTCTCTCCATCAGCCCCCTGCTCAGCTACCGTCTCCTCGGTGCATTCAGTGAAGTACCATAAAATCTGCAGCCTGCTGCACCATGTTGTTCAGGAAGGGCACATTTCCTCTTCGTAAAGAAATCTTTTCTTGCAGCCTGCCTGGCTCGAGCTCCTATTCCTTTTCAGAAGCCCGAGTTTGGCATAGCACTGAAATGACCCCTTCCCACAAGGCCGGACACATCTCCTAGAGAATATACTCCACGTAGCCCCATTCATTACCTCTTGCCTCCTATGAAACACAAAGGAGTTGTAGCTTGATGGGAGGAAACAGTGGCCTCCTGCTCCGTCTATGACTATCCCGTTTCCCAAGGCCCCGTGAAAGGCTCTTGCTTTCAAGGGTGTAGAGTCTATCGACGGGCACCAAGCACCGCCAAAAGAGGAGAAATCAGAGCTAGAGAACGTGCTCCTGAGAAACACGCACACTTACCGCACGAAAAGCAGGCCTCTTCGTGGAGTCTGAAATCCCTCCCTGCTCAGCGTTTCTCCGTGGGGCAGAGCGCTCACCGCTGCCTCCATGCACAGCTAGGAAAAGTAGGTGTGCAGGTGTCACCTGCCTTTCAGCGCCTGTCCAAATTGTGCGGACAATAGCCACACCTGCCTGAACGTTCTGCAGAAAACCGAGTGTTACTGGAGTGTAGCAAACGCTTCCGTCTTCACTCAGGGTAAAGAGGCCATTGCTGTGGTGTGGACGGCCTTCATCCCCACTCTTTTGGAGCACAATGCCCTCTGAGCAGGCTGGAAACTGCCTGTAGGAGAAGCAGTTGAACAGACGTCCGCCCCGGTATACGGAACTGCAGCCACACCTCGAGTGTATCTTACGCTCCAGGAACCAACGCGGTGCCCAGAACTCCTTTCTGATGCTAAGAAGCAAGAGGCAACAATTCCTCTGGAGACCCGTGCGTGGTGAGGCCTCCTGAGATTTGGTGCCTTCCAGTCCCGTTGACACCCCATCGATTGATTGCCATGTGATGGTAGCGACACAAAGACTGCCTTTACAAGTGCATGGAACCACGTTCAGTGGGCCATGAGCCGAGAAGCACTAATGCTACACTGACAGGGCTAGGATGAAATGCCTCTGACCCCCTCCAAAAAGTAACTTTCCAAGAGGCAGCACACGGTCACATCCCCAGAACAACCCTGCCGTGTGCTAGGATACATTACAGGAAATCCGGAGACTCTGGGAGACGCTGAGCTCCACACGGCTTGAAAAAGCTTATAGCCTCTTTTCGGGGGTCAGTGTGGCACTTCTGGACAGTGAGACACCAGGTCTCCTAATGGAACCCTGGTGTTACATTACTGGGACGTAAGGCACAACATTAATCAGCCGCTTGGGTTACGGGCCTTGTCCAGAAGCAACGGTTGCCAAAGATTTCTTTGCTTTGAGCTCGTGAGACAGCATATCATGTAGGACCGCAGAGAAGGAGACCTGCCGCTCTCTGGTTTTGAAGAAGAGGTGAGCTTTTCTACTAAGCCTTGGAGCACAAAGATCCAGCCAAGTCCCAACGACAGGTTAGAAGGTTACTGTTGCAGGTCTCTCGGCGCTTAGCCCACTGTTCGGCTACAGTCTGTAAAGTGCATTCAGGGAAGAACAAGAAACTCTACAACGTCCCGCATCTTGCTGGGAAGGAACAGCACAGCCTCTCCTCGGTGAAGACGTCCTTTCTTGCAGACTGCCAGGCTGGGACTCCTATTCCGTTTCAGCACTCCGAGTTTGGCCTAGCACGGAAATGACCCCTTCCCTCAACGCCCTACACATCTCTTAAGGGCTATAACCCCCGTGTGCCCATTCGTTATATCTCGCCCCCTATGAAACACAGAAGAGCTGTGGCTGGATGGTAGGAGGCAGTGGCCGTAGTGTCCTTAAGGGATAATTATCCCGTGCCAAAGGCCCCGTGATAATCTCTCGCTTTCAGGAGCCTAGGGCATACCAAGGGCTGCCAAACACAGCTAAAGGAGGCGAAAGAAGAGAAGCAGAACTTGCTCCTGAGACTCTCGTACATATACTGACCCCAAAGCATGCCTCTTCGTGGAGACCGAAGGCCTCCCCAGCTCAGATTTAGGGCCCTGGAACACAGGGCTAAGCGCTGCCTTCAAAGGAGAGGTAGGAGAGGAATGTTTTCAAGTCTCGCCCGCCTTTCAGCGCCTGTTCAGCTTGAGTGGACAATAGCCACAGCCTGCCCGAACGTCCTGCCGAGCACCGAGTTTGACTGGAGTGTAGCAAACGCTTGCCAGTTCTCTGAGGGGGAAGAGGCCATTGCTGTGGTGTGAACGGCCTTCACTGGCACTCGCTGGGAGCGCAGTGCTCTCTGGGCAGGCAGGATAGTTCCTATCGGAGAAGCATTTGAACAGACGCCTGCCCTGGTATACGTGCTACATCCGCACATCGAGTGTACCTTTCCTACGCTCCAGGCACCAACACGGTGCACAGAACTCCTCTTGATGGTGAGCAACAAGACGCAACATTTCTTCTAGGAGGCTCGTGCGGGACGAGGCCTCTTGAGGATGTGGACCCTCGAATCCCGTCGAAACCACTGGGATTGATTGCCACGTTATGTTAGCGACACAATGAGAGCATTTCAGCTTCATGGAACCATGCACGTTCAGTGCGACATGAGAGAAGAAAACACAGATGCTGCCTTGACAGGGTTACAGTGAATTTGCCTCTGTCCCCCCCGCCGACACATAACCTGCCCAGACCCAGCACAGCTTCACGTCCCGAGGAACATTACTGCTGTGTGCTAGAATACATGAAAGGAAACCTGCGGACGCTGGGAGACTCTGAGCTGTACGCGGCTTGAGAAAGCTTCTAGACCCTTCAGGGCTCAGCGTGGCACTTCTGGAGCGTGAGACACCACGTTTCCTCATGGAAACCTAGTGTTACGTTTCGGGGACTTTATGCACAACCGCCTCCAGCCGCTTAGCTGGATGGCCTTGTCCAGAAGCGACAGTTGCCAGAGAGTTCTTTCCCAGGAGCTCGTGAGACAGCATATCATGCAGAAACGCAGAGAAGGAGTCCAGCCTTTCCCCGTGATTTCAGAGGTTCGCTCCTCTGCCTTTGAGCCTTTGAACACAAAGATCCAGTCAGCTCCCGATGATAACTTAGAACTGTACTCTTGACGGTCTCTCTCTCTCTCCATCAGCCCCCTGCTCAGCTACCGTCTCCTCGGTGCATTCAGTGAAGTACCATAAAATCTGCAGCCTGCTGCACCATGTTGTTCAGGAAGGGCACATTTCCTCTTCGTAAAGAAATCTTTTCTTGCAGCCTGCCTGGCTCGAGCTCCTATTCCTTTTCAGAAGCCCGAGTTTGGCATAGCACTGAAATGACCCCTTCCCTCAAGGCCGGACACATCTCCTAGAGAATATACTCCACGTAGCCCCATTCATTACCTCTTGCCTCCTATGAAACACAAAGGAGTTGTAGCTTGATGGGAGGAAACAGTGGCCTCCTGCTCCGTCTATGACTATCCCGTTTCCCAAGGCCCCGTGAAAGGCTCTTGCTTTCAAGGGTGTAGAGTCTATCGACGGGCACCAAGCACCGCCAAAAGAGGAGAAATCAGAGCTAGAGAACATGCTCCTGAGAAACACGCACACTTACCGCACGAAAAGCAGGCCTCTTCGTGGAGTCTGAAATCCCTCCCTGTTCAGCGTTTCTCCGTGGGGCAGAGCGCTCACCGCTGCCTCCATGCACAGCTAGGAAAAGTAGGTGTGCAGGTGTCACCTGCCTTTCAGCGCCTGTCCAAATTGTGCGGACAATAGCCACACCTGCCTGAACGTTCTGCAGAAAACCGAGTGTTACTGGAGTGTAGCAAACGCTTCCGTCTTCACTCAGGGTAAAGAGGCCATTGCTGTGGTGTGGACGGCCTTCATCCCCACTCTTTTGGAGCACAATGCCCTCTGAGCAGGCTGGAAACTGCCTGTAGGAGAAGCAGTTGAACAGACGTCCGCCCCGGTATACGGAACTGCAGCCACACCTCGAGTGTATCTTACGCTCCAGGAACCAACGCGGTGCCCAGAACTCCTTTCTGATGCTAAGAAGCAAGAGGCAACAATTCCTCTGGAGACCCGTGCGTGGTGAGGCCTCCTGAGATTTGGTGCCTTCCAGTCCCGTTGACACCCCATCGATTGATTGCCATGTGATGGTAGCGACACAAAGACTGCCTTTACAAGTGCATGGAACCACGTTCAGTGGGCCGTGAGCCGAGAAGCACTAATGCTACACTGACAGGGCTAGGATGAAATGCCTCTGACCCCCTCCAAAAAGTAACTTTCCAAGAGGCAGCACACGGTCACATCCCCAGAACAACCCTGCCGTGTGCTAGGATACATTACAGGAAATCCGGAGACTCTGGGAGACGCTGAGCTCCACACGGCTTGAAAAAGCTTATAGCCTCTTTTCGGGGGTCAGTGTGGCACTTCTGGACAGTGAGACACCAGGTCTCCTAATGGAACCCTGGTGTTACATTACTGGGACGTAAGGCACAACATTAATCAGCCGCTTGGGTTACGGGCCTTGTCCAGAAGCAACGGTTGCCAAAGATTTCTTTGCTTTGAGCTCGTGAGACAGCATATCATGTAGGACCGCAGAGAAGGAGACCTGCCGCTCTCTGGTTTTGAAGAAGAGGTGAGCTTTTCTACTAAGCCTTGGAGCACAAAGATCCAGCCAAGTCCCAACGACAGGTTAGAAGGTTACTGTTGCAGGTCTCTCGGCGCTTAGCCCACTGTTCGGCTACAGTCTGTAAAGTGCATTCAGGGAAGAACAAGAAACTCTACAACGTCCCGCATCTTGCTGGGAAGGAACAGCACAGCCTCTCCTCGGTGAAGACGTCCTTTCTTGCAGACTGCCAGGCTGGGACTCCTATTCCGTTTCAGCACTCCGAGTTTGGCCTAGCACGGAAATGACCCCTTCCCTCAACGCCCTACACATCTCTTAAGGGCTATAACCCCCGTGTGCCCATTCGTTATATCTCGCCCCCTATGAAACACAGAAGAGCTGTGGCTGGATGGTAGGAGGCAGTGGCCGTAGTGTCCTTAAGGGATAATTATCCCGTGCCAAAGGCCCCGTGATAATCTCTCGCTTTCAGGAGCCTAGGGCATACCAAGGGCTGCCAAACACAGCTAAAGGAGGCGAAAGAAGAGAAGCAGAACTTGCTCCTGAGACTCTCGTACATATACTGACCCCAAAGCATGCCTCTTCGTGGAGACCGAAGGCCTCCCCAGCTCAGATTTAGGGCCCTGGAACACAGGGCTAAGCGCTGCCTTCAAAGGAGAGGTAGGAGAGGAATGTTTTCAAGTCTCGCCCGCCTTTCAGCGCCTGTTCAGCTTGAGTGGACAATAGCCACAGCCTGCCCGAACGTCCTGCCGAGCACCGAGTTTGACTGGAGTGTAGCAAACGCTTGCCAGTTCTCTGAGGGGGAAGAGGCCATTGCTGTGGTGTGAACGGCCTTCACTGGCACTCGCTGGGAGCGCAGTGCTCTCTGGGCAGGCAGGATAGTTCCTATCGGAGAAGCATTTGAACAGACGCCTGCCCTGGTATACGTGCTACATCCGCACATCGAGTGTACCTTTCCTACGCTCCAGGCACCAACACGGTGCACAGAACTCCTCTTGATGGTGAGCAACAAGACGCAACATTTCTTCTAGGAGGCTCGTGCGGGACGAGGCCTCTTGAGGATGTGGACCCTCGAATCCCGTCGAAACCACTGGGATTGATTGCCACGTTATGTTAGCGACACAATGAGAGCATTTCAGCTTCATGGAACCATGCACGTTCAGTGCGACATGAGAGAAGAAAACACAGATGCTGCCTTGACAGGGTTACAGTGAATTTGCCTCTGTCCCCCCCCGCCGACACATAACCTGCCCAGAGCCAGCACAGCTTCACGTCCCGAGGAACATTACTGCTGTGTGCTAGAATACATGAAAGGAAACCTGCGGACGCTGGGAGACTCTGAGCTGTACGCGGCTTGAGAAAGCTTCTAGACCCTTCAGGGCTCAGCGTGGCACTTCTGGAGCGTGAGACACCATGTTTCCTCATGGAAACCTAGTGTTACGTTTCGGGGACTTTATGCACAACCGCCTCCAGCCGCTTAGCTGGATGGCCTTGTCCAGAAGCGACAGTTGCCAGAGAGTTCTTTCCCAGGAGCTCGTGAGACAGCATATCATGCAGAAACGCAGAGAAGGAGACCAGCCTTTCCCCGTGATTTCAGAGGTTCGCTCCTCTGCCTTTGAGCCTTTGAACACAAAGATCCAGTCAGCTCCCGATGATAACTTAGAACTGTACTCTTGACGGTCTCTCTCTCTCTCCATCAGCCCCCTGCTCAGCTACCGTCTCCTCGGTGCATTCAGTGAAGTACCATAAAATCTGCAGCCTGCCGCACCATGTTGTTCAGGAAGGGCACATTTCCTCTTCGTAAAGAAATCTTTTCTTGCAGCCTGCCTGGCTCGAGCTCCTATTCCTTTTCAGAAGCCCGAGTTTGGCATAGCACTGAAATGACCCCTTCCCTCAAGGCCGGACACATCTCCTAGAGAATATACTCCACGTAGCCCCATTCATTACCTCTTGCCTCCTATGAAACACAAAGGAGTTGTAGCTGGATGGGAGGAAACAGTGGCCTCCTGCTCCGTCTATGACTATCCCGTTTCCCAAGGCCCCGTGAAAGGCTCTTGCTTTCAAGGGTGTAGAGTCTATCGACGGGCACCAAGCACCGCCAAAAGAGGAGAAATCAGAGCTAGAGAACATGCTCCTGAGAAACACGCACACTTACCGCACGAAAAGCAGGCCTCTTCGTGGAGTCTGAAATCCCTCCCTGCTCAGCGTTTCTCCATGGGGCAGAGCGCTCACCGCTGCCTCCATGCACAGCTAGGAAAAGTAGGTGTGCAGGTGTCACCTGCCTTTCAGCGCCTGTCCAAATTGTGCGGACAATAGCCACACCTGCCTGAACGTTCTGCAGAAAACCGAGTGTTACTGGAGTGTAGCAAACGCTTCCGTCTTCACTCAGGGTAAAGAGGCCATTGCTGTGGTGTGGACGGCCTTCATCCCCACTCTTTTGGAGCACAATGCCCTCTGAGCAGGCTGGAAACTGCCTGTAGGAGAAGCAGTTGAACAGACGTCCGCCCCGGTATACGGAACTGCAGCCACACCTCGAGTGTATCTTACGCTCCAGGAACCAACGCGGTGCCCAGAACTCCTTTCTGATGCTAAGAAGCAAGAGGCAACAATTCCTCTGGAGACCCGTGCGTGGTGAGGCCTCCTGAGATTTGGTGCCTTCCAGTCCCGTTGACACCCCATCGATTGATTGCCATGTGATGGTAGCGACACAAAGACTGCCTTTACAAGTGCATGGAACCACGTTCAGTGGGCCGTGAGCCGAGAAGCACTAATGCTACACTGACAGGGCTAGGATGAAATGCCTCTGACCCCCTCCAAAAAGTAACTTTCCAAGAGGCAGCACACGGTCACATCCCCAGAACAACCCTGCCGGGTGCTAGGATACATTACAGGAAATCCGGAGACTCTGGGAGACGCTGAGCTCCACACGGCTTGAAAAAGCTTATAGCCTCTTTTCGGGGGTCAGTGTGGCACTTCTGGACAGTGAGACACCAGGTCTCCTAATGGAACCCTGGTGTTACATTACTGGGACGTAAGGCACAACATTAATCAGCCGCTTGGGTTACGGGCCTTGTCCAGAAGCAACGGTTGCCAAAGATTTCTTTGCTTTGAGCTCGTGAGACAGCATATCATGTAGGACCGCAGAGAAGGAGACCTGCCGCTCTCTGGTTTTGAAGAAGAGGTGAGCTTTTCTACTAAGCCTTGGAGCACAAAGATCCAGCCAAGTCCCAACGACAGGTTAGAAGGTTACTGTTGCAGGTCTCTCGGCGCTTAGCCCACTGTTCGGCTACAGTCTGTAAAGTGCATTCAGGGAAGAACAAGAAACTCTACAACGTCCCGCATCTTGCTGGGAAGGAACAACACAGCCTCTCCTCGGTGAAGACGTCCTTTCTTGCAGACTGCCAGGCTGGGACTCCTATTCCGTTTCAGCACTCCGAGTTTGGCCTAGCACGGAAATGACCCCTTCCCTCAACGCCCTACACATCTCTTAAGGACTATAACCCCCGTGTGCCCATTCGTTATATCTCGCCCCCTATGAAACACAGAAGAGCTGTGGCTGGATGGTAGGAGGCAGTGGCCGTAGTGTCCTTAAGGGATAAGTATCCCGTGCCAAAGGCCCCGTGAAAATCTCTCGCTTTCGGGAGCCTAGGGCATACCAAGGGCTGCCAAATACAGCTAAAGGAGGCGAAAGAAGAGAAGCAGAACTTGCTCCTGAGACTCTCGTACATATACTGACCCCAAAGCATGCCTCTTCGTGGAGACCGAAGGCCTCCCCAGCTCAGATTTAGGGCCCTGGAACACAGGGCTAAGCGCTGCCTTCAAAGGAGAGGTAGGAGAGGAATGTTTTCAAGTCTCGCCCGCCTTTCAGCGCCTGTTCAGCTTGAGTGGACAATAGCCACAGCCTGCCCGAACGTCCTGCCGAGCACCGAGTTTGACTGGAGTGTAGCAAACGCTTGCCAGTTCTCTGAGGGGGAAGAGGCCATTGCTGTGCTGTGAACGGCCTTCACTGGCACTCGCTGGGAGCGCAGTGCTCTCTGGGCAGGCAGGATAGTTCCTATCGGAGAAGCATTTGAACAGACGCCTGCCCTGGTATACGTGCTACATCCGCACATCGAGTGTACCTTTCCTACGCTCCAGGCACCAACACGGTGCACAGAACTCCTCTTGATGGTGAGCAACAAGACGCAACATTTCTTCTAGGAGGCTCGTGCGGGACGAGGCCTCTTGAGGAT
The DNA here is from genome assembly GCF_028564815.1 of Eubalaena glacialis. Lineage (NCBI taxonomy): Eukaryota > Metazoa > Chordata > Mammalia > Artiodactyla > Balaenidae > Eubalaena > Eubalaena glacialis. The sequence continues at coordinate 27,355,836 of NC_083725.1, forward strand.
GTGGACCCTCGAATCCCGTCGAAACCACTGGGATTGATTGCCACGTTATGTTAGCGACACAATGAGAGCATTTCAGCTTCATGGAACCATGCACGTTCAGTGCGACATGAGAGAAGAAAACACAGATGCTGCCTTGACAGGGTTACAGTGAATTTGCCTCTGTCCCCCCCCGCCGACACATAACCTGCCCAGAGCCAGCACAGCTTCACGTCCCGAGGAACATTACTGCTGTGTGCTAGAATACATGAAAGGAAACCTGCGGACGCTGGGAGACTCTGAGCTGTACGCGGCTTGAGAAAGCTTCTAGACCCTTCAGGGCTCAGCGTGGCACTTCTGGAGCGTGAGACACCACGTTTCCTCATGGAAACCTAGTGTTACGTTTCGGGGACTTTATGCACAACCGCCTCCAGCCGCTTAGCTGGATGGCCTTGCCCAGAAGCGACAGTTGCCAGAGAGTTCTTTCCCAGGAGCTCGTGAGACAGCATATCATGCAGAAACGCAGAGAAGGAGACCAGCCTTTCCCCGTGATTTCAGAGGTTCGCTCCTCTGCCTTTGAGCCTTTGAACACAAAGATCCAGTCAGCTCCCGATGATAACTTAGAACTGTACTCTTGACGGTCTCTCTCTCTCTCCATCAGCCCCCTCCTCAGCTACCGTCTCCTCGGTGCATTCAGTGAAGTACCATAAAATCTGCAGCCTGCCGCACCATGTTGTTCAGGAAGGGCACATTTCCTCTTCGTAAAGAAATCTTTTCTTGCAGCCTGCCTGGCTCGAGCTCCTATTCCTTTTCAGAAGCCCGAGTTTGGCATAGCACTGAAATGACCCCTTCCCTCAAGGCCGGACACATCTCCTAGAGAATATACTCCACGTAGCCCCATTCATTACCTCTTGCCTCCTATGAAACACAAAGGAGTTGTAGCTTGATGGGAGGAAACAGTGGCCTCCTGCTCCGTCTATGACTATCCCGTTTCCCAAGGCCCCGTGAAAGGCTCTTGCTTTCAAGGGTGTAGAGTCTATCGACGGGCACCAAGCACCGCCAAAAGAGGAGAAATCAGAGCTAGAGAACATGCTCCTGAGAAACACGCACACTTACCGCACGAAAAGCAGGCCTCTTCGTGGAGTCTGAAATCCCTCCCTGTTCAGCGTTTCTCCGTGGGGCAGAGCGCTCACCGCTGCCTCCATGCACAGCTAGGAAAAGTAGGTGTGCAGGTGTCACCTGCCTTTCAGCGCCTGTCCAAATTGTGCGGACAATAGCCACACCTGCCTGAACGTTCTGCAGAAAACCGAGTGTTACTGGAGTGTAGCAAACGCTTCCGTCTTCACTCAGGGTAAAGAGGCCATTGCTGTGGTGTGGACGGCCTTCATCCCCACTCTTTTGGAGCACAATGCCCTCTGAGCAGGCTGGAAACTGCCTGTAGGAGAAGCAGTTGAACAGACGTCCGCCCCGGTATACGGAACTGCAGCCACACCTCGAGTGTATCTTACGCTCCAGGAACCAACGCGGTGCCCAGAACTCCTTTCTGATGCTAAGAAGCAAGAGGCAACAATTCCTCTGGAGACCCGTGCGTGGTGAGGCCTCCTGAGATTTGGTGCCTTCCAGTCCCGTTGACACCCCATCGATTGATTGCCATGTGATGGTAGCGACACAAAGACTGCCTTTACAAGTGCATGGAACCACGTTCAGTGGGCCGTGAGCCGAGAAGCACTAATGCTACACTGACAGGGCTAGGATGAAATGCCTCTGACCCCCTCCAAAAAGTAACTTTCCAAGAGGCAGCACACGGTCACATCCCCAGAACAACCCTGCCGTGTGCTAGGATACATTACAGGAAATCCGGAGACTCTGGGAGACGCTGAGCTCCACACGGCTTGAAAAAGCTTATAGCCTCTTTTCGGGGGTCAGTGTGGCACTTCTGGACAGTGAGACACCAGGTCTCCTAATGGAACCCTGGTGTTACATTACTGGGACGTAAGGCACAACATTAATCAGCCGCTTGGGTTACGGGCCTTGTCCAGAAGCAACGGTTGCCAAAGATTTCTTTGCTTTGAGCTCGTGAGACAGCATATCATGTAGGACCGCAGAGAAGGAGACCTGCCGCTCTCTGGTTTTGAAGAAGAGGTGAGCTTTTCTACTAAGCCTTGGAGCACAAAGATCCAGCCAAGTCCCATCGACAGGTTAGAAGGTTACTGTTGCAGGTCTCTCGGCGCTTAGCCCACTGTTCGGCTACAGTCTGTAAAGTGCATTCAGGGAAGAACAAGAAACTCTACAACGTCCCGCATCTTGCTGGGAAGGAACAACACAGCCTCTCCTCGGTGAAGACGTCCTTTCTTGCAGACTGCCAGGCTGGGACTCCTATTCCGTTTCAGCACTCCGAGTTTGGCCTAGCACGGAAATGACCCCTTCCCTCAACGCCCTACACATCTCTTAAGGACTATAACCCCCGTGTGCCCATTCGTTATATCTCGCCCCCTATGAAACACAGAAGAGCTGTGGCTGGATGGTAGGAGGCAGTGGCCGTAGTGTCCTTAAGGGATAAGTATCCCGTGCCAAAGGCCCCGTGAAAATCTCTCGCTTTCGGGAGCCTAGGGCATACCAAGGGCTGCCAAATACAGCTAAAGGAGGCGAAAGAAGAGAAGCAGAACTTGCTCCTGAGACTCTCGTACATATACTGACCCCAAAGCATGCCTCTTCGTGGAGACCGAAGGCCTCCCCAGCTCAGATTTAGGGCCCTGGAACACAGGGCTAAGCGCTGCCTTCAAAGGAGAGGTAGGAGAGGAATGTTTTCAAGTCTCGCCCGCCTTTCAGCGCCTGTTCAGCTTGAGTGGACAATAGCCACAGCCTGCCCGAACGTCCTGCCGAGCACCGAGTTTGACTGGAGTGTAGCAAACGCTTGCCAGTTCTCTGAGGGGGAAGAGGCCATTGCTGTGGTGTGAACGGCCTTCACTGGCACTCGCTGGGAGCGCAGTGCTCTCTGGGCAGGCAGGATAGTTCCTATCGGAGAAGCATTTGAACAGACGCCTGCCCTGGTATACGTGCTACATCCGCACATCGAGTGTACCTTTCCTACGCTCCAGGCACCAACACGGTGCACAGAACTCCTCTTGATGGTGAGCAACAAGACGCAACATTTCTTCTAGGAGGCTCGTGCGGGACGAGGCCTCTTGAGGATGTGGACCCTCGAATCCCGTCGAAACCACTGGGATTGATTGCCACGTTATGTTAGCGACACAATGAGAGCATTTCAGCTTCATGGAACCATGCACGTTCAGTGCGACATGAGAGAAGAAAACACAGATGCTGCCTTGACAGGGTTACAGTGAATTTGCCTCTGTCCCCCCCCGCCGACACATAACCTGCCCAGAGCCAGCACAGCTTCACGTCCCGAGGAACATTACTGCTGTGTGCTAGAATACATGAAAGGAAACCTGCGGACGCTGGGAGACTCTGAGCTGTACGCGGCTTGAGAAAGCTTCTAGACCCTTCAGGGCTCAGCGTGGCACTTCTGGAGCGTGAGACACCATGTTTCCTCATGGAAACCTAGTGTTACGTTTCGGGGACTTTATGCACAACCGCCTCCAGCCGCTTAGCTGGATGGCCTTGTCCAGAAGCGACAGTTGCCAGAGAGTTCTTTCCCAGGAGCTCGTGAGACAGCATATCATGCAGAAACGCAGAGAAGGAGACCAGCCTTTCCCCGTGATTTCAGAGGTTCGCTCCTCTGCCTTTGAGCCTTTGAACACAAAGATCCAGTCAGCTCCCGATGATAACTTAGAACTGTACTCTTGACGGTCTCTCTCTCTCTCCATCAGCCCCCTGCTCAGCTACCGTCTCCTCGGTGCATTCAGTGAAGTACCATAAAATCTGCAGCCTGCTGCACCATGTTGTTCAGGAAGGGCACATTTCCTCTTCGTAAAGAAATCTTTTCTTGCAGCCTGCCTGGCTCGAGCTCCTATTCCTTTTCAGAAGCCCGAGTTTGGCATAGCACTGAAATGACCCCTTCCCTCAAGGCCGGACACATCTCCTAGAGAATATACTCCACGTAGCCCCATTCATTACCTCTTGCCTCCTATGAAACACAAAGGAGTTGTAGCTTGATGGGAGGAAACAGTGGCCTCCTGCTCCGTCTATGACTATCCCGTTTCCCAAGGCCCCGTGAAAGGCTCTTGCTTTCAAGGGTGTAGAGTCTATCGACGGGCACCAAGCACCGCCAAAAGAGGAGAAATCAGAGCTAGAGAACATGCTCCTGAGAAACACGCACACTTACCGCACGAAAAGCAGGCCTCTTCGTGGAGTCTGAAATCCCTCCCTGCTCAGCGTTTCTCCATGGGGCAGAGCGCTCACCGCTGCCTCCATGCACAGCTAGGAAAAGTAGGTGTGCAGGTGTCACCTGCCTTTCAGCGCCTGTCCAAATTGTGCGGACAATAGCCACACCTGCCTGAACGTTCTGCAGAAAACCGAGTGTTACTGGAGTGTAGCAAACGCTTCCGTCTTCACTCAGGGTAAAGAGGCCATTGCTGTGGTGTGGACGGCCTTCATCCCCACTCTTTTGGAGCACAATGCCCTCTGAGCAGGCTGGAAACTGCCTGTAGGAGAAGCAGTTGAACAGACGTCCGCCCCGGTATACGGAACTGCAGCCACACCTCGAGTGTATCTTACGCTCCAGGAACCAACGCGGTGCCCAGAACTCCTTTCTGATGCTAAGAAGCAAGAGGCAACAATTCCTCTGGAGACCCGTGCGTGGTGAGGCCTCCTGAGATTTGGTGCCTTCCAGTCCCGTTGACACCCCATCGATTGATTGCCATGTGATGGTAGCGACACAAAGACTGCCTTTACAAGTGCATGGAACCACGTTCAGTGGGCCGTGAGCCGAGAAGCACTAATGCTACACTGACAGGGCTAGGATGAAATGCCTCTGACCCCCTCCAAAAAGTAACTTTCCAAGAGGCAGCACACGGTCACATCCCCAGAACAACCCTGCCGTGTGCTAGGATACATTACAGGAAATCCGGAGACTCTGGGAGACGCTGAGCTCCACACGGCTTGAAAAAGCTTATAGCCTCTTTTCGGGGGTCAGTGTGGCACTTCTGGACAGTGAGACACCAGGTCTCCTAATGGAACCCTGGTGTTACATTACTGGGACGTAAGGCACAACATTAATCAGCCGCTTGGGTTACGGGCCTTGTCCAGAAGCAACGGTTGCCAAAGATTTCTTTGCTTTGAGCTCGTGAGACAGCATATCATGTAGGACCGCAGAGAAGGAGACCTGCCGCTCTCTGGTTTTGAAGAAGAGGTGAGCTTTTCTACTAAGCCTTGGAGCACAAAGATCCAGCCAAGTCCCATCGACAGGTTAGAAGGTTACTGTTGCAGGTCTCTCGGCGCTTAGCCCACTGTTCGGCTACAGTCTGTAAAGTGCATTCAGGGAAGAACAAGAAACTCTACAACGTCCCGCATCTTGCTGGGAAGGAACAACACAGCCTCTCCTCGGTGAAGACGTCCTTTCTTGCAGACTGCCAGGCTGGGACTCCTATTCCGTTTCAGCACTCCGAGTTTGGCCTAGCACGGAAATGACCCCTTCCCTCAACGCCCTACACATCTCTTAAGGACTATAACCCCCGTGTGCCCATTCGTTATATCTCGCCCCCTATGAAACACAGAAGAGCTGTGGCTGGATGGTAGGAGGCAGTGGCCGTAGTGTCCTTAAGGGATAAGTATCCCGTGCCAAAGGCCCCGTGAAAATCTCTCGCTTTCGGGAGCCTAGGGCATACCAAGGGCTGCCAAATACAGCTAAAGGAGGCGAAAGAAGAGAAGCAGAACTTGCTCCTGAGACTCTCGTACATATACTGACCCCAAAGCATGCCTCTTCGTGGAGACCGAAGGCCTCCCCAGCTCAGATTTAGGGCCCTGGAACACAGGGCTAAGCGCTGCCTTCAAAGGAGAGGTAGGAGAGGAATGTTTTCAAGTCTCGCCCGCCTTTCAGCGCCTGTTCAGCTTGAGTGGACAATAGCCACAGCCTGCCCGAACGTCCTGCCGAGCACCGAGTTTGACTGGAGTGTAGCAAACGCTTGCCAGTTCTCTGAGGGGGAAGAGGCCATTGCTGTGCTGTGAACGGCCTTCACTGGCACTCGCTGGGAGCGCAGTGCTCTCTGGGCAGGCAGGATAGTTCCTATCGGAGAAGCATTTGAACAGACGCCTGCCCTGGTATACGTGCTACATCCGCACATCGAGTGTACCTTTCCTACGCTCCAGGCACCAACACGGTGCACAGAACTCCTCTTGATGGTGAGCAACAAGACGCAACATTTCTTCTAGGAGGCTCGTGCGGGACGAGGCCTCTTGAGGATGTGGACCCTCGAATCCCGTCGAAACCACTGGGATTGATTGCCACGTTATGTTAGCGACACAATGAGAGCATTTCAGCTTCATGGAACCATGCACGTTCAGTGCGACATGAGAGAAGAAAACACAGATGCTGCCTTGACAGGGTTACAGTGAATTTGCCTCTGTCCCCCCCCGCCGACACATAACCTGCCCAGAGCCAGCACAGCTTCACGTCCCGAGGAACATTACTGCTGTGTGCTAGAATACATGAAAGGAAACCTGCGGACGCTGGGAGACTCTGAGCTGTACGCGGCTTGAGAAAGCTTCTAGACCCTTCAGGGCTCAGCGTGGCACTTCTGGAGCGTGAGACACCACGTTTCCTCATGGAAACCTAGTGTTACGTTTCGGGGACTTTATGCACAACCGCCTCCAGCCGCTTAGCTGGATGGCCTTGCCCAGAAGCGACAGTTGCCAGAGAGTTCTTTCCCAGGAGCTCGTGAGACAGCATATCATGCAGAAACGCAGAGAAGGAGACCAGCCTTTCCCCGTGATTTCAGAGGTTCGCTCCTCTGCCTTTGAGCCTTTGAACACAAAGATCCAGTCAGCTCCCGATGATAACTTAGAACTGTACTCTTGACGGTCTCTCTCTCTCTCCATCAGCCCCCTCCTCAGCTACCGTCTCCTCGGTGCATTCAGTGAAGTACCATAAAATCTGCAGCCTGCCGCACCATGTTGTTCAGGAAGGGCACATTTCCTCTTCGTAAAGAAATCTTTTCTTGCAGCCTGCCTGGCTCGAGCTCCTATTCCTTTTCAGAAGCCCGAGTTTGGCATAGCACTGAAATGACCCCTTCCCTCAAGGCCGGACACATCTCCTAGAGAATATACTCCACGTAGCCCCATTCATTACCTCTTGCCTCCTATGAAACACAAAGGAGTTGTAGCTTGATGGGAGGAAACAGTGGCCTCCTGCTCCGTCTATGACTATCCCGTTTCCCAAGGCCCCGTGAAAGGCTCTTGCTTTCAAGGGTGTAGAGTCTATCGACGGGCACCAAGCACCGCCAAAAGAGGAGAAATCAGAGCTAGAGAACATGCTCCTGAGAAACACGCACACTTACCGCACGAAAAGCAGGCCTCTTCGTGGAGTCTGAAATCCCTCCCTGCTCAGCGTTTCTCCGTGGGGCAGAGCGCTCACCGCTGCCTCCATGCACAGCTAGGAAAAGTAGGTGTGCAGGTGTCACCTGCCTTTCAGCGCCTGTCCAAATTGTGCGGACAATAGCCACACCTGCCTGAACGTTCTGCAGAAAACCGAGTGTTACTGGAGTGTAGCAAACGCTTCCGTCTTCACTCAGGGTAAAGAGGCCATTGCTGTGGTGTGGACGGCCTTCATCCCCACTCTTTTGGAGCACAATGCCCTCTGAGCAGGCTGGAAACTGCCTGTAGGAGAAGCAGTTGAACAGACGTCCGCCCCGGTATACGGAACTGCAGCCACACCTCGAGTGTATCTTACGCTCCAGGAACCAACGCGGTGCCCAGAACTCCTTTCTGATGCTAAGAAGCAAGAGGCAACAATTCCTCTGGAGACCCGTGCGTGGTGAGGCCTCCTGAGATTTGGTGCCTTCCAGTCCCGTTGACACCCCATCGATTGATTGCCATGTGATGGTAGCGACACAAAGACTGCCTTTACAAGTGCATGGAACCACGTTCAGTGGGCCGTGAGCCGAGAAGCACTAATGCTACACTGACAGGGCTAGGATGAAATGCCTCTGACCCCCTCCAAAAAGTAACTTTCCAAGAGGCAGCACACGGTCACATCCCCAGAACAACCCTGCCGTGTGCTAGGATACATTACAGGAAATCCGGAGACTCTGGGAGACGCTGAGCTCCACACGGCTTGAAAAAGCTTATAGCCTCTTTTCGGGGGTCAGTGTGGCACTTCTGGACAGTGAGACACCAGGTCTCCTAATGGAACCCTGGTGTTACATTACTGGGACGTAAGGCACAACATTAATCAGCCGCTTGGGTTACGGGCCTTGTCCAGAAGCAACGGTTGCCAAAGATTTCTTTGCTTTGAGCTCGTGAGACAGCATATCATGTAGGACCGCAGAGAAGGAGACCTGCCGCTCTCTGGTTTTGAAGAAGAGGTGAGCTTTTCTACTAAGCCTTGGAGCACAAAGATCCAGCCAAGTCCCATCGACAGGTTAGAAGGTTACTGTTGCAGGTCTCTCGGCGCTTAGCCCACTGTTCGGCTACAGTCTGTAAAGTGCATTCAGGGAAGAACAAGAAACTCTACAACGTCCCGCATCTTGCTGGGAAGGAACAACACAGCCTCTCCTCGGTGAAGACGTCCTTTCTTGCAGACTGCCAGGCTGGGACTCCTATTCCGTTTCAGCACTCCGAGTTTGGCCTAGCACGGAAATGACCCCTTCCCTCAACGCCCTACACATCTCTTAAGGACTATAACCCCCGTGTGCCCATTCGTTATATCTCGCCCCCTATGAAACACAGAAGAGCTGTGGCTGGATGGTAGGAGGCAGTGGCCGTAGTGTCCTTAAGGGATAAGTATCCCGTGCCAAAGGCCCCGTGAAAATCTCTCGCTTTCGGGAGCCTAGGGCATACCAAGGGCTGCCAAATACAGCTAAAGGAGGCGAAAGAAGAGAAGCAGAACTTGCTCCTGAGACTCTCGTACATATACTGACCCCAAAGCATGCCTCTTCGTGGAGACCGAAGGCCTCCCCAGCTCAGATTTAGGGCCCTGGAACACAGGGCTAAGCGCTGCCTTCAAAGGAGAGGTAGGAGAGGAATGTTTTCAAGTCTCGCCCGCCTTTCAGCGCCTGTTCAGCTTGAGTGGACAATAGCCACAGCCTGCCCGAACGTCCTGCCGAGCACCGAGTTTGACTGGAGTGTAGCAAACGCTTGCCAGTTCTCTGAGGGGGAAGAGGCCATTGCTGTGGTGTGAACGGCCTTCACTGGCACTCGCTGGGAGCGCAGTGCTCTCTGGGCAGGCAGGATAGTTCCTATCGGAGAAGCATTTGAACAGACGCCTGCCCTGGTATACGTGCTACATCCGCACATCGAGTGTACCTTTCCTACGCTCCAGGCACCAACACGGTGCACAGAACTCCTCTTGATGGTGAGCAACAAGACGCAACATTTCTTCTAGGAGGCTCGTGCGGGACGAGGCCTCTTGAGGATGTGGACCCTCGAATCCCGTCGAAACCACTGGGATTGATTGCCACGTTATGTTAGCGACACAATGAGAGCATTTCAGCTTCATGGAACCATGCACGTTCAGTGCGACATGAGAGAAGAAAACACAGATGCTGCCTTGACAGGGTTACAGTGAATTTGCCTCTGTCCCCCCCCGCCGACACATAACCTGCCCAGAGCCAGCACAGCTTCACGTCCCGAGGAACATTACTGCTGTGTGCTAGAATACATGAAAGGAAACCTGCGGACGCTGGGAGACTCTGAGCTGTACGCGGCTTGAGAAAGCTTCTAGACCCTTCAGGGCTCAGCGTGGCACTTCTGGAGCGTGAGACACCATGTTTCCTCATGGAAACCTAGTGTTACGTTTCGGGGACTTTATGCACAACCGCCTCCAGCCGCTTAGCTGGATGGCCTTGTCCAGAAGCGACAGTTGCCAGAGAGTTCTTTCCCAGGAGCTCGTGAGACAGCATATCATGCAGAAACGCAGAGAAGGAGACCAGCCTTTCCCCGTGATTTCAGAGGTTCGCTCCTCTGCCTTTGAGCCTTTGAACACAAAGATCCAGTCAGCTCCCGATGATAACTTAGAACTGTACTCTTGACGGTCTCTCTCTCTCTCCATCAGCCCCCTGCTCAGCTACCGTCTCCTCGGTGCATTCAGTGAAGTACCATAAAATCTGCAGCCTGCTGCACCATGTTGTTCAGGAAGGGCACATTTCCTCTTCGTAAAGAAATCTTTTCTTGCAGCCTGCCTGGCTCGAGCTCCTATTCCTTTTCAGAAGCCCGAGTTTGGCATAGCACTGAAATGACCCCTTCCCTCAAGGCCGGACACATCTCCTAGAGAATATACTCCACGTAGCCCCATTCATTACCTCTTGCCTCCTATGAAACACAAAGGAGTTGTAGCTTGATGGGAGGAAACAGTGGCCTCCTGCTCCGTCTATGACTATCCCGTTTCCCAAGGCCCCGTGAAAGGCTCTTGCTTTCAAGGGTGTAGAGTCTATCGACGGGCACCAAGCACCGCCAAAAGAGGAGAAATCAGAGCTAGAGAACATGCTCCTGAGAAACACGCACACTTACCGCACGAAAAGCAGGCCTCTTCGTGGAGTCTGAAATCCCTCCCTGCTCAGCGTTTCTCCATGGGGCAGAGCGCTCACCGCTGCCTCCATGCACAGCTAGGAAAAGTAGGTGTGCAGGTGTCACCTGCCTTTCAGCGCCTGTCCAAATTGTGCGGACAATAGCCACACCTGCCTGAACGTTCTGCAGAAAACCGAGTGTTACTGGAGTGTAGCAAACGCTTCCGTCTTCACTCAGGGTAAAGAGGCCATTGCTGTGGTGTGGACGGCCTTCATCCCCACTCTTTTGGAGCACAATGCCCTCTGAGCAGGCTGGAAACTGCCTGTAGGAGAAGCAGTTGAACAGACGTCCGCCCCGGTATACGGAACTGCAGCCACACCTCGAGTGTATCTTACGCTCCAGGAACCAACGCGGTGCCCAGAACTCCTTTCTGATGCTAAGAAGCAAGAGGCAACAATTCCTCTGGAGACCCGTGCGTGGTGAGGCCTCCTGAGATTTGGTGCCTTCCAGTCCCGTTGACACCCCATCGATTGATTGCCATGTGATGGTAGCGACACAAAGACTGCCTTTACAAGTGCATGGAACCACGTTCAGTGGGCCGTGAGCCGAGAAGCACTAATGCTACACTGACAGGGCTAGGATGAAATGCCTCTGACCCCCTCCAAAAAGTAACTTTCCAAGAGGCAGCACACGGTCACATCCCCAGAACAACCCTGCCGTGTGCTAGGATACATTACAGGAAATCCGGAGACTCTGGGAGACGCTGAGCTCCACACGGCTTGAAAAAGCTTATAGCCTCTTTTCGGGGGTCAGTGTGGCACTTCTGGACAGTGAGACACCAGGTCTCCTAATGGAACCCTGGTGTTACATTACTGGGACGTAAGGCACAACATTAATCAGCCGCTTGGGTTACGGGCCTTGTCCAGAAGCAACGGTTGCCAAAGATTTCTTTGCTTTGAGCTCGTGAGACAGCATATCATGTAGGACCGCAGAGAAGGAGACCTGCCGCTCTCTGGTTTTGAAGAAGAGGTGAGCTTTTCTACTAAGCCTTGGAGCACAAAGATCCAGCCAAGTCCCATCGACAGGTTAGAAGGTTACTGTTGCAGGTCTCTCGGCGCTTAGCCCACTGTTCGGCTACAGTCTGTAAAGTGCATTCAGGGAAGAACAAGAAACTCTACAACGTCCCGCATCTTGCTGGGAAGGAACAACACAGCCTCTCCTCGGTGAAGACGTCCTTTCTTGCAGACTGCCAGGCTGGGACTCCTATTCCGTTTCAGCACTCCGAGTTTGGCCTAGCACGGAAATGACCCCTTCCCTCAACGCCCTACACATCTCTTAAGGACTATAACCCCCGTGTGCCCATTCGTTATATCTCGCCCCCTATGAAACACAGAAGAGCTGTGGCTGGATGGTAGGAGGCAGTGGCCGTAGTGTCCTTAAGGGATAAGTATCCCGTGCCAAAGGCCCCGTGAAAATCTCTCGCTTTCGGGAGCCTAGGGCATACCAAGGGCTGCCAAATACAGCTAAAGGAGGCGAAAGAAGAGAAGCAGAACTTGCTCCTGAGACTCTCGTACATATACTGACCCCAAAGCATGCCTCTTCGTGGAGACCGAAGGCCTCCCCAGCTCAGATTTAGGGCCCTGGAACACAGGGCTAAGCGCTGCCTTCAAAGGAGAGGTAGGAGAGGAATGTTTTCAAGTCTCGCCCGCCTTTCAGCGCCTGTTCAGCTTGAGTGGACAATAGCCACAGCCTGCCCGAACGTCCTGCCGAGCACCGAGTTTGACTGGAGTGTAGCAAACGCTTGCCAGTTCTCTGAGGGGGAAGAGGCCATTGCTGTGGTGTGAACGGCCTTCACTGGCACTCGCTGGGAGCGCAGTGCTCTCTGGGCAGGCAGGATAGTTCCTATCGGAGAAGCATTTGAACAGACGCCTGCCCTGGTATACGTGCTACATCCGCACATCGAGTGTACCTTTCCTACGCTCCAGGCACCAACACGGTGCACAGAACTCCTCTTGATGGTGAGCAACAAGACGCAACATTTCTTCTAGGAGGCTCGTGCGGGACGAGGCCTCTTGAGGATGTGGACCCTCGAATCCCGTCGAAACCACTGGGATTGATTGCCACGTTATGTTAGCGACACAATGAGAGCATTTCAGCTTCATGGAACCATGCACGTTCAGTGCGACATGAGAGAAGAAAACACAGATGCTGCCTTGACAGGGTTACAGTGAATTTGCCTCTGTCCCCCCCCGCCGACACATAACCTGCCCAGAGCCAGCACAGCTTCACGTCCCGAGGAACATTACTGCTGTGTGCTAGAATACATGAAAGGAAACCTGCGGACGCTGGGAGACTCTGAGCTGTACGCGGCTTGAGAAAGCTTCTAGACCCTTCAGGGCTCAGCGTGGCACTTCTGGAGCGTGAGACACCATGTTTCCTCATGGAAACCTAGTGTTACGTTTCGGGGACTTTATGCACAACCGCCTCCAGCCGCTTAGCTGGATGGCCTTGTCCAGAAGCGACAGTTGCCAGAGAGTTCTTTCCCAGGAGCTCGTGAGACAGCATATCATGCAGAAACGCAGAGAAGGAGACCAGCCTTTCCCCGTGATTTCAGAGGTTCGCTCCTCTGCCTTTGAGCCTTTGAACACAAAGATCCAGTCAGCTCCCGATGATAACTTAGAACTGTACTCTTGACGGTCTCTCTCTCTCTCCATCAGCCCCCTGCTCAGCTACCGTCTCCTCGGTGCATTCAGTGAAGTACCATAAAATCTGCAGCCTGCTGCACCATGTTGTTCAGGAAGGGCACATTTCCTCTTCGTAAAGAAATCTTTTCTTGCAGCCTGCCTGGCTCGAGCTCCTATTCCTTTTCAGAAGCCCGAGTTTGGCATAGCACTGAAATGACCCCTTCCCTCAAGGCCGGACACATCTCCTAGAGAATATACTCCACGTAGCCCCATTCATTACCTCTTGCCTCCTATGAAACACAAAGGAGTTGTAGCTTGATGGGAGGAAACAGTGGCCTCCTGCTCCGTCTATGACTATCCCGTTTCCCAAGGCCCCGTGAAAGGCTCTTGCTTTCAAGGGTGTAGAGTCTATTGACGGGCACCAAGCACCGCCAAAAGAGGAGAAATCAGAGCTAGAGAACATGCTCCTGAGAAACACGCACACTTACCGCACGAAAAGCAGGCCTCTTCGTGGAGTCTGAAATCCCTCCCTGCTCAGCGTTTCTCCGTGGGGCAGAGCGCTCACCGCTGCCTCCATGCACAGCTAGGAAAAGTAGGTGTGCAGGTGTCACCTGCCTTTCAGCGCCTGTCCAAATTGTGCGGACAATAGCCACACCTGCCTGAACGTTCTGCAGAAAACCGAGTGTTACTGGAGTGTAGCAAACGCTTCCGTCTTCACTCAGGGTAAAGAGGCCATTGCTGTGGTGTGGACGGCCTTCATCCCCACTCTTTTGGAGCACAATGCCCTCTGAGCAGGCTGGAAACTGCCTGTAGGAGAAGCAGTTGAACAGACGTCCGCCCCGGTATACGGAACTGCAGCCACACCTCGAGTGTATCTTACGCTCCAGGAACCAACGCGGTGCCCAGAACTCCTTTCTGATGCTAAGAAGCAAGAGGCAACAATTCCTCTGGAGACCCGTGCGTGGTGAGGCCTCCTGAGATTTGGTGCCTTCCAGTCCCGTTGACACCCCATCGATTGATTGCCATGTGATGGTAGCGACACAAAGACTGCCTTTACAAGTGCATGGAACCACGTTCAGTGGGCCGTGAGCCGAGAAGCACTAATGCTACACTGACAGGGCTAGGATGAAATGCCTCTGACCCCCTCCAAAAAGTAACTTTCCAAGAGGCAGCACACGGTCACATCCCCAGAACAACCCTGCCGTGTGCTAGGATACATTACAGGAAATCCGGAGACTCTGGGAGACGCTGAGCTCCACACGGCTTGAAAAAGCTTATAGCCTCTTTTCGGGGGTCAGTGTGGCACTTCTGGACAGTGAGACACCAGGTCTCCTAATGGAACCCTGGTGTTACATTACTGGGACGTAAGGCACAACATTAATCAGCCGCTTGGGTTACGGGCCTTGTCCAGAAGCAACGGTTGCCAAAGATTTCTTTGCTTTGAGCTCGTGAGACAGCATATCATGTAGGACCGCAGAGAAGGAGACCTGCCGCTCTCTGGTTTTGAAGAAGAGGTGAGCTTTTCTACTAAGCCTTGGAGCACAAAGATCCAGCCAAGTCCCATCGACAGGTTAGAAGGTTACTGTTGCAGGTCTCTCGGCGCTTAGCCCACTGTTCGGCTACAGTCTGTAAAGTGCATTCAGGGAAGAACAAGAAACTCTACAACGTCCCGCATCTTGCTGGGAAGGAACAACACAGCCTCTCCTCGGTGAAGACGTCCTTTCTTGCAGACTGCCAGGCTGGGACTCCTATTCCGTTTCAGCACTCCGAGTTTGGCCTAGCACGGAAATGACCCCTTCCCTCAACGCCCTACACATCTCTTAAGGACTATAACCCCCGTGTGCCCATTCGTTATATCTCGCCCCCTATGAAACACAGAAGAGCTGTGGCTGGATGGTAGGAGGCAGTGGCCGTAGTGTCCTTAAGGGATAAGTATCCCGTGCCAAAGGCCCCGTGAAAATCTCTCGCTTTCGGGAGCCTAGGGCATACCAAGGGCTGCCAAATACAGCTAAAGGAGGCGAAAGAAGAGAAGCAGAACTTGCTCCTGAGACTCTCGTACATATACTGACCCCAAAGCATGCCTCTTCGTGGAGACCGAAGGCCTCCCCAGCTCAGATTTAGGGCCCTGGAACACAGGGCTAAGCGCTGCCTTCAAAGGAGAGGTAGGAGAGGAATGTTTTCAAGTCTCGCCCGCCTTTCAGCGCCTGTTCAGCTTGAGTGGACAATAGCCACAGCCTGCCCGAACGTCCTGCCGAGCACCGAGTTTGACTGGAGTGTAGCAAACGCTTGCCAGTTCTCTGAGGGGGAAGAGGCCATTGCTGTGCTGTGAACGGCCTTCACTGGCACTCGCTGGGAGCGCAGTGCTCTCTGGGCAGGCAGGATAGTTCCTATCGGAGAAGCATTTGAACAGACGCCTGCCCTGGTATACGTGCTACATCCGCACATCGAGTGTACCTTTCCTACGCTCCAGGCACCAACACGGTGCACAGAACTCCTCTTGATGGTGAGCAACAAGACGCAACATTTCTTCTAGGAGGCTCGTGCGGGACGAGGCCTCTTGAGGATGTGGACCCTCGAATCCCGTCGAAACCACTGGGATTGATTGCCACGTTATGTTAGCGACACAATGAGAGCATTTCAGCTTCATGGAACCATGCACGTTCAGTGCGACATGAGAGAAGAAAACACAGATGCTGCCTTGACAGGGTTACAGTGAATTTGCCTCTGTCCCCCCCCGCCGACACATAACCTGCCCAGAGCCAGCACAGCTTCACGTCCCGAGGAACATTACTGCTGTGTGCTAGAATACATGAAAGGAAACCTGCGGACGCTGGGAGACTCTGAGCTGTACGCGGCTTGAGAAAGCTTCTAGACCCTTCAGGGCTCAGCGTGGCACTTCTGGAGCGTGAGACACCATGTTTCCTCATGGAAACCTAGTGTTACGTTTCGGGGACTTTATGCACAACCGCCTCCAGCCGCTTAGCTGGATGGCCTTGTCCAGAAGCGACAGTTGCCAGAGAGTTCTTTCCCAGGAGCTCGTGAGACAGCATATCATGCAGAAACGCAGAGAAGGAGACCAGCCTTTCCCCGTGATTTCAGAGGTTCGCTCCTCTGCCTTTGAGCCTTTGAACACAAAGATCCAGTCAGCTCCCGATGATAACTTAGAACTGTACTCTTGACGGTCTCTCTCTCTCTCCATCAGCCCCCTGCTCAGCTACCGTCTCCTCGGTGCATTCAGTGAAGTACCATAAAATCTGCAGCCTGCTGCACCATGTTGTTCAGGAAGGGCACATTTCCTCTTCGTAAAGAAATCTTTTCTTGCAGCCTGCCTGGCTCAAGCTCCTATTCCTTTTCAGAAGCCCGAGTTTGGCATAGCACTGAAATGACCCCTTCCCTCAAGGCCGGACACATCTCCTAGAGAATATACTCCACGTAGCCCCATTCATTACCTCTTGCCTCCTATGAAACACAAAGGAGTTGTAGCTTGATGGGAGGAAACAGTGGCCTCCTGCTCCGTCTATGACTATCCCGTTTCCCAAGGCCCCGTGAAAGGCTCTTGCTTTCAAGGGTGTAGAGTCTATCGACGGGCACCAAGCACCGCCAAAAGAGGAGAAATCAGAGCTAGAGAACATGCTCCTGAGAAACACGCACACTTACCGCACGAAAAGCAGGCCTCTTCGTGGAGTCTGAAATCCCTCCCTGCTCAGCGTTTCTCCGTGGGGCAGAGCGCTCACCGCTGCCTCCATGCACAGCTAGGAAAAGTAGGTGTGCAGGTGTCACCTGCCTTTCAGCGCCTGTCCAAATTGTGCGGACAATAGCCACACCTGCCTGAACGTTCTGCAGAAAACCGAGTGTTACTGGAGTGTAGCAAACGCTTCCGTCTTCACTCAGGGTAAAGAGGCCATTGCTGTGGTGTGGACGGCCTTCATCCCCACTCTTTTGGAGCACAATGCCCTCTGAGCAGGCTGGAAACTGCCTGTAGGAGAAGCAGTTGAACAGACGTCCGCCCCGGTATACGGAACTGCAGCCACACCTCGAGTGTATCTTACGCTCCAGGAACCAACGCGGTGCCCAGAACTCCTTTCTGATGCTAAGAAGCAAGAGGCAACAATTCCTCTGGAGACCCGTGCGTGGTGAGGCCTCCTGAGATTTGGTGCCTTCCAGTCCCGTTGACACCCCATCGATTGATTGCCATGTGATGGTAGCGACACAAAGACTGCCTTTACAAGTGCATGGAACCACGTTCAGTGGGCCATGAGCCGAGAAGCACTAATGCTACACTGACAGGGCTAGGATGAAATGCCTCTGACCCCCTCCAAAAAGTAACTTTCCAAGAGGCAGCACACGGTCACATCCCCAGAACAACCCTGCCGGGTGCTAGGATACATTACAGGAAATCCGGAGACTCTGGGAGACGCTGAGCTCCACACGGCTTGAAAAAGCTTATAGCCTCTTTTCGGGGGTCAGTGTGGCACTTCTGGACAGTGAGACACCAGGTCTCCTAATGGAACCCTGGTGTTACATTACTGGGACGTAAGGCACAACATTAATCAGCCGCTTGGGTTACGGGCCTTGTCCAGAAGCAACGGTTGCCAAAGATTTCTTTGCTTTGAGCTCGTGAGACAGCATATCATGTAGGACCGCAGAGAAGGAGACCTGCCGCTCTCTGGTTTTGAAGAAGAGGTGAGCTTTTCTACTAAGCCTTGGAGCACAAAGATCCAGCCAAGTCCCAACGACAGGTTAGAAGGTTACTGTTGCAGGTCTCTCGGCGCTTAGCCCACTGTTCGGCTACAGTCTGTAAAGTGCATTCAGGGAAGAACAAGAAACTCTACAACGTCCCGCATCTTGCTGGGAAGGAACAACACAGCCTCTCCTCGGTGAAGACGTCCTTTCTTGCAGACTGCCAGGCTGGGACTCCTATTCCGTTTCAGCACTCCGAGTTTGGCCTAGCACGGAAATGACCCCTTCCCTCAACGCCCTACACATCTCTTAAGGACTATAACCCCCGTGTGCCCATTCGTTATATCTCGCCCCCTATGAAACACAGAAGAGCTGTGGCTGGATGGTAGGAGGCAGTGGCCGTAGTGTCCTTAAGGGATAAGTATCCCGTGCCAAAGTCCCCGTGAAAATCTCTCGCTTTCGGGAGCCTAGGGCATACCAAGGGCTGCCAAATACAGCTAAAGGAGGCGAAAGAAGAGAAGCAGAACTTGCTCCTGAGACTCTCGTACATATACTGACCCCAAAGCATGCCTCTTCGTGGAGACCGAAGGCCTCCCCAGCTCAGATTTAGGGCCCTGGAACACAGGGCTAAGCGCTGCCTTCAAAGGAGAGGTAGGAGAGGAATGTTTTCAAGTCTCGCCCGCCTTTCAGCGCCTGTTCAGCTTGAGTGGACAATAGCCACAGCCTGCCCGAACGTCCTGCCGAGCACCGAGTTTGACTGGAGTGTAGCAAACGCTTGCCAGTTCTCTGAGGGGGAAGAGGCCATTGCTGTGGTGTGAACGGCCTTCACTGGCACTCGCTGGGAGCGCAGTGCTCTCTGGGCAGGCAGGATAGTTCCTATCGGAGAAGCATTTGAACAGACGCCTGCCCTGGTATACGTGCTACATCCGCACATCGAGTGTACCTTTCCTACGCTCCAGGCACCAACACGGTGCACAGAACTCCTCTTGATGGTGAGCAACAAGACGCAACATTTCTTCTAGGAGGCTCGTGCGGGACGAGGCCTCTTGAGGATGTGGACCCTCGAATCCCGTCGAAACCACTGGGATTGATTGCCACGTTATGTTAGCGACACAATGAGAGCATTTCAGCTTCATGGAACCATGCACGTTCAGTGCGACATGAGAGAAGAAAACACAGATGCTGCCTTGACAGGGTTACAGTGAATTTGCCTCTGTCCCCCCCCGCCGACACATAACCTGCCCAGAGCCAGCACAGCTTCACGTCCCGAGGAACATTACTGCTGTGTGCTAGAATACATGAAAGGAAACCTGCGGACGCTGGGAGACTCTGAGCTGTACGCGGCTTGAGAAAGCTTCTAGACCCTTCAGGGCTCAGCGTGGCACTTCTGGAGCGTGAGACACCACGTTTCCTCATGGAAACCTAGTGTTACGTTTCGGGGACTTTATGCACAACCGCCTCCAGCCGCTTAGCTGGATGGCCTTGTCCAGAAGCGACAGTTGCCAGAGAGTTCTTTCCCAGGAGCTCGTGAGACAGCATATCATGCAGAAACGCAGAGAAGGAGACCAGCCTTTCCCCGTGTTTTCAGAGGTTCGCTTCTCTGCCTTTGAGCCTTTGAACACAAAGATCCAGTCAGCTCCCGATGATAACTTAGAACTGTACTCTTGACGGTCTCTCTCTCTCTCCATCAGCCCCCTGCTCAGCTACCGTCTCCTCGGTGCATTCAGTGAAGTACCATAAAATCTGCAGCCTGCTGCACCATGTTGTTCAGGAAGGGCACATTTCCTCTTCGTAAAGAAATCTTTTCTTGCAGCCTGCCTGGCTCGAGCTCCTATTCCTTTTCAGAAGCCCGAGTTTGGCATAGCACTGAAATGACCCCTTCCCTCAAGGCCGGACACATCTCCTAGAGAATATACTCCACGTAGCCCCATTCATTACCTCTTGCCTCCTATGAAACACAAAGGAGTTGTAGCTTGATGGGAGGAAACAGTGGCCTCCTGCTCCGTCTATGACTATCCCGTTTCCCAAGGCCCCGTGAAAGGCTCTTGCTTTCAAGGGTGTAGAGTCTATCGACGGGCACCAAGCACCGCCAAAAGAGGAGAAATCAGAGCTAGAGAACGTGCTCCTGAGAAACACGCACACTTACCGCACGAAAAGCAGGCCTCTTCGTGGAGTCTGAAATCCCTCCCTGCTCAGCGTTTCTCCGTGGGGCAGAGCGCTCACCGCTGCCTCCATGCACAGCTAGGAAAAGTAGGTGTGCAGGTGTCACCTGCCTTTCAGCGCCTGTCCAAATTGTGCGGACAATAGCCACACCTGCCTGAACGTTCTGCAGAAAACCGAGTGTTACTGGAGTGTAGCAAACGCTTCCGTCTTCACTCAGGGTAAAGAGGCCATTGCTGTGGTGTGGACGGCCTTCATCCCCACTCTTTTGGAGCACAATGCCCTCTGAGCAGGCTGGAAACTGCCTGTAGGAGAAGCAGTTGAACAGACGTCCGCCCCGGTATACGGAACTGCAGCCACACCTCGAGTGTATCTTACGCTCCAGGAACCAACGCGGTGCCCAGAACTCCTTTCTGATGCTAAGAAGCAAGAGGCAACAATTCCTCTGGAGACCCGTGCGTGGTGAGGCCTCCTGAGATTTGGTGCCTTCCAGTCCCGTTGACACCCCATCGATTGATTGCCATGTGATGGTAGCGACACAAAGACTGCCTTTACAAGTGCATGGAACCACGTTCAGTGGGCCGTGAGCCGAGAAGCACTAATGCTACACTGACAGGGCTAGGATGAAATGCCTCTGACCCCCTCCAAAAAGTAACTTTCCAAGAGGCAGCACACGGTCACATCCCCAGAACAACCCTGCCGGGTGCTAGGATACATTACAGGAAATCCGGAGACTCTGGGAGACGCTGAGCTCCACACGGCTTGAAAAAGCTTATAGCCTCTTTTCGGGGGTCAGTGTGGCACTTCTGGACAGTGAGACACCAGGTCTCCTAATGGAACCCTGGTGTTACATTACTGGGACGTAAGGCACAACATTAATCAGCCGCTTGGGTTACGGGCCTTGTCCAGAAGCAACGGTTGCCAAAGATTTCTTTGCTTTGAGCTCGTGAGACAGCATATCATGTAGGACCGCAGAGAAGGAGACCTGCCGCTCTCTGGTTTTGAAGAAGAGGTGAGCTTTTCTACTAAGCCTTGGAGCACAAAGATCCAGCCAAGTCCCAACGACAGGTTAGAAGGTTACTGTTGCAGGTCTCTCGGCGCTTAGCCCACTGTTCGGCTACAGTCTGTAAAGTGCATTCAGGGAAGAACAAGAAACTCTACAACGTCCCGCATCTTGCTGGGAAGGAACAACACAGCCTCTCCTCGGTGAAGACGTCCTTTCTTGCAGACTGCCAGGCTGGGACTCCTATTCCGTTTCAGCACTCCGAGTTTGGCCTAGCACGGAAATGACCCCTTCCCTCAACGCCCTACACATCTCTTAAGGACTATAACCCCCGTGTGCCCATTCGTTATATCTCGCCCCCTATGAAACACAGAAGAGCTGTGGCTGGATGGTAGGAGGCAGTGGCCGTAGTGTCCTTAAGGGATAAGTATCCCGTGCCAAAGGCCCCGTGAAAATCTCTCGCTTTCGGGAGCCTAGGGCATACCAAGGGCTGCCAAATACAGCTAAAGGAGGCGAAAGAAGAGAAGCAGAACTTGCTCCTGAGACTCTCGTACATATACTGACCCCAAAGCATGCCTCTTCGTGGAGACCGAAGGCCTCCCCAGCTCAGATTTAGGGCCCTGGAACACAGGGCTAAGCGCTGCCTTCAAAGGAGAGGTAGGAGAGGAATGTTTTCAAGTCTCGCCCGCCTTTCAGCGCCTGTTCAGCTTGAGTGGACAATAGCCACAGCCTGCCCGAACGTCCTGCCGAGCACCGAGTTTGACTGGAGTGTAGCAAACGCTTGCCAGTTCTCTGAGGGGGAAGAGGCCATTGCTGTGGTGTGAACGGCCTTCACTGGCACTCGCTGGGAGCGCAGTGCTCTCTGGGCAGGCAGGATAGTTCCTATCGGAGAAGCATTTGAACAGACGCCTGCCCTGGTATACGTGCTACATCCGCACATCGAGTGTACCTTTCCTACGCTCCAGGCACCAACACGGTGCACAGAACTCCTCTTGATGGTGAGCAACAAGACGCAACATTTCTTCTAGGAGGCTCGTGCGGGACGAGGCCTCTTGAGGATGTGGACCCTCGAATCCCGTCGAAACCACTGGGATTGATTGCCACGTTATGTTAGCGACACAATGAGAGCATTTCAGCTTCATGGAACCACGCACGTTCAGTGCGACATGAGAGAAGAAAACACAGATGCTGCCTTGACAGGGTTACAGTGAATTTGCCTCTGTCCCCCCCCGCCGACACATAACCTGCCCAGAGCCAGCACAGCTTCACGTCCCGAGGAACATTACTGCTGTGTGCTAGAATACATGAAAGGAAACCTGCGGACGCTGGGAGACTCTGAGCTGTACGCGGCTTGAGAAAGCTTCTAGACCCTTCAGGGCTCAGCGTGGCACTTCTGGAGCATGAGACACCACGTTTCCTCATGGAAACCTAGTGTTACGTTTCGGGGACTTTATGCACAACCGCCTCCAGCCGCTTAGCTGGATGGCCTTGTCTAGAAGCGACAGTTGCCAGAGAGTTCTTTCCCAGGAGCTCGTGAGACAGCATATCATGCAGAAACGCAGAGAAGGAGACCAGCCTTTCCCCGTGATTTCAGAGGTTCGCTCCTCTGCCTTTGAGCCTTTGAACACAAAGATCCAGTCAGCTCCCGATGATAACTTAGAACTGTACTCTTGACGGTCTCTCTCTCTCTCCATCAGCCCCCTGCTCAGCTACCGTCTCCTCGGTGCATTCAGTGAAGTACCATAAAATCTGCAGCCTGCTGCACCATGTTGTTCAGGAAGGGCACATTTCCTCTTCGTAAAGAAATCTTTTCTTGCAGCCTGCCTGGCTCGAGCTCCTATTCCTTTTCAGAAGCCCGAGTTTGGCATAGCACTGAAATGACCCCTTCCCTCAAGGCCGGACACATCTCCTAGAGAATATACTCCACGTAGCCCCATTCATTACCTCTTGCCTCCTATGAAACACAAAGGAGTTGTAGCTTGATGGGAGGAAACAGTGGCCTCCTGCTCCGTCTATGACTATCCCGTTTCCCAAGGCCCCGTGAAAGGCTCTTGCTTTCAAGGGTGTAGAGTCTATCGACGGGCACCAAGCACCGCCAAAAGAGGAGAAATCAGAGCTAGAGAACATGCTCCTGAGAAACACGCACACTTACCGCACGAAAAGCAGGCCTCTTCGTGGAGTCTGAAATCCCTCCCTGCTCAGCGTTTCTCCGTGGGGCAGAGCGCTCACCGCTGCCTCCATGCACAGCTAGGAAAAGTAGGTGTGCAGGTGTCACCTGCCTTTCAGCGCCTGTCCAAATTGTGCGGACAATAGCCACACCTGCCTGAACGTTCTGCAGAAAACCGAGTGTTACTGGAGTGTAGCAAACGCTTCCGTCTTCACTCAGGGTAAAGAGGCCATTGCTGTGGTGTGGACGGCCTTCATCCCCACTCTTTTGGAGCACAATGCCCTCTGAGCAGGCTGGAAACTGCCTGTAGGAGAAGCAGTTGAACAGACGTCCGCCCCGGTATACGGAACTGCAGCCACACCTCGAGTGTATCTTACGCTCCAGGAACCAACGCGGTGCCCAGAACTCCTTTCTGATGCTAAGAAGCAAGAGGCAACAATTCCTCTGGAGACCCGTGCGTGGTGAGGCCTCCTGAGATTTGGTGCCTTCCAGTCCCGTTGACACCCCATCGATTGATTGCCATGTGATGGTAGCGACACAAAGACTGCCTTTACAAGTGCATGGAACCACGTTCAGTGGGCCGTGAGCCGAGAAGCACTAATGCTACACTGACAGGGCTAGGATGAAATGCCTCTGACCCCCTCCAAAAAGTAACTTTCCAAGAGGCAGCACACGGTCACATCCCCAGAACAACCCTGCCGGGTGCTAGGATACATTACAGGAAATCCGGAGACTCTGGGAGACGCTGAGCTCCACACGGCTTGAAAAAGCTTATAGCCTCTTTTCGGGGGTCAGTGTGGCACTTCTGGACAGTGAGACACCAGGTCTCCTAATGGAACCCTGGTGTTACATTACTGGGACGTAAGGCACAACATTAATCAGCCGCTTGGGTTACGGGCCTTGTCCAGAAGCAACGGTTGCCAAAGATTTCTTTGCTTTGAGCTCGTGAGACAGCATATCATGTAGGACCGCAGAGAAGGAGACCTGCCGCTCTCTGGTTTTGAAGAAGAGGTGAGCTTTTCTACTAAGCCTTGGAGCACAAAGATCCAGCCAAGTCCCAACGACAGGTTAGAAGGTTACTGTTGCAGGTCTCTCGGCGCTTAGCCCACTGTTCGGCTACAGTCTGTAAAGTGCATTCAGGGAAGAACAAGAAACTCTACAACGTCCCGCATCTTGCTGGGAAGGAACAACACAGCCTCTCCTCGGTGAAGACGTCCTTTCTTGCAGACTGCCAGGCTGGGACTCCTATTCCGTTTCAGCACTCCGAGTTTGGCCTAGCACGGAAATGACCCCTTCCCTCAACGCCCTACACATCTCTTAAGGACTATAACCCCCGTGTGCCCATTCGTTATATCTCGCCCCCTATGAAACACAGAAGAGCTGTGGCTGGATGGTAGGAGGCAGTGGCCGTAGTGTCCTTAAGGGATAAGTATCCCGTGCCAAAGGCCCCGTGAAAATCTCTCGCTTTCGGGAGCCTAGGGCATACCAAGGGCTGCCAAATACAGCTAAAGGAGGCGAAAGAAGAGAAGCAGAACTTGCTCCTGAGACTCTCGTACATATACTGACCCCAAAGCATGCCTCTTCGTGGAGACCGAAGGCCTCCCCAGCTCAGATTTAGGGCCCTGGAACACAGGGCTAAGCGCTGCCTTCAAAGGAGAGGTAGGAGAGGAATGTTTTCAAGTCTCGCCCGCCTTTCAGCGCCTGTTCAGCTTGAGTGGACAATAGCCACAGCCTGCCCGAACGTCCTGCCGAGCACCGAGTTTGACTGGAGTGTAGCAAACGCTTGCCAGTTCTCTGAGGGGGAAGAGGCCATTGCTGTGGTGTGAACGGCCTTCACTGGCACTCGCTGGGAGCGCAGTGCTCTCTGGGCAGGCAGGATAGTTCCTATCGGAGAAGCATTTGAACAGACGCCTGCCCTGGTATACGTGCTACATCCGCACATCGAGTGTACCTTTCCTACGCTCCAGGCACCAACACGGTGCACAGAACTCCTCTTGATGGTGAGCAACAAGACGCAACATTTCTTCTAGGAGGCTCGTGCGGGACGAGGCCTCTTGAGGATGCGGACCCTCGAATCCCGTCGAAACCACTGGGATTGATTGCCACGTTATGTTAGCGACACAATGAGAGCATTTCAGCTTCATGGAACCACGCACGTTCAGTGCGACATGAGAGAAGAAAACACAGATGCTGCCTTGACAGGGTTAGAGTGAATTTGCCTCTGTCCCCCCCCGCCGACACATAACCTGCCCAGAGCCAGCACAGCTTCACGTCCCGAGGAACATTACTGCTGTGTGCTAGAATACATGAAAGGAAACCTGCGGACGCTGGGAGACTCTGAGCTGTACGCGGCTTGAGAAAGCTTCTAGACCCTTCAGGGCTCAGCGTGGCACTTCTGGAGCGTGAGACACCACGTTTCCTCATGGAAACCTAGTGTTACGTTTCGGGGACTTGATGCACAACCGCCTCCAGCCGCTTAGCTGGATGGCCTTGTCCAGAAGCGACAGTTGCCAGAGAGTTCTTTCCCAGGAGCTCGTGAGACAGCATATCATGCAGAAACGCAGAGAAGGAGACCAGCCTTTCCCCGTGATTTCAGAGGTTCGCTCCTCTGCCTTTGAGCCTTTGAACACAAAGATCCAGTCAGCTCCCGATGATAACTTAGAACTGTACTCTTGACGGTCTCTCTCTCTCTCCATCAGCCCCCTCCTCAGCTACCGTCTCCTCGGTGCATTCAGTGAAGTACCATAAAATCTGCAGCCTGCTGCACCATGTTGTTCAGGAAGGGCACATTTCCTCTTCGTAAAGAAATCTTTTCTTGCAGCCTGCCTGGCTCGAGCTCCTATTCCTTTTCAGAAGCCCGAGTTTGGCATAGCACTGAAATGACCCCTTCCCTCAAGGCCGGACACATCTCCTAGAGAATATACTCCACGTAGCCCCATTCATTACCTCTTGCCTCCTATGAAACACAAAGGAGTTGTAGCTTGATGGGAGGAAACAGTGGCCTCCTGCTCCGTCTATGACTATCCCGTTTCCCAAGGCCCCGTGAAAGGCTCTTGCTTTCAAGGGTGTAGAGTCTATCGACGGGCACCAAGCACCGCCAAAAGAGGAGAAATCAGAGCTAGAGAACGTGCTCCTGAGAAACACGCACACTTACCGCACGAAAAGCAGGCCTCTTCGTGGAGTCTGAAATCCCTCCCTGCTCAGCGTTTCTCCGTGGGGCAGAGCGCTCACCGCTGCCTCCATGCACAGCTAGGAAAAGTAGGTGTGCAGGTGTCACCTGCCTTTCAGCGCCTGTCCAAATTGTGCGGACAATAGCCACACCTGCCTGAACGTTCTGCAGAAAACCGAGTGTTACTGGAGTGTAGCAAACGCTTCCGTCTTCACTCAGGGTAAAGAGGCCATTGCTGTGGTGTGGACGGCCTTCATCCCCACTCTTTTGGAGCACAATGCCCTCTGAGCAGGCTGGAAACTGCCTGTAGGAGAAGCAGTTGAACAGACGTCCGCCCCGGTATACGGAACTGCAGCCACACCTCGAGTGTATCTTACGCTCCAGGAACCAACGCGGTGCCCAGAACTCCTTTCTGATGCTAAGAAGCAAGAGGCAACAATTCCTCTGGAGACCCGTGCGTGGTGAGGCCTCCTGAGATTTGGTGCCTTCCAGTCCCATTGACACCCCATCGATTGATTGCCATGTGATGGTAGCGACACAAAGACTGCCTTTACAAGTGCATGGAACCACGTTCAGTGGTCCGTGAGCCGAGAAGCACTAATGCTACACTGACAGGGCTAGGATGAAATGCCTCTGACCCCCTCCAAAAAGTAACTTTCCAAGAGGCAGCACACGGTCACATCCCCAGAACAACCCTGCCGGGTGCTAGGATACATTACAGGAAATCCGGAGACTCTGGGAGACGCTGAGCTCCACTCGGTTTGAAAAAGCTTATAGCTTCTTTTCGGGGGTCAATGTGGCACTTCTGGACAGTGAGACACCAGGTCTCCTAATGGAACCCTGGTGTTACATTACTGGGACATAAGGCACAACATTAATCAGCCGCTTGGGTTACGGGCCTTGTCCAGAAGCAACGGTTGCCAAAGATTTCTTTGCTTTGAGCTCGTGAGACAGCATATCATGTAGGACCGCAGAGAAGGAGACCTGCCGCTCTCTGGTTTTGAAGAAGAGGTGAGCTTTTCTACTAAGCCTTGGAGCACAAAGATCCAGCCAAGTCCCAACGACAGGTTAGAAGGTTACTGTTGCAGGTCTCTCGGCGCTTAGCCCACTGTTCGGCTACAGTCTGTAAAGTGCATTCAGGGAAGAACAAGAAACTCTACAACGTCCCGCATCTTGCTGGGAAGGAACAACACAGCCTCTCCTCGGTGAAGACGTCCTTTCTTGCAGACTGCCAGGCTGGGACTCCTATTCCGTTTCAGCACTCCGAGTTTGGCCTAGCACGGAAATGACCCCTTCCCTCAACGCCCTACACATCTCTTAAGGACTATAACCCCCGTGTGCCCATTCGTTATATCTCGCCCCCTATGAAACACAGAAGAGCTGTGGCTGGATGGTAGGAGGCAGTGGCCGTAGTGTCCTTAAGGGATAAGTATCCCGTGCCAAAGGCCCCGTGAAAATCTCTCGCTTTCGGGAGCCTAGGGCATACCAAGGGCTGCCAAATACAGCTAAAGGAGGCGAAAGAAGAGAAGCAGAACTTGCTCCTGAGACTCTCGTACATATACTGACCCCAAAGCATGCCTCTTCGTGGAGACCGAAGGCCTCCCCAGCTCAGATTTAGGGCCCTGGAACACAGGGCTAAGCGCTGCCTTCAAAGGAGAGGTAGGAGAGGAATGTTTTCAAGTCTCGCCCGCCTTTCAGCGCCTGTTCAGCTTGAGTGGACAATAGCCACAGCCTGCCCGAACGTCCTGCCGAGCACCGAGTTTGACTGGAGTGTAGCAAACGCTTGCCAGTTCTCTGAGGGGGAAGAGGCCATTGCTGTGGTGTGAACGGCCTTCACTGGCACTCGCTGGGAGCGCAGTGCTCTCTGGGCAGGCAGGATAGTTCCTATCGGAGAAGCATTTGAACAGACGCCTGCCCTGGTATACGTGCTACATCCGCACATCGAGTGTACCTTTCCTACGCTCCAGGCACCAACACGGTGCACAGAACTCCTCTTGATGGTGAGCAACAAGACGCAACATTTCTTCTAGGAGGCTCGTGCGGGACGAGGCCTCTTGAGGATGCGGACCCTCGAATCCCGTCGAAACCACTGGGATTGATTGCCACGTTATGTTAGCGACACAATGAGAGCATTTCAGCTTCATGGAACCACGCACGTTCAGTGCGACATGAGAGAAGAAAACACAGATGCTGCCTTGACAGGGTTAGAGTGAATTTGCCTCTGTCCCCCCCCGCCGACACATAACCTGCCCAGAGCCAGCACAGCTTCACGTCCCGAGGAACATTACTGCTGTGTGCTAGAATACATGAAAGGAAACCTGCGGACGCTGGGAGACTCTGAGCTGTACGCGGCTTGAGAAAGCTTCTAGACCCTTCAGGGCTCAGCGTGGCACTTCTGGAGCGTGAGACACCACGTTTCCTCATGGAAACCTAGTGTTACGTTTCGGGGACTTTATGCACAACCGCCTCCAGCCGCTTAGCTGGATGGCCTTGTCCAGAAGCGACAGTTGCCAGAGAGTTCTTTCCCAGGAGCTCGTGAGACAGCATATCATGCAGAAACGCAGAGAAGGAGACCAGCCTTTCCCCGTGATTTCAGAGGTTCGCTCCTCTGCCTTTGAGCCTTTGAACACAAAGATCCAGTCAGCTCCCGATGATAACTTAGAACTGTACTCTTGACGGTCTCTCTCTCTCTCCATCAGCCCCCTGCTCAGCTACCGTCTCCTCGGTGCATTCAGTGAAGTACCATAAAATCTGCAGCCTGCTGCACCATGTTGTTCAGGAAGGGCACATTTCCTCTTCGTAAAGAAATCTTTTCTTGCAGCCTGCCTGGCTCGAGCTCCTATTCCTTTTCAGAAGCCCGAGTTTGGCATAGCACTGAAATGACCCCTTCCCTCAAGGCCGGACACATCTCCTAGAGAATATACTCCACGTAGCCCCATTCATTACCTCTTGCCTCCTATGAAACACAAAGGAGTTGTAGCTTGATGGGAGGAAACAGTGGCCTCCTGCTCCGTCTATGACTATCCCGTTTCCCAAGGCCCCGTGAAAGGCTCTTGCTTTCAAGGGTGTAGAGTCTATCGACGGGCACCAAGCACCGCCAAAAGAGGAGAAATCAGAGCTAGAGAACGTGCTCCTGAGAAACACGCACACTTACCGCACGAAAAGCAGGCCTCTTCGTGGAGTCTGAAATCCCTCCCTGCTCAGCGTTTCTCCGTGGGGCAGAGCGCTCACCGCTGCCTCCATGCACAGCTAGGAAAAGTAGGTGTGCAGGTGTCACCTGCCTTTCAGCGCCTGTCCAAATTGTGCGGACAATAGCCACACCTGCCTGAACGTTCTGCAGAAAACCGAGTGTTACTGGAGTGTAGCAAACGCTTCCGTCTTCACTCAGGGTAAAGAGGCCATTTCTGTGGTGTGGACGGCCTTCATCCCCACTCTTTTGGAGCACAATGCCCTCTGAGCAGGCTGGAAACTGCCTGTAGGAGAAGCAGTTGAACAGACGTCCGCCCCGGTATACGGAACTGCAGCCACACCTCGAGTGTATCTTACGCTCCAGGAACCAACGTGGTGCCCAGAACTCCTTTCTGATGCTAAGAAGCAAGAGGCAACAATTCCTCTGGAGACCCGTGCGTGGTGAGGCCTCCTGAGATTTGGTGCCTTCCAGTCCCGTTGACACCCCATCGATTGATTGCCATGTGATGGTAGCGACACAAAGACTGCCTTTACAAGTGCATGGAACCACGTTCAGTGGGCCGTGAGCCGAGAAGCACTAATGCTACACTGACAGGGCTAGGATGAAATGCCTCTGACCCCCTCCAAAAAGTAACTTTCCAAGAGGCAGCACACGGTCACATCCCCAGAACAACCCTGCCGGGTGCTAGGATACATTACAGGAAATCCGGAGACTCTGGGAGACGCTGAGCTCCACACGGCTTGAAAAAGCTTATAGCCTCTTTTCGGGGGTCAGTGTGGCACTTCTGGACAGTGAGACACCAGGTCTCCTAATGGAACCCTGGTGTTACATTACTGGGACGTAAGGCACAACATTAATCAGCCGCTTGGGTTACGGGCCTTGTCCAGAAGCAACGGTTGCCAAAGATTTCTTTGCTTTGAGCTCGTGAGACAGCATATCATGTAGGACCGCAGAGAAGGAGACCTGCCGCTCTCTGGTTTTGAAGAAGAGGTGAGCTTTTCTACTAAGCCTTGGAGCACAAAGATCCAGCCAAGTCCCAACGACAGGTTAGAAGGTTACTGTTGCAGGTCTCTCGGCGCTTAGCCCACTGTTCGGCTACAGTCTGTAAAGTGCATTCAGGGAAGAACAAGAAACTCTACAACGTCCCGCATCTTGCTGGGAAGGAACAACACAGCCTCTCCTCGGTGAAGACGTCCTTTCTTGCAGACTGCCAGGCTGGGACTCCTATTCCGTTTCAGCACTCCGAGTTTGGCCTAGCACGGAAATGACCCCTTCCCTCAACGCCCTACACATCTCTTAAGGACTATAACCCCCGTGTGCCCATTCGTTATATCTCGCCCCCTATGAAACACAGAAGAGCTGTGGCTGGATGGTAGGAGGCAGTGGCCGTAGTGTCCTTAAGGGATAAGTATCCCGTGCCAAAGGCCCCGTGAAAATCTCTCGCTTTCGGGAGCCTAGGGCATACCAAGGGCTGCCAAATACAGCTAAAGGAGGCGAAAGAAGAGAAGCAGAACTTGCTCCTGAGACTCTCGTACATATACTGACCCCAAAGCATGCCTCTTCGTGGAGACCGAAGGCCTCCCCAGCTCAGATTTAGGGCCCTGGAACACAGGGCTAAGCGCTGCCTTCAAAGGAGAGGTAGGAGAGGAATGTTTTCAAGTCTCGCCCGCCTTTCAGCGCCTGTTCAGCTTGAGTGGACAATAGCCACAGCCTGCCCGAACGTCCTGCCGAGCACCGAGTTTGACTGGAGTGTAGCAAACGCTTGCCAGTTCTCTGAGGGGGAAGAGGCCATTGCTGTGGTGTGAACGGCCTTCACTGGCACTCGCTGGGAGGGCAGTGCTCTCTGGGCAGGCAGGATAGTTCCTATCGGAGAAGCATTTGAACAGACGCCTGCCCTGGTATACGTGCTACATCCGCACATCGAGTGTACCTTTCCTACGCTCCAGGCACCAACACGGTGCACAGAACTCCTCTTGATGGTGAGCAACAAGACGCAACATTTCTTCTAGGAGGCTCGTGCGGGACGAGGCCTCTTGAGGATGTGGACCCTCGAATCCCGTCGAAACCACTGGGATTGATTGCCACGTTATGTTAGCGACACAATGAGAGCATTTCAGCTTCATGGAACCACGCACGTTCAGTGCGACATGAGAGAAGAAAACACAGATGCTGCCTTGACAGGGTTAGAGTGAATTTGCCTCTGTCCCCCCCCGCCGACACATAACCTGCCCAGAGCCAGCACAGCTTCACGTCCCGAGGAACATTACTGCTGTGTGCTAGAATACATGAAAGGAAACCTGCGGACGCTGGGAGACTCTGAGCTGTACGCGGCTTGAGAAAGCTTCTAGACCCTTCAGGGCTCAGCGTGGCACTTCTGGAGCGTGAGACACCACGTTTCCTCATGGAAACCTAGTGTTACGTTTCGGGGACTTTATGCACAACCGCCTCCAGCCGCTTAGCTGGATGGCCTTGTCCAGAAGCGACAGTTGCCAGAGAGTTCTTTCCCAGGAGCTCGTGAGACAGCATATCATGCAGAAACGCAGAGAAGGAGACCAGCCTTTCCCCGTGATTTCAGAGGTTCGCTCCTCTGCCTTTGAGCCTTTGAACACAAAGATCCAGTCAGCTCCCGATGATAACTTAGAACTGTACTCTTGACGGTCTCTCTCTCTCTCCATCAGCCCCCTGCTCAGCTACCGTCTCCTCGGTGCATTCAGTGAAGTACCATAAAATCTGCAGCCTGCTGCACCATGTTGTTCAGGAAGGGCACATTTCCTCTTCGTAAAGAAATCTTTTCTTGCAGCCTGCCTGGCTCGAGCTCCTATTCCTTTTCAGAAGCCCGAGTTTGGCATAGCACTGAAATGACCCCTTCCCTCAAGGCCGGACACATCTCCTAGAGAATATACTCCACGTAGCCCCATTCATTACCTCTTGCCTCCTATGAAACACAAAGGAGTTGTAGCTTGATGGGAGGAAACAGTGGCCTCCTGCTCCGTCTATGACTATCCCGTTTCCCAAGGCCCCGTGAAAGGCTCTTGCTTTCAAGGGTGTAGAGTCTATCGACGGGCACCAAGCACCGCCAAAAGAGGAGAAATCAGAGCTAGAGAACGTGCTCCTGAGAAACACGCACACTTACCGCACGAAAAGCAGGCCTCTTCGTGGAGTCTGAAATCCCTCCCTGCTCAGCGTTTCTCCGTGGGGCAGAGCGCTCACCGCTGCCTCCATGCACAGCTAGGAAAAGTAGGTGTGCAGGTGTCACCTGCCTTTCAGCGCCTGTCCAAATTGTGCGGACAATAGCCACACCTGCCTGAACGTTCTGCAGAAAACCGAGTGTTACTGGAGTGTAGCAAACGCTTCCGTCTTCACTCAGGGTAAAGAGGCCATTGCTGTGGTGTGGACGGCCTTCATCCCCACTCTTTTGGAGCACAATGCCCTCTGAGCAGGCTGGAAACTGCCTGTAGGAGAAGCAGTTGAACAGACGTCCGCCCCGGTATACGGAACTGCAGCCACACCTCGAGTGTATCTTACGCTCCAGGAACCAACGCGGTGCCCAGAACTCCTTTCTGATGCTAAGAAGCAAGAGGCAACAATTCCTCTGGAGACCCGTGCGTGGTGAGGCCTCCTGAGATTTGGTGCCTTCCAGTCCCGTTGACACCCCATCGATTGATTGCCATGTGATGGTAGCGACACAAAGACTGCCTTTACAAGTGCATGGAACCACGTTCAGTGGGCCGTGAGCCGAGAAGCACTAATGCTACACTGACAGGGCTAGGATGAAATGCCTCTGACCCCCTCCAAAAAGTAACTTTCCAAGAGGCAGCACACGGTCACATCCCCAGAACAACCCTGCCGTGTGCTAGGATACATTACAGGAAATCCGGAGACTCTGGGAGACGCTGAGCTCCACACGGCTTGAAAAAGCTTATAGCCTCTTTTCGGGGGTCAGTGTGGCACTTCTGGACAGTGAGACACCAGGTCTCCTAATGGAACCCTGGTGTTACATTACTGGGACGTAAGGCACAACATTAATCAGCCGCTTGGGTTACGGGCCTTGTCCAGAAGCAACGGTTGCCAAAGATTTCTTTGCTTTGAGCTCGTGAGACAGCATATCATGTAGGACCGCAGAGAAGGAGACCTGCCGCTCTCTGGTTTTGAAGAAGAGGTGAGCTTTTCTACTAAGCCTTGGAGCACAAAGATCCAGCCAAGTCCCAACGACAGGTTAGAAGGTTACTGTTGCAGGTCTCTCGGCGCTTAGCCCACTGTTCGGCTACAGTCTGTAAAGTGCATTCAGGGAAGAACAAGAAACTCTACAACGTCCCGTATCTTGCTGGGAAGGAACAACACAGCCTCTCCTCGGTGAACACGTCCTTTCTTGCAGACTGCCAGGCTGGGACTCCTATTCCGTTTCAGCACTCCGAGTTTGGCCTAGCACGGAAATGACCCCTTCCCTCAACGCCCTACACATCTCTTAAGGACTATAACCCCCGTGTGCCCATTCGTTATATCTCGCCCCCTATGAAACACAGAAGAGCTGTGGCTGGATGGTAGGAGGCAGTGGCCGTAGTGTCCTTAAGGGATAAGTATCCCGTGCCAAAGGCCCCGTGAAAATCTCTCGCTTTCGGGAGCCTAGGGCATACCAAGGGCTGCCAAATACAGCTAAAGGAGGCGAAAGAAGAGAAGCAGAACTTGCTCCTGAGACTCTCGTACATATACTGACCCCAAAGCATGCCTCTTCGTGGAGACCGAAGGCCTCCCCAGCTCAGATTTAGGGCCCTGGAACACAGGGCTAAGCGCTGCCTTCAAAGGAGAGGTAGGAGAGGAATGTTTTCAAGTCTCGCCCGCCTTTCAGCACCTGTTCAGCTTGAGTGGACAATAGCCACAGCCTGCCCGAACGTCCTGCCAAGCACCGAGTTTGACTGGAGTGTAGCAAACGCTTGCCAGTTCTCTGAGGGGGAAGAGGCCATTGCTGTGGTGTGAACGGCCTTCACTGGCACTCGCTGGGAGCGCAGTGCTCTCTGGGCAGGCAGGATAGTTCCTATCGGAGAAGCATTTGAACAGACGCCTGCCCTGGTATACGTGCTACATCCGCACATCGAGTGTACCTTTCCTACGCTCCAGGCACCAACACGGTGCACAGAACTCCTCTTGATGGTGAGCAACAAGACGCAACATTTCTTCTAGGAGGCTCGTGCGGGACGAGGCCTCTTGAGGATGCGGACCCTCGAATCCCGTTGAAACCACTGGGATTGATTGCCACGTTATGTTAGCGACACAATGAGAGCATTTCAGCTTCATGGAACCACGCACGTTCAGTGCGACATGAGAGAAGAAAACACAGATGCTGCCTTGACAGGGTTAGAGTGAATTTGCCTCTGTCCCCCCCCGCCGACACATAACCTGCCCAGAGCCAGCACAGCTTCACATCCCGAGGAACATTACTGCTGTGTGCTAGAATACATGAAAGGAAACCTGCGGACGCTGGGAGACTCTGAGCTGTACGCGGCTTGAGAAAGCTTCTAGACCCTTCAGGGCTCAGCGTGGCACTTCTGGAGCGTGAGACACCACGTTTCCTCATGGAAACCTAGTGTTACGTTTCGGGGACTTTATGCACAACCGCCTCCAGCCGCTTAGCTGGATGGCCTTGCCCAGAAGCGACAGTTGCCAGAGAGTTCTTTCCCAGGAGCTCGTGAGACAGCATATCATGCAGAAACGCAGAGAAGGAGACCAGCCTTTCCCCGTGATTTCAGAGGTTCGCTCCTCTGCCTTTGAGCCTTTGAACACAAAGATCCAGTCAGCTCCCGATGATAACTTAGAACTGTACTCTTGACGGTCTCTCTCTCTCTCCATCAGCCTCCTCCTCAGCTACCGTCTCCTCGGTGCATTCAGTGAAGTACCATAAAATCTGCAGCCTGCTGTACCATGTTGTTCAGGAAGGGCACATTTCCTCTTCGTAAAGAAATCTTTTCTTGCAGCCTGCCTGGCTCGAGCTCCTATTCCTTTTCAGAAGCCCGAGTTTGGCATAGCACTGAAATGACCCCTTCCCTCAAGGCCGGACACATCTCCTAGAGAATATACTCCACGTAGCCCCATTCATTACCTCTTGCCTCCTATGAAACACAAAGGAGTTGTAGCTTGATGGGAGGAAACAGTGGCCTCCTGCTCCGTCTATGACTATCCCGTTTCCCAAGGCCCCGTGAAAGGCTCTTGCTTTCAAGGGTGTAGAGTCTATCGACGGGCACCAAGCACCGCCAAAAGAGGAGAAATCAGAGCTAGAGAACATGCTCCTGAGAAACACGCACACTTACCGCACGAAAAGCAGGCCTCTTCGTGGAGTCTGAAATCCCTCCCTGCTCAGCGTTTCTCCGTGGGGCAGAGCGCTCACCGCTGCCTCCATGCACAGCTAGGAAAAGTAGGTGTGCAGGTGTCACCTGCCTTTCAGCGCCTGTCCAAATTGTGCGGACAATAGCCACACCTGCCTGAACGTTCTGCAGAAAACCGAGTGTTACTGGAGTGTAGCAAACGCTTCCGTCTTCACTCAGGGTAAAGAGGCCATTGCTGTGGTGTGGACGGCCTTCATCCCCACTCTTTTGGAGCACAATGCCCTCTGAGCAGGCTGGAAACTGCCTGTAGGAGAAGCAGTTGAACAGACGTCCGCCCCGGTATACGGAACTGCAGCCACACCTCGAGTGTATCTTACGCTCCAGGAACCAACGCGGTGCCCAGAACTCCTTTCTGATGCTAAGAAGCAAGAGGCAACAATTCCTCTGGAGACCCGTGCGTGGTGAGGCCTCCTGAGATTTGGTGCCTTCCAGTCCCATTGACACCCCATCGATTGATTGCCATGTGATGGTAGCGACACAAAGACTGCCTTTACAAGTGCATGGAACCACGTTCAGTGGGCCGTGAGCCGAGAAGCACTAATGCTACACTGACAGGGCTAGGATGAAATGCCTCTGACCCCCTCCAAAAAGTAACTTTCCAAGAGGCAGCACACGGTCACATCCCCAGAACAACCCTGCCGTGTGCTAGGATACATTACAGGAAATCCGGAGACTCTGGGAGACGCTGAGCTCCACACGGCTTGAAAAAGCTTATAGCCTCTTTTCGGGGGTCAGTGTGGCACTTCTGGACAGTGAGACACCAGGTCTCCTAATGGAACCCTGGTGTTACATTACTGGGACGTAAGGCACAACATTAATCAGCCGCTTGGGTTACGGGCCTTGTCCAGAAGCAACGGTTGCCAAAGATTTCTTTGCTTTGAGCTCGTGAGACAGCATATCATGTAGGACCGCAGAGAAGGAGACCTGCCGCTCTCTGGTTTTGAAGAAGAGGTGAGCTTTTCTACTAAGCCTTGGAGCACAAAGATCCAGCCAAGTCCCAACGACAGGTTAGAAGGTTACTGTTGCAGGTCTCTCGGCGCTTAGCCCACTGTTCGGCTACAGTCTGTAAAGTGCATTCAGGGAAGAACAAGAAACTCTACAACGTCCCGCATCTTGCTGGGAAGGAACAACACAGCCTCTCCTCGGTGAAGACGTCCTTTCTTGCAGACTGCCAGGCTGGGACTCCTATTCCGTTTCAGCACTCCGAGTTTGGCCTAGCACGGAAATGACCCCTTCCCTCAACGCCCTACACATCTCTTAAGGACTATAACCCCCGTGTGCCCATTCGTTATATCTCGCCCCCTATGAAACACAGAAGAGCTGTGGCTGGATGGTAGGAGGCAGTGGCCGTAGTGTCCTTAAGGGATAAGTATCCCGTGCCAAAGGCCCCGTGAAAATCTCTCGCTTTCGGGAGCCTAGTGCATACCAAGGGCTGCCAAATACAGCTAAAGGAGGCGAAAGAAGAGAAGCAGAACTTGCTCCTGAGACTCTCGTACATATACTGACCCCAAAGCATGCCTCTTCGTGGAGACCGAAGGCCTCCCCAGCTCAGATTTAGGGCCCTGGAACACAGGGCTAAGCGCTGCCTTCAAAGGAGAGGTAGGAGAGGAATGTTTTCAAGTCTCGCCCGCCTTTCAGCGCCTGTTCAGCTTGAGTGGACAATAGCCACAGCCTGCCCGAACGTCCTGCCGAGCACCGAGTTTGACTGGAGTGTAGCAAACGCTTGCCAGTTCTCTGAGGGGGAAGAGGCCATTGCTGTGGTGTGAACGGCCTTCACTGGCACTCGCTGGGAGCGCAGTGCTCTCTGGGCAGGCAGGATAGTTCCTATCGGAGAAGCATTTGAACAGACGCCTGCCCTGGTATACGTGCTACATCCGCACATCGAGTGTACCTTTCCTACGCTCCAGGCACCAACACGGTGCACAGAACTCCTCTTGATGGTGAGCAACAAGACGCAACATTTCTTCTAGGAGGCTCGTGCGGGACGAGGCCTCTTGAGGATGCGGACCCTCGAATCCCGTCGAAACCACTGGGATTGATTGCCACGTTATGTTAGCGACACAATGAGAGCATTTCAGCTTCATGGAACCACGCACGTTCAGTGCGACATGAGAGAAGAAAACACAGATGCTGCCTTGACAGGGTTAGAGTGAATTTGCCTCTGTCCCCCCCCGCCGACACATAACCTGCCCAGAGCCAGCACAGCTTCACGTCCCGAGGAACATTACTGCTGTGTGCTAGAATACATGAAAGGAAACCTGCAGACGCTGGGAGACTCTGAGCTGTACGCGGCTTGAGAAAGCTTCTAGACCCTTCAGGGCTCAGCGTGGCACTTCTGGAGCGTGAGACACCACGTTTCCTCATGGAAACCTAGTGTTACGTTTCGGGGACTTTATGCACAACCGCCTCCAGCCGCTTAGCTGGATGGCCTTGTCCAGAAGCGACAGTTGCCAGAGAGTTCTTTCCCAGGAGCTCGTGAGACAGCATATCATGCAGAAACGCAGAGAAGGAGACCAGCCTTTCCCCGTGATTTCAGAGGTTCGCTCCTCTGCCTTTGAGCCTTTGAACACAAAGATCCAGTCAGCTCCCGATGATAACTTAGAACTGTACTCTTGACGGTCTCTCTCTCTCTCCATCAGCCCCCTGCTCAGCTACCGTCTCCTCGGTGCATTCAGTGAAGTACCATAAAATCTGCAGCCTGCTGCACCATGTTGTTCAGGAAGGGCACATTTCCTCTTCGTAAAGAAATCTTTTCTTGCAGCCTGCCTGGCTCGAGCTCCTATTCCTTTTCAGAAGCCCGAGTTTGGCATAGCACTGAAATGACCCCTTCCCTCAAGGCCGGACACATCTCCTAGAGAATATACTCCACGTAGCCCCATTCATTACCTCTTGCCTCCTATGAAACACAAAGGAGTTGTAGCTTGATGGGAGGAAACAGTGGCCTCCTGCTCCGTCTATGACTATCCCGTTTCCCAAGGCCCCGTGAAAGGCTCTTGCTTTCAAGGGTGTAGAGTCTATCGACGGGCACCAAGCACCGCCAAAAGAGGAGAAATCAGAGCTAGAGAACATGCTCCTGAGAAACACGCACACTTACCGCACGAAAAGCAGGCCTCTTCGTGGAGTCTGAAATCCCTCCCTGCTCAGCGTTTCTCCGTGGGGCAGAGCGCTCACCGCTGCCTCCATGCACAGCTAGGAAAAGTAGGTGTGCAGGTGTCACCTGCCTTTCAGCGCCTGTCCAAATTGTGCGGACAATAGCCACACCTGCCTGAACGTTCTGCAGAAAACCGAGTGTTACTGGAGTGTAGCAAACGCTTCCGTCTTCACTCAGGGTAAAGAGGCCATTGCTGTGGTGTGGACGGCCTTCATCCCCACTCTTTTGGAGCACAATGCCCTCTGAGCAGGCTGGAAACTGCCTGTAGGAGAAGCAGTTGAACAGACGTCCGCCCCGGTATACGGAACTGCAGCCACACCTCGAGTGTATCTTACGCTCCAGGAACCAACGCGGTGCCCAGAACTCCTTTCTGATGCTAAGAAGCAAGAGGCAACAATTCCTCTGGAGACCCGTGCGTGGTGAGGCCTCCTGAGATTTGGTGCCTTCCAGTCCCGTTGACACCCCATCGATTGATTGCCATGTGATGGTAGCGACACAAAGACTGCCTTTACAAGTGCATGGAACCACGTTCAGTGGGCCGTGAGCCGAGAAGCACTAATGCTACACTGACAGGGCTAGGATGAAATGCCTCTGACCCCCTCCAAAAAGTAACTTTCCAAGAGGCAGCACACGGTCACATCCCCAGAACAACCCTGCCGTGTGCTAGGATACATTACAGGAAATCCGGAGACTCTGGGAGACGCTGAGCTCCACACGGCTTGAAAAAGCTTATAGCCTCTTTTCGGGGGTCAGTGTGGCACTTCTGGACAGTGAGACACCAGGTCTCCTAATGGAACCCTGGTGTTACATTACTGGGACGTAAGGCACAACATTAATCAGCCGCTTGGGTTACGGGCCTTGTCCAGAAGCAACGGTTGCCAAAGATTTCTTTGCTTTGAGCTCGTGAGACAGCATATCATGTAGGACCGCAGAGAAGGAGACCTGCCGCTCTCTGGTTTTGAAGAAGAGGTGAGCTTTTCTACTAAGCCTTGGAGCACAAAGATCCAGCCAAGTCCCAACGACAGGTTAGAAGG
This sequence comes from Eubalaena glacialis, assembly GCF_028564815.1. Taxonomy (NCBI): domain Eukaryota; kingdom Metazoa; phylum Chordata; class Mammalia; order Artiodactyla; family Balaenidae; genus Eubalaena; species Eubalaena glacialis. Next base: position 27,396,047 of record NC_083725.1, read on the forward strand.
TTACTGTTGCAGGTCTCTCGGCGCTTAGCCCACTGTTCGGCTACAGTCTGTAAAGTGCATTCAGGGAAGAACAAGAAACTCTACAACGTCCCGCATCTTGCTGGGAAGGAACAACACAGCCTCTCCTCGGTGAAGACGTCCTTTCTTGCAGACTGCCAGGCTGGGACTCCTATTCCGTTTCAGCACTCCGAGTTTGGCCTAGCACGGAAATGACCCCTTCCCTCAACGCCCTACACATCTCTTAAGGACTATAACCCCCGTGTGCCCATTCGTTATATCTCGCCCCCTATGAAACACAGAAGAGCTGTGGCTGGATGGTAGGAGGCAGTGGCCGTAGTGTCCTTAAGGGATAAGTATCCCGTGCCAACGGCCCCGTGAAAATCTCTCGCTTTCGGGAGCCTAGGGCATACCAAGGGCTGCCAAATACAGCTAAAGGAGGCGAAAGAAGAGAAGCAGAACTTGCTCCTGAGACTCTCGTACATATACTGACCCCAAAGCATGCCTCTTCGTGGAGACCGAAGGCCTCCCCAGCTCAGATTTAGGGCCCTGGAACACAGGGCTAAGCGCTGCCTTCAAAGGAGAGGTAGGAGAGGAATGTTTTCAAGTCTCGCCCGCCTTTCAGCGCCTGTTCAGCTTGAGTGGACAATAGCCACAGCCTGCCCGAACGTCCTGCCGAGCACCGAGTTTGACTGGAGTGTAGCAAACGCTTGCCAGTTCTCTGAGGGGGAAGAGGCCATTGCTGTGGTGTGAACGGCCTTCACTGGCACTCGCTGGGAGCGCAGTGCTCTCTGGGCAGGCAGGATAGTTCCTATCGGAGAAGCATTTGAACAGACGCCTGCCCTGGTATACGTGCTACATCCGCACATCGAGTGTACCTTTCCTACGCTCCAGGCACCAACACGGTGCACAGAACTCCTCTTGATGGTGAGCAACAAGACGCAACATTTCTTCTAGGAGGCTCGTGCGGGACGAGGCCTCTTGAGGATGTGGACCCTCGAATCCCGTCGAAACCACTGGGATTGATTGCCACGTTATGTTAGCGACACAATGAGAGCATTTCAGCTTCATGGAACCACGCACGTTCAGTGCGACATGAGAGAAGAAAACACAGATGCTGCCTTGACAGGGTTAGAGTGAATTTGCCTCTGTCCCCCCCCCGCCGACACATAACCTGCCCAGAGCCAGCACAGCTTCACGTCCCGAGGAACATTACTGCTGTGTGCTAGAATACATGAAAGGAAACCTGCAGACGCTGGGAGACTCTGAGCTGTACGCGGCTTGAGAAAGCTTCTAGACCCTTCAGGGCTCAGCGTGGCACTTCTGGAGCGTGAGACACCACGTTTCCTCATGGAAACCTAGTGTTACGTTTCGGGGACTTGATGCACAACCGCCTCCAGCCGCTTAGCTGGATGGCCTTGTCCAGAAGCGACAGTTGCCAGAGAGTTCTTTCCCAGGAGCTCGTGAGACAGCATATCATGCAGAAACGCAGAGAAGGAGACCAGCCTTTCCCCGTGATTTCAGAGGTTCGCTCCTCTGCCTTTGAGCCTTTGAACACAAAGATCCAGTCAGCTCCCGATGATAACTTAGCACTGTACTCTTGACGGTCTCTCTCTCTCTCCATCAGCCCCCTGCTCAGCTACCGTCTCCTCGGTGCATTCAGTGAAGTACCATAAAATCTGCAGCCTGCTGCACCATGTTGTTCAGGAAGGGCACATTTCCTCTTCGTAAAGAAATCTTTTCTTGCAGCCTGCCTGGCTCGAGCTCCTATTCCTTTTCAGAAGCCCGAGTTTGGCATAGCACTGAAATGACCCCTTCCCTCAAGGCCGGACACATCTCCTAGAGAATATACTCCACGTAGCCCCATTCATTACCTCTTGCCTCCTATGAAACACAAAGGAGTTGTAGCTTGATGGGAGGAAACAGTGGCCTCCTGCTCCGTCTATGACTATCCCGTTTCCCAAGGCCCCGTGAAAGGCTCTTGCTTTCAAGGGTGTAGAGTCTATCGACGGGCACCAAGCACCGCCAAAAGAGGAGAAATCAGAGCTAGAGAACATGCTCCTGAGAAACACGCACACTTACCGCACGAAAAGCAGGCCTCTTCGTGGAGTCTGAAATCCCTCCCTGCTCAGCGTTTCTCCGTGGGGCAGAGCGCTCACCGCTGCCTCCATGCACAGCTAGGAAAAGTAGGTGTGCAGGTGTCACCTGCCTTTCAGCGCCTGTCCAAATTGTGCGGACAATAGCCACACCTGCCTGAACGTTCTGCAGAAAACCGAGTGTTACTGGAGTGTAGCAAACGCTTCCGTCTTCACTCAGGGTAAAGAGGCCATTGCTGTGGTGTGGACGGCCTTCATCCCCACTCTTTTGGAGCACAATGCCCTCTGAGCAGGCTGGAAACTGCCTGTAGGAGAAGCAGTTGAACAGACGTCCGCCCCGGTATACGGAACTGCAGCCACACCTCGAGTGTATCTTACGCTCCAGGAACCAACGCGGTGCCCAGAACTCCTTTCTGATGCTAAGAAGCAAGAGGCAACAATTCCTCTGGAGACCCGTGCGTGGTGAGGCCTCCTGAGATTTGGTGCCTTCCAGTCCCGTTGACACCCCATCGATTGATTGCCATGTGATGGTAGCGACACAAAGACTGCCTTTACAAGTGCATGGAACCACGTTCAGTGGGCCGTGAGCCGAGAAGCACTAATGCTACACTGACAGGGCTAGGATGAAATGCCTCTGACCCCCTCCAAAAAGTAACTTTCCAAGAGGCAGCACACGGTCACATCCCCAGAACAACCCTGCCGTGTGCTAGGATACATTACAGGAAATCCGGAGACTCTGGGAGACGCTGAGCTCCACACGGCTTGAAAAAGCTTATAGCCTCTTTTCGGGGGTCAGTGTGGCACTTCTGGACAGTGAGACACCAGGTCTCCTAATGGAACCCTGGTGTTACATTACTGGGACGTAAGGCACAACATTAATCAGCCGCTTGGGTTACGGGCCTTGTCCAGAAGCAACGGTTGCCAAAGATTTCTTTGCTTTGAGCTCGTGAGACAGCATATCATGTAGGGCCGCAGAGAAGGAGACCTGCCGCTCTCTGGTTTTGAAGAAGAGGTGAGCTTTTCTACTAAGCCTTGGAGCACAAAGATCCAGCCAAGTCCCAACGACAGGTTAGAAGGTTACTGTTGCAGGTCTCTCGGCGCTTAGCCCACTGTTCGGCTACAGTCTGTAAAGTGCATTCAGGGAAGAACAAGAAACTCTACAACGTCCCGCATCTTGCTGGGAAGGAACAACACAGCCTCTCCTCGGTGAAGACGTCCTTTCTTGCAGACTGCCAGGCTGGGACTCCTATTCCGTTTCAGCACTCCGAGTTTGGCCTAGCACGGAAATGACCCCTTCCCTCAACGCCCTACACATCTCTTAAGGACTATAACCCCCGTGTGCCCATTCGTTATATCTCGCCCCCTATGAAACACAGAAGAGCTGTGGCTGGATGGTAGGAGGCAGTGGCCGTAGTGTCCTTAAGGGATAAGTATCCCGTGCCAAAGGCCCCGTGAAAATCTCTCACTTTCGGGAGCCTAGGGCATACCAAGGGCTGCCAAATACAGCTAAAGGAGGCGAAAGAAGAGAAGCAGAACTTGCTCCTGAGACTCTCGTACATATACTGACCCCAAAGCATGCCTCTTCGTGGAGACCGAAGGCCTCCCCAGCTCAGATTTAGGGCCCTGGAACACAGGGCTAAGCACTGCCTTCAAAGGAGAGGTAGGAGAGGAATGTTTTCAAGTCTCGCCCGCCTTTCAGCGCCTGTTCAGCTTGAGTGGACAATAGCCACAGCCTGCCCGAACGTCCTGCCGAGCACCGAGTTTGACTGGAGTGTAGCAAACGCTTGCCAGTTCTCTGAGGGGGAAGAGGCCATTGCTGTGGTGTGAACGGCCTTCACTGGCACTCGCTGGGAGCGCAGTGCTCTCTGGGCAGGCAGGATAGTTCCTATCGGAGAAGCATTTGAACAGACGCCTGCCCTGGTATACGTGCTACATCCGCACATCGAGTGTACCTTTCCTACGCTCCAGGCACCAACACGGTGCACAGAACTCCTCTTGATGGTGAGCAACAAGACGCAACATTTCTTCTAGGAGGCTCGTGCGGGACGAGGCCTCTTGAGGATGTGGACCCTCGAATCCCGTCGAAACCACTGGGATTGATTGCCACGTTATGTTAGCGACACAATGAGAGCATTTCAGCTTCATGGAACCACGCACGTTCAGTGCGACATGAGAGAAGAAAACACAGATGCTGCCTTGACAGGGTTAGAGTGAATTTGCCTCTGTCCCCCCCCGCCGACACATAACCTGCCCAGAGCCAGCACAGCTTCACGTCCCGAGGAACATTACTGCTGTGTGCTAGAATACATGAAAGGAAACCTGCAGACGCTGGGAGACTCTGAGCTGTACGCGGCTTGAGAAAGCTTCTAGACCCTTCAGGGCTCAGCGTGGCACTTCTGGAGCGTGAGACACCACGTTTCCTCATGGAAACCTAGTGTTACGTTTCGGGGACTTTATGCACAACCGCCTCCAGCTGCTTAGCTGGATGGCCTTGTCCAGAAGCGACAGTTGCCAGAGAGTTCTTTCCCAGGAGCTCGTGAGACAGCATATCATGCAGAAACGCAGAGAAGGAGACCAGCCTTTCCCCGTGATTTCAGAGGTTCGCTCCTCTGCCTTTGAGCCTTTGAACACAAAGATCCAGTCAGCTCCTGATGATAACTTAGAACTGTACTCTTGACGGTCTCTCTCTCTCTCCATCAGCCCCCTGCTCAGCTACCGTCTCCTCGGTGCATTCAGTGAAGTACCATAAAATCTGCAGCCTGCTGCACCATGTTGTTCAGGAAGGGCACATTTCCTCTTCGTAAAGAAATCTTTTCTTGCAGCCTGCCTGGCTCGAGCTCCTATTCCTTTTCAGAAGCCCGAGTTTGGCATAGCACTGAAATGACCCCTTCCCTCAAGGCCGGACACATCTCCTAGAGAATATGCTCCACGTAGCCCCATTCATTACCTCTTGCCTCCTATGAAACACAAAGGAGTTGTAGCTTGATGGGAGGAAACAGTGGCCTCCTGCTCCGTCTATGACTATCCCGTTTCCCAAGGCCCCGTGAAAGGCTCTTGCTTTCAAGGGTGTAGAGTCTATCGACGGGCACCAAGCACCGCCAAAAGAGGAGAAATCAGAGCTAGAGAACATGCTCCTGAGAAACACGCACACTTACCGCACGAAAAGCAGGCCTCTTCGTGGAGTCTGAAATCCCTCCCTGCTCAGCGTTTCTCCGTGGGGCAGAGCGCTCACCGCTGCCTCCATGCACAGCTAGGAAAAGTAGGTGTGCAGGTGTCACCTGCCTTTCAGCGCCTGTCCAAATTGTGTGGACAATAGCCACACCTGCCTGAACGTTCTGCAGAAAACCGAGTGTTACTGGAGTGTAGCAAACGCTTCCGTCTTCACTCAGGGTAAAGAGGCCATTGCTGTGGTGTGGACGGCCTTCATCCCCACTCTTTTGGAGCACAATGCCCTCTGAGCAGGCTGGAAACTGCCTGTAGGAGAAGCAGTTGAACAGACGTCCGCCCCGGTATACGGAACTGCAGCCACACCTCGAGTGTATCTTACGCTCCAGGAACCAACGCGGTGCCCAGAACTCCTTTCTGATGCTAAGAAGCAAGAGGCAACAATTCCTCTGGAGACCCGTGCGTGGTGAGGCCTCCTGAGATTTGGTGCCTTCCAGTCCCGTTGACACCCCATCGATTGATTGCCATGTGATGGTAGCGACACAAAGACTGCCTTTACAAGTGCATGGAACCACGTTCAGTGGGCCGTGAGCCGAGAAGCACTAATGCTACACTGACAGGGCTAGGATGAAATGCCTCTGACCCCCTCCAAAAAGTAACTTTCCAAGAGGCAGCACACGGTCACATCCCCAGAACAACCCTGCCGTGTGCTAGGATACATTACAGGAAATCCGGAGACTCTGGGAGACGCTGAGCTCCACACGGCTTGAAAAAGCTTATAGCCTCTTTTCGGGGGTCAGTGTGGCACTTCTGGACAGTGAGACACCAGGTCTCCTAATGGAACCCTGGTGTTACATTACTGGGACGTAAGGCACAACATTAATCAGCCGCTTGGGTTACGGGCCTTGTCCAGAAGCAACGGTTGCCAAAGATTTCTTTGCTTTGAGCTCGTGAGACAGCATATCATGTAGGACCGCAGAGAAGGAGACCTGCCGCTCTCTGGTTTTGAAGAAGAGGTGAGCTTTTCTACTAAGCCTTGGAGCACAAAGATCCAGCCAAGTCCCAACGACAGGTTAGAAGGTTACTGTTGTAGGTCTCTCGGCGCTTAGCCCACTGTTCGGCTACAGTCTGTAAAGTGCATTCAGGGAAGAACAAGAAACTCTACAACGTCCCGCATCTTGCTGGGAAGGAACAACACAGCCTCTCCTCGGTGAAGACGTCCTTTCTTGCAGACTGCCAGGCTGGGACTCCTATTCCGTTTCAGCACTCCGAGTTTGGCCTAGCACGGAAATGACCCCTTCCCTCAACGCCCTACACATCTCTTAAGGACTATAACCCCCGTGTGCCCATTCGTTATATCTCGCCCCCTATGAAACACAGAAGAGCTGTGGCTGGATGGTAGGAGGCAGTGGCCGTAGTGTCCTTAAGGGATAAGTATCCCGTGCCAAAGGCCCCGTGAAAATCTCTCGCTTTCGGGAGCCTAGGGCATACCAAGGGCTGCCAAATACAGCTAAAGGAGGCGAAAGAAGAGAAGCAGAACTTGCTCCTGAGACTCTCGTACATATACTGACCCCAAAGCATGCCTCTTCGTGGAGACCGAAGGCCTCCCCAGCTCAGATTTAGGGCCCTGGAACACAGGGCTAAGCACTGCCTTCAAAGGAGAGGTAGGAGAGGAATGTTTTCAAGTCTCGCCCGCCTTTCAGCGCCTGTTCAGCTTGAGTGGACAATAGCCACAGCCTGCCCGAACGTCCTGCCGAGCACCGAGTTTGACTGGAGTGTAGCAAACGCTTGCCAGTTCTCTGAGGGGGAAGAGGCCATTGCTGTGGTGTGAACGGCCTTCACTGGCACTCGCTGGGAGCGCAGTGCTCTCTGGGCAGGCAGGATAGTTCCTATCGGAGAAGCATTTGAACAGACGCCTGCCCTGGTATACGTGCTACATCCGCACATCGAGTGTACCTTTCCTACGCTCCAGGCACCAACACGGTGCACAGAACTCCTCTTGATGGTGAGCAACAAGACGCAACATTTCTTCTAGGAGGCTCGTGCGGGACGAGGCCTCTTGAGGATGTGGACCCTCGAATCCCGTCGAAACCACTGGGATTGATTGCCACGTTATGTTAGCGACACAATGAGAGCATTTCAGCTTCATGGAACCACGCACGTTCAGTGCGACATGAGAGAAGAAAACACAGATGCTGCCTTGACAGGGTTAGAGTGAATTTGCCTCTGTCCCCCCCCACCGACACATAACCTGCCCAGAGCCAGCACAGCTTCACGTCCCGAGGAACATTACTGCTGTGTGCTAGAATACATGAAAGGAAACCTGCAGACGCTGGGAGACTCTGAGCTGTACGCGGCTTGAGAAAGCTTCTAGACCCTTCAGGGCTCAGCGTGGCACTTCTGGAGCGTGAGACACCACGTTTCCTCATGGAAACCTAGTGTTACGTTTCGGGGACTTTATGCACAACCGCCTCCAGCCGCTTAGCTGGATGGCCTTGTCCAGAAGCGACAGTTGCCAGAGAGTTCTTTCCCAGGAGCTCGTGAGACAGCATATCATGCAGAAACGCAGAGAAGGAGACCAGCCTTTCCCCGTGATTTCAGAGGTTCGCTCCTCTGCCTTTGAGCCTTTGAACACAAAGATCCAGTCAGCTCCCGATGATAACTTAGCACTGTACTCTTGACGGTCTCTCTCTCTCTCCATCAGCCCCCTGCTCAGCTACCGTCTCCTCGGTGCATTCAGTGAAGTACCATAAAATCTGCAGCCTGCTGCACCATGTTGTTCAGGAAGGGCACATTTCCTCTTCGTAAAGAAATCTTTTCTTGCAGCCTGCCTGGCTCGAGCTCCTATTCCTTTTCAGAAGCCCGAGTTTGGCATAGCACTGAAATGACCCCTTCCCTCAAGGCCGGACACATCTCCTAGAGAATATACTCCACGTAGCCCCATTCATTACCTCTTGCCTCCTATGAAACACAAAGGAGTTGTAGCTTGATGGGAGGAAACAGTGGCCTCCTGCTCCGTCTATGACTATCCCGTTTCCCAAGGCCCCGTGAAAGGCTCTTGCTTTCAAGGGTGTAGAGTCTATCGACGGGCACCAAGCACCGCCAAAAGAGGAGAAATCAGAGCTAGAGAACGTGCTCCTGAGAAACACGCACACTTACCGCACGAAAAGCAGGCCTCTTCGTGGAGTCTGAAATCCCTCCCTGCTCAGCGTTTCTCCGTGGGGCAGAGCGCTCACCGCTGCCTCCATGCACAGCTAGGAAAAGTAGGTGTGCAGGTGTCACCTGCCTTTCAGCGCCTGTCCAAATTGTGCGGACAATAGCCACACCTGCCTGAACGTTCTGCAGAAAACCGAGTGTTACTGGAGTGTAGCAAACGCTTCCGTCTTCACTCAGGGTAAAGAGGCCATTGCTGTGGTGTGGACGGCCTTCATCCCCACTCTTTTGGAGCACAATGCCCTCTGAGCAGGCTGGAAACTGCCTGTAGGAGAAGCAGTTGAACAGACGTCCGCCCCGGTATACGGAACTGCAGCCACACCTCGAGTGTATCTTACGCTCCAGGAACCAACGCGGTGCCCAGAACTCCTTTCTGATGCTAAGAAGCAAGAGGCAACAATTCCTCTGGAGACCCGTGCGTGGTGAGGCCTCCTGAGATTTGGTGCCTTCCAGTCCCGTTGACACCCCATCGATTGATTGCCATGTGATGGTAGCGACACAAAGACTGCCTTTACAAGTGCATGGAACCACGTTCAGTGGGCCGTGAGCCGAGAAGCACTAATGCTACACTGACAGGGCTAGGATGAAATGCCTCTGACCCCCTCCAAAAAGTAACTTTCCAAGAGGCAGCACACGGTCACATCCCCAGAACAACCCTGCCGTGTGCTAGGATACATTACAGGAAATCCGGAGACTCTGGGAGACGCTGAGCTCCACACGGCTTGAAAAAGCTTATAGCCTCTTTTCGGGGGTCAGTGTGGCACTTCTGGACAGTGAGACACCAGGTCTCCTAATGGAACCCTGGTGTTACATTACTGGGACGTAAGGCACAACATTAATCAGCCGCTTGGGTTACGGGCCTTGTCCAGAAGCAACGGTTGCCAAAGATTTCTTTGCTTTGAGCTCGTGAGACAGCATATCATGTAGGACCGCAGAGAAGGAGACCTGCCGCTCTCTGGTTTTGAAGAAGAGGTGAGCTTTTCTACTAAGCCTTGGAGCACAAAGATCCAGCCAAGTCCCAACGACAGGTTAGAAGGTTACTGTTGCAGGTCTCTCGGCGCTTAGCCCACTGTTCGGCTACAGTCTGTAAAGTGCATTCAGGGAAGAACAAGAAACTCTACAACGTCCCGCATCTTGCTGGGAAGGAACAACACAGCCTCTCCTCGGTGAAGACGTCCTTTCTTGCAGACTGCCAGGCTGGGACTCCTATTCCGTTTCAGCACTCCGAGTTTGGCCTAGCACGGAAATGACCCCTTCCCTCAACGCCCTACACATCTCTTAAGGACTATAACCCCCGTGTGCCCATTCGTTATATCTCGCCCCCTATGAAACACAGAAGAGCTGTGGCTGGATGGTAGGAGGCAGTGGCCGTAGTGTCCTTAAGGGATAAGTATCCCGTGCCAAAGGCCCCGTGAAAATCTCTCGCTTTCGGGAGCCTAGGGCATACCAAGGGCTGCCAAATACAGCTAAAGGAGGCGAAAGAAGAGAAGCAGAACTTGCTCCTGAGACTCTCGTACATATACTGACCCCAAAGCATGCCTCTTCGTGGAGACCGAAGGCCTCCCCAGCTCAGATTTAGGGCCCTGGAACACAGGGCTAAGCGCTGCCTTCAAAGGAGAGGTAGGAGAGGAATGTTTTCAAGTCTCGCCCGCCTTTCAGCGCCTGTTCAGCTTGAGTGGACAATAGCCACAGCCTGCCCGAACGTCCTGCCGAGCACCGAGTTTGACTGGAGTGTAGCAAACGCTTGCCAGTTCTCTGAGGGGGAAGAGGCCATTGCTGTGGTGTGAACGGCCTTCACTGGCACTCGCTGGGAGCGCAGTGCTCTCTGGGCAGGCAGGATAGTTCCTATCGGAGAAGCATTTGAACAGACGCCTGCCCTGGTATACGTGCTACATCCGCACATCGAGTGTACCTTTCCTACGCTCCAGGCACCAACACGGTGCACAGAACTCCTCTTGATGGTGAGCAACAAGACGCAACATTTCTTCTAGGAGGCTCGTGCGGGACGAGGCCTCTTGAGGATGTGGACCCTCGAATCCCGTCGAAACCACTGGGATTGATTGCCACGTTATGTTAGCGACACAATGAGAGCATTTCAGCTTCATGGAACCACGCACGTTCAGTGCGACATGAGAGAAGAAAACACAGATGCTGCCTTGACAGGGTTAGAGTGAATTTGCCTCTGTCCCCCCCCACCGACACATAACCTGCCCAGAGCCAGCACAGCTTCACGTCCCGAGGAACATTACTGCTGTGTGCTAGAATACATGAAAGGAAACCTGCAGACGCTGGGAGACTCTGAGCTGTACGCGGCTTGAGAAAGCTTCTAGACCCTTCAGGGCTCAGCGTGGCACTTCTGGAGCGTGAGACACCACGTTTCCTCATGGAAACCTAGTGTTACGTTTCGGGGACTTTATGCACAACCGCCTCCAGCCGCTTAGCTGGATGGCCTTGTCCAGAAGCGACAGTTGCCAGAGAGTTCTTTCCCAGGAGCTCGTGAGACAGCATATCATGCAGAAACGCAGAGAAGGAGACCAGCCTTTCCCCGTGATTTCAGAGGTTCGCTCCTCTGCCTTTGAGCCTTTGAACACAAAGATCCAGTCAGCTCCCGATGATAACTTAGCACTGTACTCTTGACGGTCTCTCTCTCTCTCCATCAGCCCCCTGCTCAGCTACCGTCTCCTCGGTGCATTCAGTGAAGTACCATAAAATCTGCAGCCTGCTGCACCATGTTGTTCAGGAAGGGCACATTTCCTCTTCGTAAAGAAATCTTTTCTTGCAGCCTGCCTGGCTCGAGCTCCTATTCCTTTTCAGAAGCCCGAGTTTGGCATAGCACTGAAATGACCCCTTCCCTCAAGGCCGGACACATCTCCTAGAGAATATACTCCACGTAGCCCCATTCATTACCTCTTGCCTCCTATGAAACACAAAGGAGTTGTAGCTTGATGGGAGGAAACAGTGGCCTCCTGCTCCGTCTATGACTATCCCGTTTCCCAAGGCCCCGTGAAAGGCTCTTGCTTTCAAGGGTGTAGAGTCTATCGACGGGCACCAAGCACCGCCAAAAGAGGAGAAATCAGAGCTAGAGAACATGCTCCTGAGAAACACGCACACTTACCGCACGAAAAGCAGGCCTCTTCGTGGAGTCTGAAATCCCTCCCTGCTCAGCGTTTCTCCGTGGGGCAGAGCGCTCACCGCTGCCTCCATGCACAGCTAGGAAAAGTAGGTGTGCAGGTGTCACCTGCCTTTCAGCGCCTGTCCAAATTGTGCGGACAATAGCCACACCTGCCTGAACGTTCTGCAGAAAACCGAGTGTTACTGGAGTGTAGCAAACGCTTCCGTCTTCACTCAGGGTAAAGAGGCCATTGCTGTGGTGTGGACGGCCTTCATCCCCACTCTTTTGGAGCACAATGCCCTCTGAGCAGGCTGGAAACTGCCTGTAGGAGAAGCAGTTGAACAGACGTCCGCCCCGGTATACGGAACTGCAGCCACACCTCGAGTGTATCTTACGCTCCAGGAACCAACGCGGTGCCCAGAACTCCTTTCTGATGCTAAGAAGCAAGAGGCAACAATTCCTCTGGAGACCCGTGCGTGGTGAGGCCTCCTGAGATTTGGTGCCTTCCAGTCCCGTTGACACCCCATCGATTGATTGCCATGTGATGGTAGCGACACAAAGACTGCCTTTACAAGTGCATGGAACCACGTTCAGTGGGCCGTGAGCCGAGAAGCACTAATGCTACACTGACAGGGCTAGGATGAAATGCCTCTGACCCCCTCCAAAAAGTAACTTTCCAAGAGGCAGCACACGGTCACATCCCCAGAACAACCCTGCCGTGTGCTAGGATACATTACAGGAAATCCGGAGACTCTGGGAGACGCTGAGCTCCACACGGCTTGAAAAAGCTTATAGCCTCTTTTCGGGGGTCAGTGTGGCACTTCTGGACAGTGAGACACCAGGTCTCCTAATGGAACCCTGGTGTTACATTACTGGGACGTAAGGCACAACATTAATCAGCCGCTTGGGTTACGGGCCTTGTCCAGAAGCAACGGTTGCCAAAGATTTCTTTGCTTTGAGCTCGTGAGACAGCATATCATGTAGGACCGCAGAGAAGGAGACCTGCCGCTCTCTGGTTTTGAAGAAGAGGTGAGCTTTTCTACTAAGCCTTGGAGCACAAAGATCCAGCCAAGTCCCAACGACAGGTTAGAAGGTTACTGTTGCAGGTCTCTCGGCGCTTAGCCCACTGTTCGGCTACAGTCTGTAAAGTGCATTCAGGGAAGAACAAGAAACTCTACAACGTCCCGCATCTTGCTGGGAAGGAACAACACAGCCTCTCCTCGGTGAAGACGTCCTTTCTTGCAGACTGCCAGGCTGGGACTCCTATTCCGTTTCAGCACTCCGAGTTTGGCCTAGCACGGAAATGACCCCTTCCCTCAACGCCCTACACATCTCTTAAGGACTATAACCCCCGTGTGCCCATTCGTTATATCTCGCCCCCTATGAAACACAGAAGAGCTGTGGCTGGATGGTAGGAGGCAGTGGCCGTAGTGTCCTTAAGGGATAAGTATCCCGTGCCAAAGGCCCCGTGAAAATCTCTCGCTTTCGGGAGCCTAGGGCATACCAAGGGCTGCCAAATACAGCTAAAGGAGGCGAAAGAAGAGAAGCAGAACTTGCTCCTGAGACTCTCGTACATATACTGACCCCAAAGCATGCCTCTTCGTGGAGACCGAAGGCCTCCCCAGCTCAGATTTAGGGCCCTGGAACACAGGGCTAAGCGCTGCCTTCAAAGGAGAGGTAGGAGAGGAATGTTTTCAAGTCTCGCCCGCCTTTCAGCGCCTGTTCAGCTTGAGTGGACAATAGCCACAGCCTGCCCGAACGTCCTGCCGAGCACCGAGTTTGACTGGAGTGTAGCAAACGCTTGCCAGTTCTCTGAGGGGGAAGAGGCCATTGCTGTGGTGTGAACGGCCTTCACTGGCACTCGCTGGGAGCGCAGTGCTCTCTGGGCAGGCAGGATAGTTCCTATCGGAGAAGCATTTGAACAGACGCCTGCCCTGGTATACGTGCTACATCCGCACATCGAGTGTACCTTTCCTACGCTCCAGGCACCAACACGGTGCACAGAACTCCTCTTGATGGTGAGCAACAAGACGCAACATTTCTTCTAGGAGGCTCGTGCGGGACGAGGCCTCTTGAGGATGTGGACCCTCGAATCCCGTCGAAACCACTGGGATTGATTGCCACGTTATGTTAGCGACACAATGAGAGCATTTCAGCTTCATGGAACCACGCACGTTCAGTGCGACATGAGAGAAGAAAACACAGATGCTGCCTTGACAGGGTTAGAGTGAATTTGCCTCTGTCCCCCCCCACCGACACATAACCTGCCCAGAGCCAGCACAGCTTCACGTCCCGAGGAACATTACTGCTGTGTGCTAGAATACATGAAAGGAAACCTGCAGACGCTGGGAGACTCTGAGCTGTACGCGGCTTGAGAAAGCTTCTAGACCCTTCAGGGCTCAGCGTGGCACTTCTGGAGCGTGAGACACCACGTTTCCTCATGGAAACCTAGTGTTACGTTTCGGGGACTTTATGCACAACCGCCTCCAGCCGCTTAGCTGGATGGCCTTGTCCAGAAGCGACAGTTGCCAGAGAGTTCTTTCCCAGGAGCTCGTGAGACAGCATATCATGCAGAAACGCAGAGAAGGAGACCAGCCTTTCCCCGTGATTTCAGAGGTTCGCTCCTCTGCCTTTGAGCCTTTGAACACAAAGATCCAGTCAGCTCCCGATGATAACTTAGCACTGTACTCTTGACGGTCTCTCTCTCTCTCCATCAGCCCCCTGCTCAGCTACCGTCTCCTCGGTGCATTCAGTGAAGTACCATAAAATCTGCAGCCTGCTGCACCATGTTGTTCAGGAAGGGCACATTTCCTCTTCGTAAAGAAATCTTTTCTTGCAGCCTGCCTGGCTCGAGCTCCTATTCCTTTTCAGAAGCCCGAGTTTGGCATAGCACTGAAATGACCCCTTCCCTCAAGGCCGGACACATCTCCTAGAGAATATACTCCACGTAGCCCCATTCATTACCTCTTGCCTCCTATGAAACACAAAGGAGTTGTAGCTTGATGGGAGGAAACAGTGGCCTCCTGCTCCGTCTATGACTATCCCGTTTCCCAAGGCCCCGTGAAAGGCTCTTGCTTTCAAGGGTGTAGAGTCTATCGACGGGCACCAAGCACCGCCAAAAGAGGAGAAATCAGAGCTAGAGAACATGCTCCTGAGAAACACGCACACTTACCGCACGAAAAGCAGGCCTCTTCGTGGAGTCTGAAATCCCTCCCTGCTCAGCGTTTCTCCGTGGGGCAGAGCGCTCACCGCTGCCTCCATGCACAGCTAGGAAAAGTAGGTGTGCAGGTGTCACCTGCCTTTCAGCGCCTGTCCAAATTGTGCGGACAATAGCCACACCTGCCTGAACGTTCTGCAGAAAACCGAGTGTTACTGGAGTGTAGCAAACGCTTCCGTCTTCACTCAGGGTAAAGAGGCCATTGCTGTGGTGTGGACGGCCTTCATCCCCACTCTTTTGGAGCACAATGCCCTCTGAGCAGGCTGGAAACTGCCTGTAGGAGAAGCAGTTGAACAGACGTCCGCCCCGGTATACGGAACTGCAGCCACACCTCGAGTGTATCTTACGCTCCAGGAACCAACGCGGTGCCCAGAACTCCTTTCTGATGCTAAGAAGCAAGAGGCAACAATTCCTCTGGAGACCCGTGCGTGGTGAGGCCTCCTGAGATTTGGTGCCTTCCAGTCCCGTTGACACCCCATCGATTGATTGCCATGTGATGGTAGCGACACAAAGACTGCCTTTACAAGTGCATGGAACCACGTTCAGTGGGCCGTGAGCCGAGAAGCACTAATGCTACACTGACAGGGCTAGGATGAAATGCCTCTGACCCCCTCCAAAAAGTAACTTTCCAAGAGGCAGCACACGGTCACATCCCCAGAACAACCCTGCCGTGTGCTAGGATACATTACAGGAAATCCGGAGACTCTGGGAGACGCTGAGCTCCACACGGCTTGAAAAAGCTTATAGCCTCTTTTCGGGGGTCAGTGTGGCACTTCTGGACAGTGAGACACCAGGTCTCCTAATGGAACCCTGGTGTTACATTACTGGGACGTAAGGCACAACATTAATCAGCCGCTTGGGTTACGGGCCTTGTCCAGAAGCAACGGTTGCCAAAGATTTCTTTGCTTTGAGCTCGTGAGACAGCATATCATGTAGGACCGCAGAGAAGGAGACCTGCCGCTCTCTGGTTTTGAAGAAGAGGTGAGCTTTTCTACTAAGCCTTGGAGCACAAAGATCCAGCCAAGTCCCAACGACAGGTTAGAAGGTTACTGTTGCAGGTCTCTCGGCGCTTAGCCCACTGTTCGGCTACAGTCTGTAAAGTGCATTCAGGGAAGAACAAGAAACTCTACAACGTCCCGCATCTTGCTGGGAAGGAACAACACAGCCTCTCCTCGGTGAAGACGTCCTTTCTTGCAGACTGCCAGGCTGGGACTCCTATTCCGTTTCAGCACTCCGAGTTTGGCCTAGCACGGAAATGACCCCTTCCCTCAACGCCCTACACATCTCTTAAGGACTATAACCCCCGTGTGCCCATTCGTTATATCTCGCCCCCTATGAAACACAGAAGAGCTGTGGCTGGATGGTAGGAGGCAGTGGCCGTAGTGTCCTTAAGGGATAAGTATCCCGTGCCAAAGGCCCCGTGAAAATCTCTCGCTTTCGGGAGCCTAGGGCATACCAAGGGCTGCCAAATACAGCTAAAGGAGGCGAAAGAAGAGAAGCAGAACTTGCTCCTGAGACTCTCGTACATATACTGACCCCAAAGCATGCCTCTTCGTGGAGACCGAAGGCCTCCCCAGCTCAGATTTAGGGCCCTGGAACACAGGGCTAAGCGCTGCCTTCAAAGGAGAGGTAGGAGAGGAATGTTTTCAAGTCTCGCCCGCCTTTCAGCGCCTGTTCAGCTTGAGTGGACAATAGCCACAGCCTGCCCGAACGTCCTGCCGAGCACCGAGTTTGACTGGAGTGTAGCAAACGCTTGCCAGTTCTCTGAGGGGGAAGAGGCCATTGCTGTGGTGTGAACGGCCTTCACTGGCACTCGCTGGGAGCGCAGTGCTCTCTGGGCAGGCAGGATAGTTCCTATCGGAGAAGCATTTGAACAGACGCCTGCCCTGGTATACGTGCTACATCCGCACATCGAGTGTACCTTTCCTACGCTCCAGGCACCAACACGGTGCACAGAACTCCTCTTGATGGTGAGCAACAAGACGCAACATTTCTTCTAGGAGGCTCGTGCGGGACGAGGCCTCTTGAGGATGTGGACCCTCGAATCCCGTCGAAACCACTGGGATTGATTGCCACGTTATGTTAGCGACACAATGAGAGCATTTCAGCTTCATGGAACCACGCACGTTCAGTGCGACATGAGAGAAGAAAACACAGATGCTGCCTTGACAGGGTTAGAGTGAATTTGCCTCTGTCCCCCCCCGCCGACACATAACCTGCCCAGAGCCAGCACAGCTTCACGTCCCGAGGAACATTACTGCTGTGTGCTAGAATACATGAAAGGAAACCTGCAGACGCTGGGAGACTCTGAGCTGTACGCGGCTTGAGAAAGCTTCTAGACCCTTCAGGGCTCAGCGTGGCACTTCTGGAGCGTGAGACACCACGTTTCCTCATGGAAACCTAGTGTTACGTTTCGGGGACTTTATGCACAACCGCCTCCAGCCGCTTAGCTGGATGGCCTTGTCCAGAAGCGACAGTTGCCAGAGAGTTCTTTCCCAGGAGCTCGTGAGACAGCATATCATGCAGAAACGCAGAGAAGGAGACCAGCCTTTCCCCGTGATTTCAGAGGTTCGCTCCTCTGCCTTTGAGCCTTTGAACACAAAGATCCAGTCAGCTCCCGATGATAACTTAGAACTGTACTCTTGACGGTCTCTCTGCCATCAGCCCCCTGCTCAGCTACCGTCTCCTCGGTGCATTCAGTGAAGTACCATAAAATCTGCAGCCTGCTGCACCATGTTGTTCAGGAAGGGCACATTTCCTCTTCGTAAAGAAATCTTTTCTTGCAGCCTGCCTGGCTCGAGCTCCTATTCCTTTTCAGAAGCCCGAGTTTGGCATAGCACTGAAATGACCCCTTCCCTCAAGGCCGGACACATCTCGTAGAGAATATGCTCCACGTAGCCCCATTCATTACCTCTTGCCTCCTATGAAACAGAAAGGAGTTGTAGCTTGATGGGAGGAAACAGTGGCCTCCTGCTCCGTCTATGACTATCCCGTTTCCCAAGGCCCCGTGAAAGGCTCTTGCTTTCAAGGGTGTAGAGTCTATCGACGGGCACCAAGCACCGCCAAAAGAGGAGAAATCAGAGCTAGAGAACATGCTCCTGAGAAACACGCACACTTACCGCACGAAAAGCAGGCCTCTTCGTGGAGTCTGAAATCCCTCCCTGCTCAGCGTTTCTCCGTGGGGCAGAGCGCTCACCGCTGCCTCCATGCACAGCTAGGAAAAGTAGGTGTGCAGGTGTCACCTGCCTTTCAGCGCCTGTCCAAATTGTGCGGACAATAGCCACACCTGCCTGAACGTTCTGCAGAAAACCGAGTGTTACTGGAGTGTAGCAAACGCTTCCGTCTTCACTCAGGGTAAAGAGGCCATTGCTGTGGTGTGGACGGCCTTCATCCCCACTCTTTTGGAGCACAATGCCCTCTGAGCAGGCTGGAAACTGCCTGTAGGAGAAGCAGTTGAACAGACGTCCGCCCCGGTATACGGAACTGCAGCCACACCTCGAGTGTATCTTACGCTCCAGGAACCAACGCGGTGCCCAGAACTCCTTTCTGATGCTAAGAAGCAAGAGGCAACAATTCCTCTGGAGACCCGTGCGTGGTGAGGCCTCCTGAGATTTGGTGCCTTCCAGTCCCGTTGACACCCCATCGATTGATTGCCATGTGATGGTAGCGACACAAAGACTGCCTTTACAAGTGCATGGAACCACGTTCAGTGGGCCGTGAGCCGAGAAGCACTAATGCTACACTGACAGGGCTAGGATGAAATGCCTCTGACCCCCTCCAAAAAGTAACTTTCCAAGAGGCAGCACACGGTCACATCCCCAGAACAACCCTGCCGTGTGCTAGGATACATTACAGGAAATCCGGAGACTCTGGGAGACGCTGAGCTCCACACGGCTTGAAAAAGCTTATAGCCTCTTTTCGGGGGTCAGTGTGGCACTTCTGGACAGTGAGACACCAGGTCTCCTAATGGAACCCTGGTGTTACATTACTGGGACGTAAGGCACAACATTAATCAGCCGCTTGGGTTACGGGCCTTGTCCAGAAGCAACGGTTGCCAAAGATTTCTTTGCTTTGAGCTCGTGAGACAGCATATCATGTAGGACCGCAGAGAAGGAGACCTGCCGCTCTCTGGTTTTGAAGAAGAGGTGAGCTTTTCTACTAAGCCTTGGAGCACAAAGATCCAGCCAAGTCCCAATGACAGGTTAGAAGGTTACTGTTGCAGGTCTCTCGGCGCTTAGCCCACTGTTCGGCTACAGTCTGTAAAGTGCATTCAGGGAAGAACAAGAAACTCTACAACGTCCCGCATCTTGCTGGGAAGGAACAACACAGCCTCTCCTCGGTGAAGACGTCCTTTCTTGCAGACTGCCAGGCTGGGACTCCTATTCCGTTTCAGCACTCCGAGTTTGGCCTAGCACGGAAATGACCCCTTCCCTCAACGCCCTACACATCTCTTAAGGACTATAACCCCCGTGTGCCCATTCGTTATATCTCGCCCCCTATGAAACACAGAAGAGCTGTGGATGGATGGTAGGAGGCAGTGGCCATAGTGTCCTTAAGGGATAAGTATCCTGTGCCAACGGCCCCGTGAAAATCTCTCGCTTTCGGGAGCCTAGGGCATACCAAGGGCTGCCAAATACAGCTAAAGGAGGCGAAAGAAGAGAAGCAGAACTTGCTCCTGAGACTCTCGTACCTATACTGACCCCAAAGCATGCCTCTTCGTGGAGACCGAAGGCCTCCCCAGCTCAGATTTAGGGCCCTGGAACACAGGGCTAAGCGCTGCCTTCAAAGGAGAGGTAGGAGAGGAATGTTTTCAAGTCTCGCCCGCCTTTCAGCGCCTGTTCAGCTTGAGTGGACAATAGCCACAGCCTGCCCGAACGTCCTGCCGAGCACCGAGTTTGACTGGAGTGTAGCAAACGCTTGCCAGTTCTCTGAGGGGGAAGAGGCCATTGATGTGGTGTGAACGGCCTTCACTGGCACTCGCTGGGAGCGCAGTGCTCTCTGGGCAGGCAGGATAGTTCCTATCGGAGAAGCATTTGAACAGACGCCTGCCCTGGTATACGTGCTACATCCGCACATCGAGTGTACCTTTCCTACGCTCCAGGCACCAACACGGTGCACAGAACTCCTCTTGATGGTGAGCAACAAGACGCAACATTTCTTCTAGGAGGCTCGTGCGGGACGAGGCCTCTTGAGGATGTGGACCCTCGAATCCCGTCGAAACCACTGGGATTGATTGCCACGTTATGTTAGCGACACAATGAGAGCATTTCAGCTTCATGGAACCACGCACGTTCAGTGCGACATGAGAGAAGAAAACACAGATGCTGCCTTGACAGGGTTAGAGTGAATTTGCCTCTGTCCCCCCCCGCCGACACATAACCTGCCCAGAGCCAGCACAGCTTCACGTCCCGAGGAACATTACTGCTGTGTGCTAGAATACATGAAAGGAAACCTGCAGACGCTGGGAGACTCTGAGCTGTACGCGGCTTGAGAAAGCTTCTAGACCCTTCAGGGCTCAGCGTGGCACTTCTGGAGCGTGAGACACCACGCTTCCTCATGGAAACCTAGTGTTACGTTTCGGGGACTTTATGCACAACCGCCTCCAGCCGCTTAGCTGGATGGCCTTGTCCAGAAGCGACAGTTGCCAGAGAGTTCTTTCCCAGGAGCTCGTGAGACAGCATATCATGCAGAAACGCAGAGAAGGAGACCAGCCTTTCCCCGTGATTTCAGAGGTTCGCTCCTCTGCCTTTGAGCCTTTGAACACAAAGATCCAGTCAGCTCCCGATGATAACTTAGAACTGTACTCTTGACGGTCTCTCTGCCATCAGCCCCCTGCTCAGCTACCGTCTCCTCGGTGCATTCAGTGAAGTACCATAAAATCTGCAGCCTGCTGCACCATGTTGTTCAGGAAGGGCACATTTCCTCTTCGTAAAGAAATCTTTTCTTGCAGCCTGCCTGGCTCGAGCTCCTATTCCTTTTCAGAAGCCCGAGTTTGGCATAGCACTGAAATGACCCCTTCCCTCAAGGCCGGACACATCTCCTAGAGAATATACTCCACGTAGCCCCATTCATTACCTCTTGCCTCCTATGAAACACAAAGGAGTTGTAGCTTGATGGGAGGAAACAGTGGCCTCCTGCTCCGTCTATGACTATCCCGTTTCCCAAGGCCCCATGAAAGGCTCTTGCTTTCAAGGGTGTAGAGTCTATCGACGGGCACCAAGCACCGCCAAAAGAGGAGAAATCAGAGCTAGAGAACATGCTCCTGAGAAACACGCACACTTACCGCATGAAAAGCAGGCCTCTTCGTGGAGTCTGAAATCCCTCCCTGCTCAGCGTTTCTCCGTGGGGCAGAGCGCTCACCGCTGCCTCCATGCACAGCTAGGAAAAGTAGGTGTGCAGGTGTCACCTGCCTTTCAGCGCCTGTCCAAATTGTGCGGACAATAGCCACACCTGCCTAAACGTTCTGCAGAAAACCGAGTGTTACTGGAGTGTAGCAAACGCTTCCGTCTTCACTCAGGGTAAAGAGGCCATTGCTGTGGTGTGGACGGCCTTCATCCCCACTCTTTTGGAGCACAATGCCCTCTGAGCAGGCTGGAAACTGCCTGTAGGAGAAGCAGTTGAACAGACGTCCGCCCCGGTATACGGAACTGCAGCCACACCTCGAGTGTATCTTACGCTCCAGGAACCAACGCGGTGCCCAGAACTCCTTTCTGATGCTAAGAAGCAAGAGGCAACAATTCCTCTGGAGACCCGTGCGTGGTGAGGCCTCCTGAGATTTGGTGCCTTCCAGTCCCGTTGACACCCCATCGATTGATTGCCATGTGATGGTAGCGACACAAAGACTGCCTTTACAAGTGCATGGAACCACGTTCAGTGGGCCGTGAGCCGAGAAGCACTAATGCTACACTGACAGGGCTAGGATGAAATGCCTCTGACCCCCTCCAAAAAGTAACTTTCCAAGAGGCAGCACACGGTCACATCCCCAGAACAACCCTGCCGTGTGCTAGGATACATTACAGGAAATCCGGAGACTCTGGGAGACGCTGAGCTCCACACGGCTTGAAAAAGCTTATAGCCTCTTTTCGGGGGTCAGTGTGGCACTTCTGGACAGTGAGACACCAGGTCTCCTAATGGAACCCTGGTGTTACATTACTGGGACGTAAGGCACAACATTAATCAGCCGCTTGGGTTACGGGCCTTGTCCAGAAGCAACGGTTGCCAAAGATTTCTTTGCTTTGAGCTCGTGAGACAGCATATCATGTAGGACCGCAGAGAAGGAGACCTGCCGCTCTCTGGTTTTGAAGAAGAGGTGAGCTTTTCTACTAAGCCTTGGAGCACAAAGATCCAGCCAAGTCCCAACGACAGGTTAGAAGGTTACTGTTGCAGGTCTCTCGGCGCTTAGCCCACTGTTCGGCTACAGTCTGTAAAGTGCATTCAGGGAAGAACAAGAAACTCTACAACGTCCCGCATCTTGCTGGGAAGGAACAACACAGCCTCTCCTCGGTGAAGACGTCCTTTCTTGCAGACAGCCAGGCTGGGACTCCTATTCCGTTTCAGCACTCCGAGTTTGGCCTAGCACGGAAATGACCCCTTCCCTCAACGCCCTACACATCTCTTAAGGACTATAACCCCCGTGTGCCCATTCGTTATATCTCGCCCCCTATGAAACACAGAAGAGCTGTGGCTGGATGGTAGGAGGCAGTGGCCGTAGTGTCCTTAAGGGATAAGTATCCCGTGCCAACGGCCCCGTGAAAATCTCTCGCTTTCGGGAGCCTAGGGCATACCAAGGGCTGCCAAATACAGCTAAAGGAGGCGAAAGAAGAGAAGCAGAACTTGCTCCTGAGACTCTCGTACATATACTGACCCCAAAGCATGCCTCTTCGTGGAGACCGAAGGCCTCCCCAGCTCAGATTTAGGGCCCTGGAACACAGGGCTAAGCGCTGCCTTCAAAGGAGAGGTAGGAGAGGAATGTTTTCAAGTCTCGCCCGCCTTTCAGCGCCTGTTCAGCTTGAGTGGACAATAGCCACAGCCTGCCCGAACGTCCTGCCGAGCACCGAGTTTGACTGGAGTGTAGCAAACGCTTGCCAGTTCTCTGAGGGGGAAGAGGCCATTGCTGTGGTGTGAACGGCCTTCACTGGCACTCGCTGGGAGCGCAGTGCTCTCTGGGCAGGCAGGATAGTTCCTATCGGAGAAGCATTTGAACAGACGCCTGCCCTGGTATACGTGCTACATCCGCACATCGAGTGTACCTTTCCTACGCTCCAGGCACCAACACGGTGCACAGAACTCCTCTTGATGGTGAGCAACAAGACGCAACATTTCTTCTAGGAGGCTCGTGCGGGACGAGGCCTCTTGAGGATGTGGACCCTCGAATCCCGTCGAAACCACTGGGATTGATTGCCACGTTATGTTAGCGACACAATGAGAGCATTTCAGCTTCATGGAACCACGCACGTTCAGTGCGACATGAGAGAAGAAAACACAGATGCTGCCTTGACAGGGTTACAGTGAATTTGCCTCTGTCCCCCCCCCGCCGACACATAACCTGCCCAGAGCCAGCACAGCTTCACGTCCCGAGGAACATTACTGCTGTGTGCTAGAATACATGAAAGGAAACCTGCAGACGCTGGGAGACTCTGAGCTGTACGCGGCTTGAGAAAGCTTCTAGACCCTTCAGGGCTCAGCGTGGCACTTCTGGAGCGTGAGACACCACGTTTCCTCATGGAAACCTAGTGTTACGTTTCGGGGACTTTATGCACAACCGCCTCCAGCCGCTTAGCTGGATGGCCTTGTCCAGAAGCGACAGTTGCCAGAGAGTTCTTTCCCAGGAGCTCGTGAGACAGCATATCATGCAGAAACGCAGAGAAGGAGACCAGCCTTTCCCCGTGATTTCAGAGGTTCGCTCCTCTGCCTTTGAGCCTTTGAACACAAAGATCCAGTCAGCTCCCGATGATAACTTAGAACTGTACTCTTGACGGTCTCTCTGCCATCAGCCCCCTGCTCAGCTACCGTCTCCTCGGTGCATTCAGTGAAGTACCATAAAATCTGCAGCCTGATGCACCATGTTGTTCAGGAAGGGCACATTTCCTCTTCGTAAAGAAATCTTTTCTTGCAGCCTGCCTGGCTCGAGCTCCTATTCCTTTTCAGAAGCCCGAGTTTGGCATAGCACTGAAATGACCCCTTCCCTCAAGGCCGGACACATCTCCTAGAGAATATACTCCACGTAGCCCCATTCATTACCTCTTGCCTCCTATGAAACACAAAGGAGTTGTAGCTTGATGGGAGGAAACAGTGGCCTCCTGCTCCGTCTATGACTATCCCGTTTCCCAAGGCCCCGTGAAAGGCTCTTGCTTTCAAGGGTGTAGAGTCTATCGACGGGCACCAAGCACCGCCAAAAGAGGAGAAATCAGAGCTAGAGAACATGCTCCTGAGAAACACGCACACTTACCGCACGAAAAGCAGGCCTCTTCGTGAAGTCTGAAATCCCTCCCTGCTCAGCGTTTCTCCGTGGGGCAGAGCGCTCACCGCTGCCTCCATGCACAGCTAGGAAAAGTAGGTGTGCAGGTGTCACCTGCCTTTCAGCGCCTGTCCAAATTGTGCGGACAATAGCCACACCTGCCTGAACGTTCTGCAGAAAACCGAGTGTTACTGGAGTGTAGCAAACGCTTCCGTCTTCACTCAGGGTAAAGAGGCCATTGCTGTGGTGTGGACGGCCTTCATCCCCACTCTTTTGGAGCACAATGCCCTCTGAGCAGGCTGGAAACTGCCTGTAGGAGAAGCAGTTGAACAGACGTCCGCCCCGGTATACGGAACTGCAGCCACACCTCGAGTGTATCTTACGCTCCAGGAACCAACGCGGTGCCCAGAACTCCTTTCTGATGCTAAGAAGCAAGAGGCAACAATTCCTCTGGAGACCCGTGCGTGGTGAGGCCTCCTGAGATTTGGTGCCTTCCAGTCCCGTTGACACCCCATCGATTGATTGCCATGTGATGGTAGCGACACAAAGACTGCCTTTACAAGTGCATGGAACCACGTTCAGTGGGCCGTGAGCCGAGAAGCACTAATGCTACACTGACAGGGCTAGGATGAAATGCCTCTGACCCCCTCCAAAAAGTAACTTTCCAAGAGGCAGCACACGGTCACATCCCCAGAACAACCCTGCCGTGTGCTAGGATACATTACAGGAAATCCGGAGACTCTGGGAGACGCTGAGCTCCACACGGCTTGAAAAAGCTTATAGCCTCTTTTCGGGGGTCAGTGTGGCACTTCTGGACAGTGAGACACCAGGTCTCCTAATGGAACCCTGGTGTTACATTACTGGGACGTAAGGCACAACATTAATCAGCCGCTTGGGTTACGGGCCTTGTCCAGAAGCAACGGTTGCCAAAGATTTCTTTGCTTTGAGCTCGTGAGACAGCATATCATGTAGGACCGCAGAGAAGGAGACCTGCCGCTCTCTGGTTTTGAAGAAGAGGTGAGCTTTTCTACTAAGCCTTGGAGCACAAAGATCCAGCCAAGTCCCAATGACAGGTTAGAAGGTTACTGTTGCAGGTCTCTCGGCGCTTAGCCCACTGTTCGGCTACAGTCTGTAAAGTGCATTCAGGGAAGAACAAGAAACTCTACAACGTCCCGCATCTTGCTGGGAAGGAACAACACAGCCTATCCTCGGTGAAGACGTCCTTTCTTGCAGACTGCCAGGCTGGGACTCCTATTCCGTTTCAGCACTCCGAGTTTGGCCTAGCACGGAAATGACCCCTTCCCTCAACGCCCTACACATCTCTTAAGGACTATAACCCCCGTGTGCCCATTCGTTATATCTCGCCCCCTATGAAACACAGAAGAGCTGTGGCTGGATGGTAGGAGGCAGTGGCCGTAGTGTCCTTAAGGGATAAGTATCCCGTGCCAACGGCCCCGTGAAAATCTCTCGCTTTCGGGAGCCTAAGGCATACCAAGGGCTGCCAAATACAGCTAAAGGAGGCGAAAGAAGAGAAGCAGAACTTGCTCCTGAGACTCTCGTACATATACTGACCCCAAAGCATGCCTCTTCGTGGAGACCGAAGGCCTCCCCAGCTCAGATTTAGGGCCCTGGAACACAGGGCTAAGCGCTGCCTTCAAAGGAGAGGTAGGAGAGGAATGTTTTCAAGTCTCGCCCGCCTTTCAGCGCCTGTTCAGCTTGAGTGGACAATAGCCACAGCCTGCCCGAACGTCCTGCCGAGCACCGAGTTTGACTGGAGTGTAGCAAACGCTTGCCAGTTCTCTGAGGGGGAAGAGGCCATTGCTGTGGTGTGAACGGCCTTCACTGGCACTCGCTTGGAGCGCAGTGCTCTCTGGGCAGGCAGGATAGTTCCTATCGGAGAAGCATTTGAACAGACGCCTGCCCTGGTATACGCGCTACATCCGCACATCGAGTGTACCTTTCCTACGCTCCAGGCACCAACACGGTGCACAGAACTCCTCTTGATGGTGAGCAACAAGACGCAACATTTCTTCTAGGAGGCTCGTGCGGGACGAGGCCTCTTGAGGATGTGGACCCTCGAATCCCGTCGAAACCACTGGGATTGATTGCCACGTTATGTTAGCGACACAATGAGAGCATTTCAGCTTCATGGAACCACGCACGTTCAGTGCGACATGAGAGAAGAAAACACAGATGCTGCCTTGACAGGGTTAGAGTGAATTTGCCTCTGTCCCCCCCCCGCCGACACATAACCTGCCCAGAGCCAGCACAGCTTCACGTCCCGAGGAACATTACTGCTGTGTGCTAGAATACATGAAAGGAAACCTGCAGACGCTGGGAGACTCTGAGCTGTACGCGGCTTGAGAAAGCTTCTAGACCCTTCAGGGCTCAGCGTGGCACTTCTGGAGCGTGAGACACCACGTTTCCTCATGGAAACCTAGTGTTACGTTTCGGGGACTTTATGCACAACCGCCTCCAGCCGCTTAGCTGGATGGCCTTGCCCAGAAGCGACAGTTGCCAGAGAGTTCTTTCCCAGGATCTCGTGAGACAGCATATCATGCAGAAACGCAGAGAAGGAGACCAGCCTTTCCCCGTGATTTCAGAGGTTCGCTCCTCTGCCTTTGAGCCTTTGAACACAAAGATCCAGTCAGCTCCCGATGATAACTTAGAACTGTACTCTTGACGGTCTCTCTGCCATCAGCCCCCTGCTCAGCTACCGTCTCCTCGGTGCATTCAGTGAAGTACCATAAAATCTGCAGCCTGCTGCACCATGTTGTTCAGGAAGGGCACATTTCCTCTTCGTAAAGAAATCTTTTCTTGCAGCCTGCCTGGCTCGAGCTCCTATTCCTTTTCAGAAGCCCGAGTTTGGCATAGCACTGAAATGACCCCTTCCCTCAAGGCCGGACACATCTCCTAGAGAATATACTCCACGTAGCCCCATTCATTACCTCTTGCCTCCTATGAAACACAAAGGAGTTGTAGCTTGATGGGAGGAAACAGTGGCCTCCTGCTCCGTCTATGACTATCCCGTTTCCCAAGGCCCCGTGAAAGGCTCTTGCTTTCAAGGGTGTAGAGTCTATCGACGGGCACCAAGCACCGCCAAAAGAGGAGAAATCAGAGCTAGAGGACATGCTCCTGAGAAACACGCACACTTACCGCACGAAAAGCAGGCCTCTTCGTGGAGTCTGAAATCCCTCCCTGCTCAGCGTTTCTCCGTGGGGCAGAGCGCTCACCGCTGCCTCCATGCACAGCTAGGAAAAGTAGGTGTGCAGGTGTCACCTGCCTTTCAGCGCCTGTCCAAATTGTGCGGACAATAGCCACACCTGCCTGAACGTTCTGCAGAAAACCGAGTGTTACTGGAGTGTAGCAAACGCTTCCGTCTTCACTCAGGGTAAAGAGGCCATTGCTGTGGTGTGGACGGCCTTCATCCCCACTCTTTTGGAGCACAATGCCCTCTGAGCAGGCTGGAAACTGCCTGTAGGAGAAGCAGTTGAACAGACGTCCGCCCCGGTATACGGAACTGCAGCCACACCTCGAGTGTATCTTACGCTCCAGGAACCAACGCGGTGCCCAGAACTCCTTTCTGATGCTAAGAAGCAAGAGGCAACAATTCCTCTGGAGACCCGTGCGTGGTGAGGCCTCCTGAGATTTGGTGCCTTCCAGTCCCGTTGACACCCCATCGATTGATTGCCATGTGATGGTAGCGACACAAAGACTGCCTTTACAAGTGCATGGAACCACGTTCAGTGGGCCGTGAGCCGAGAAGCACTAATGCTACACTGACAGGGCTAGGATGAAATGCCTCTGACCCCCTCCAAAAAGTAACTTTCCAAGAGGCAGCACACGGTCACATCCCCAGAACAACCCTGCCGTGTGCTAGGATACATTACAGGAAATCCGGAGACTCTGGGAGACGCTGAGCTCCACACGGCTTGAAAAAGCTTATAGCCTCTTTTCGGGGGTCAGTGTGGCACTTCTGGACAGTGAGACACCAGGTCTCCTAATGGAACCCTGGTGTTACATTACTGGGACGTAAGGCACAACATTAATCAGCCGCTTGGGTTACGGGCCTTGTCCAGAAGCAACGGTTGCCAAAGATTTCTTTGCTTTGAGCTCGTGAGACAGCATATCATGTAGGACCGCAGAGAAGGAGACCTGCCGCTCTCTGGTTTTGAAGAAGAGGTGAGCTTTTCTACTAAGCCTTGGAGCACAAAGATCCAGCCAAGTCCCAACGACAGGTTAGAAGGTTACTGTTGCAGGTCTCTCGGCGCTTAGCCCACTGTTCGGCTACAGTCTGTAAAGTGCATTCAGGGAAGAACAAGAAACTCTACAACGTCCCGCATCTTGCTGGGAAGGAACAACACAGCCTCTCCTCGGTGAAGACGTCCTTTCTTGCAGACTGCCAGGCTGGGACTCCTATTCCGTTTCAGCACTCCAAGTTTGGCCTAGCACGGAAATGACCCCTTCCCTCAACGCCCTACACATCTCTTAAGGACTATAACCCCCGTGTGCCCATTCGTTATATCTCGCCCCCTATGAAACACAGAAGAGCTGTGGCTGGATGGTAGGAGGCAGTGGCCGTAGTGTCCTTAAGGGATAAGTATCCCGTGCCAAAGGCCCCGTGAAAATCTCTCCCTTTCGGGAGCCTAGGGCATACCAAGGGCTGCCAAATACAGCTAAAGGAGGCGAAAGAAGAGAAGCAGAACTTGCTCCTGAGACTCTCGTACATATACTGACCCCAAAGCATGCCTCTTCGTGGAGACCGAAGGCCTCCCCAGCTCAGATTTAGGGCCCTGGAACACAGGGCTAAGCGCTGCCTTCAAAGGAGAGGTAGGAGAGGAATGTTTTCAAGTCTCGCCCGCCTTTCAGCGCCTGTTCAGCTTGAGTGGACAATAGCCACAGCCTGCCCGAACGTCCTGCCGAGCACCGAGTTTGACTGGAGTGTAGCAAACGCTTGCCAGTTCTCTGAGGGGGAAGAGGCCATTGCTGTGGTGTGAACGGCCTTCACTGGCACTCGCTGGGAGCGCAGTGCTCTCTGGGCAGGCAGGATAGTTCCTATCGGAGAAGCATTTGAACAGACGCCTGCCCTGGTATACGTGCTACATCCGCACATCGAGTGTACCTTTCCTACGCTCCAGGCACCAACACGGTGCACAGAACTCCTCTTGATGGTGAGCAACAAGACGCAACATTTCTTCTAGGAGGCTCGTGCGGGACGAGGCCTCTTGAGGATGTGGACCCTCGAATCCCGTCGAAACCACTGGGATTGATTGCCACGTTATGTTAGCGACACAATGAGAGCATTTCAGCTTCATGGAACCACGCACGTTCAGTGCGACATGAGAGAAGAAAACACAGATGCTGCCTTGACAGGGTTACAGTGAATTTGCCTCTGTCCCCCCCCGCCGACACATAACCTGCCCAGAGCCAGCACAGCTTCACGTCCCGAGGAACATTACTGCTGTGTGCTAGAATACATGAAAGGAAACCTGCAGACGCTGGGAGACTCTGAGCTGTACGCGGCTTGAGAAAGCTTCTAGACCCTTCAGGGCTCAGCGTGGCACTTCTGGAGCATGAGACACCACGTTTCCTCATGGAAACCTAGTGTTACGTTTCGGGGACTTTATGCACAACCGCCTCCAGCCGCTTAGCTGGATGGCCTTGTCCAGAAGCGACAGTTGCCAGAGAGTTCTTTCCCAGGAGCTCGTGAGACAGCATATCATGCAGAAACGCAGAGAAGGAGACCAGCCTTTCCCCGTGATTTCAGAGGTTCGCTCCTCTGCCTTTGAGCCTTTGAACACAAAGATCCAGTCAGCTCCCGATGATAACTTAGAACTGTACTCTTGACGGTCTCTCTGCCATCAGCCCCCTGCTCAGCTACCGTCTCCTCGGTGCATTCAGTGAAGTACCATAAAATCTGCAGCCTGCTGCACCATGTTGTTCAGGAAGGGCACATTTCCTCTTCGTAAAGAAATCTTTTCTTGCAGCCTGCCTGGCTCGAGCTCCTATTCCTTTTCAGAAGCCCGAGTTTGGCATAGCACTGAAATGACCCCTTCCCTCAAGGCCGGACACATCTCCTAGAGAATATGCTCCACGTAGCCCCATTCATTACCTCTTGCCTCCTATGAAACACAAAGGAGTTGTAGCTTGATGGGAGGAAACAGTGGCCTCCTGCTCCGTCTATGACTATCCCGTTTCCCAAGGCCCCGTGAAAGGCTCTTGCTTTCAAGGGTGTAGAGTCTATCGACGGGCACCAAGCACCGCCAAAAGAGGAGAAATCAGAGCTAGAGAACATGCTCCTGAGAAACACGCACACTTACCGCACGAAAAGCAGGCCTCTTCGTGGAGTCTGAAATCCCTCCCTGCTCAGCGTTTCTCCGTGGGGCAGAGCGCTCACCGCTGCCTCCATGCACAGCTAGGAAAAGTAGGTGTGCAGGTGTCACCTGCCTTTCAGCGCCTGTCCAAATTGTGCGGACAATAGCCACACCTGCCTGAACGTTCTGCAGAAAACCGAGTGTTACTGGAGTGTAGCAAACGCTTCCGTCTTCACTCAGGGTAAAGAGGCCATTGCTGTGGTGTGGACGGCCTTCATCCCCACTCTTTTGGAGCACAATGCCCTCTGAGCAGGCTGGAAACTGCCTGTAGGAGAAGCAGTTGAACAGACGTCCGCCCCGGTATACGGAACTGCAGCCACACCTCGAGTGTATCTTACGCTCCAGGAACCAACGCGGTGCCCAGAACTCCTTTCTGATGCTAAGAAGCAAGAGGCAACAATTCCTCTGGAGACCCGTGCGTGGTGAGGCCTCCTGAGATTTGGTGCCTTCCAGTCCCGTTGACATCCCATCGATTGATTGCCATGTGATGGTAGCGACACAAAGACTGCCTTTACAAGTGCATGGAACCACGTTCAGTGGGCCGTGAGCCGAGAAGCACTAATGCTACACTGACAGGGCTAGGATGAAATGCCTCTGACCCCCTCCAAAAAGTAACTTTCCAAGAGGCAGCACACGGTCACATCCCCAGAACAACCCTGCCGTGTGCTAGGATACATTACAGGAAATCCGGAGACTCTGGGAGACGCTGAGCTCCACACGGCTTGAAAAAGCTTATAGCCTCTTTTCGGGGGTCAGTGTGGCACTTCTGGACAGTGAGACACCAGGTCTCCTAATAGAACCCTGGTGTTACATTACTGGGACGTAAGGCACAACATTAATCAGCCGCTTGGGTTACGGGCCTTGTCCAGAAGCAACGGTTGCCAAAGATTTCTTTGCTTTGAGCTCGTGAGACAGCATATCATGTAGGACCGCAGAGAAGGAGACCTGCCGCTCTCTGGTTTTGAAGAAGAGGTGAGCTTTTCTACTAAGCCTTGGAGCACAAAGATCCAGCCAAGTCCCAACGACAGGTTAGAAGGTTACTGTTGCAGGTCTCTCGGCGCTTAGCCCACTGTTCGGCTACAGTCTGTAAAGTGCATTCAGGGAAGAACAAGAAACTCTACAACGTCCCGCATCTTGCTGGGAAGGAACAACACAGCCTCTCCTCGGTGAAGACGTCCTTTCTTGCAGACTGCCAGGCTGGGACTCCTATTCCGTTTCAGCACTCCGAGTTTGGCCTAGCACGGAAATGACCCCTTCCCTCAACGCCCTACACATCTCTTAAGGACTATAACCCCCGTGTGCCCATTCGTTATATCTCGCCCCCTATGAAACACAGAAGAGCTGTGGCTGGATGGTAGGAGGCAGTGGCCGTAGTGTCCTTAAGGGATAAGTATCCCGTGCCAACGGCCCCGTGAAAATCTCTCGCTTTCGGGAGCCTAGGGCATACCAAGGGCTGCCAAATACAGCTAAAGGAGGTGAAAGAAGAGAAGCAGAACTAGCTCCTGAGACTCTCGTACATATACTGACCCCAAAGCATGCCTCTTCGTGGAGACCGAAGGCCTCCCCAGCTCAGATTTAGGGCCCTGGAACACAGGGCTAAGCGCTGCCTTCAAAGGAGAGGTAGGAGAGGAATGTTTTCAAGTCTCGCCCGCCTTTCAGCGCCTGTTCAGCTTGAGTGGACAATAGCCACAGCCTGCCCGAACGTCCTGCCGAGCACCGAGTTTGACTGGAGTGTAGCAAACGCTTGCCAGTTCTCTGAGGGGGAAGAGGCCATTGCTGTGGTGTGAACGGCCTTCACTGGCACTCGCTGGGAGCGCAGTGCTCTCTGGGCAGGCAGGATAGTTCCTATCGGAGAAGCATTTGAACAGACGCCTGCCCTGGTATACATGCTACATCCGCACATCGAGTGTACCTTTCCTACGCTCCAGGCACCAACACGGTGCACAGAACTCCTCTTGATGGTGAGCAACAAGACGCAACATTTCTTCTAGGAGGCTCGTGCGGGACGAGGCCTCTTGAGGATGTGGACCCTCGAATCCCGTCGAAACCACTGGGATTGATTGCCACGTTATGTTAGCGACACAATGAGAGCATTTCAGCTTCATGGAACCACGCACGTTCAGTGCGACATGAGAGAAGAAAACACAGATGCTGCCTTGACAGGGTTAGAGTGAATTTGCCTCTGTCCCCCCCCGCCGACACATAACCTGCCCAGAGCCAGCACAGCTTCACGTCCCGAGGAACATTACTGCTGTGTGCTAGAATACATGAAAGGAAACCTGCAGACGCTGGGAGACTCTGAGCTGTACGCGGCTTGAGAAAGCTTCTAGACCCTTCAGGGCTCAGCGTGGCACTTCTGGAGCGTGAGACACCACGTTTCCTCATGGAAACCTAGTGTTACGTTTTGGGGACTTTATGCACAACCGCCTCCAGCCGCTTAGCTGGATGGCCTTGTCCAGAAGCGACAGTTGCCAGAGAGTTCTTTCCCAGGAGCTCGTGAGACAGCATATCATGCAGAAACGCAGAGAAGGAGACCAGCCTTTCCCCGTGATTTCAGAGGTTCGCTCCTCTGCCTTTGAGCCTTTGAACACAAAGATCCAGTCAGCTCCCGATGATAACTTAGAACTGTACTCTTGACGGTCTCTCTGCCATCAGCCCCCTGCTCAGCTACCGTCTCCTCGGTGCATTCAGTGAAGTACCATAAAATCTGCAGCCTGCTGCACCATGTTGTTCAGGAAGGGCACATTTCCTCTTTGTAAAGAAATCTTTTCTTGCAGCCTGCCTGGCTCGAGCTCCTATTCCTTTTCAGAAGCCCGAGTTTGGCATAGCACTGAAATGACCCCTTCCCTCAAGGCCGGACACATCTCCTAGAGAATATACTCCACGTAGCCCCATTCATTACCTCTTGCCTCCTATGAAACACAAAGGAGTTGTAGCTTGATGGGAGGAAACAGTGGCCTCCTGCTCCGTCTATGACTATCCCGTTTCCCAAGGCCCCGTGAAAGGCTCTTGCTTTCAAGGGTGTAGAGTCTATCGACGGGCACCAAGCACCGCCAAAAGAGGAGAAATCAGAGCTAGAGAACATGCTCCTGAGAAACACGCACACTTACCGCACGAAAAGCAGGCCTCTTCGTGGAGTCTGAAATCCCTCCCTGCTCAGCGTTTCTCCGTGGGGCAGAGCGCTCACCGCTGCCTCCATGCACAGCTAGGAAAAGTAGGTGTGCAGGTGTCACCTGCCTTTCAGCGCCTGTCCAAATTGTGCGGACAATAGCCACACCTGCCTGAACGTTCTGCAGAAAACCGAGTGTTACTGGAGTGTAGCAAACGCTTCCGTCTTCACTCAGGGTAAAGAGGCCATTGCTGTGGTGTGGACGGCCTTCATCCCCACTCTTTTGGAGCACAATGCCCTCTGAGCAGGCTGGAAACTGCCTGTAGGAGAAGCAGTTGAACAGACGTCCGCCCCGGTATACGGAACTGCAGCCACACCTCGAGTGTATCTTACGCTCCAGGAACCAACGCGGTGCCCAGAACTCCTTTCTGATGCTAAGAAGCAAGAGGCAACAATTCCTCTGGAGACCCGTGCGTGGTGAGGCCTCCTGAGATTTGGTGCCTTCCAGTCCCGTTGACACCCCATCGATTGATTGCCATGTGATGGTAGCGACACAAAGACTGCCTTTACAAGTGCATGGAACCACGTTCAGTGGGCCGTGAGCCGAGAAGCACTAATGCTACACTGACAGGGCTAGGATGAAATGCCTCTGACCCCCTCCAAAAAGTAACTTTCCAAGAGGCAGCACACGGTCACATCCCCAGAACAACCCTGCCGTGTGCTAGGATACATTACAGGAAATCCGGAGACTCTGGGAGACGCTGAGCTCCACACGGCTTGAAAAAGCTTATAGCCTCTTTTCGGGGGTCAGTGTGGCACTTCTGGACAGTGAGACACCAGGTCTCCTAATGGAACCCTGGTGTTACATTACTGGGACGTAAGGCACAACATTAATCAGCCGCTTGGGTTACGGGCCTTGTCCAGAAGCAACGGTTGCCAAAGATTTCTTTGCTTTGAGCTCGTGAGACAGCATATCATGTAGGACCGCAGAGAAGGAGACCTGCCGCTCTCTGGTTTTGAAGAAGAGGTGAGCTTTTCTACTAAGCCTTGGAGCACAAAGATCCAGCCAAGTCCCAACGACAGGTTAGAAGGTTACTGTTGCAGGTCTCTCGGCGCTTAGCCCACTGTTCGGCTACAGTCTGTAAAGTGCATTCAGGGAAGAACAAGAAACTCTACAACGTCCCGCATCTTGCTGGGAAGGAACAACACAGCCTCTCCTCGGTGAAGACGTCCTTTCTTGCAGACTGCCAGGCTGGGACTCCTATTCCGTTTCAGCACTCCGAGTTTGGCCTAGCACGGAAATGACCCCTTCCCTCAACGCCCTACACATCTCTTAAGGACTATAACCCCCGTGTGCCCATTCGTTATATCTCGCCCCCTATGAAACACAGAAGAGCTGTGGCTGGATGGTAGGAGGCAGTGGCCGTAGTGTCCTTAAGGGATAAGTATCCCGTGCCAAAGGCCCCGTGAAAATCTCTCGCTTTCGGGAGCCTAGGGCATACCAAGGGCTGCCAAATACAGCTAAAGGAGGCGAAAGAAGAGAAGCAGAACTTGCTCCTGAGACTCTCGTACATATACTGACCCCAAAGCATGCCTCTTTGTGGAGACCGAAGGCCTCCCCAGCTCAGATTTAGGGCCCTGGAACACAGGGCTAAGCGCTGCCTTCAAAGGAGAGGTAGGAGAGGAATGTTTTCAAGTCTCGCCCGCCTTTCAGCGCCTGTTCAGCTTGAGTGGACAATAGCCACAGCCTGCCCGAACGTCCTGCCGAGCACCGAGTTTGACTGGAGTGTAGCAAACGCTTGCCAGTTCTCTGAGGGGGAAGAGGCCATTGCTGTGGTGTGAACGGCCTTCACTGGCACTCGCTGGGAGCGCAGTGCTCTCTGGGCAGGCAGGATAGTTCCTATCGGAGAAGCATTTGAACAGACGCCTGCCCTGGTATACGTGCTACATCCGCACATCGAGTGTACCTTTCCTACGCTCCAGGCACCAACACGGTGCACAGAACTCCTCTTGATGGTGAGCAACAAGACGCAACATTTCTTCTAGGAGGCTCGTGCGGGACGAGGCCTCTTGAGGATGTGGACCCTCGAATCCCGTCGAAACCACTGGGATTGATTGCCACGTTATGTTAGCGACACAATGAGAGCATTTCAGCTTCATGAACCACGCACGTTCAGTGCGACATGAGAGAAGAAAACACAGATGCTGCCTTGACAGGGTTAGAGTGAATTTGCCTCTGTCCCCCCCCGCCGACACATAACCTGCCCAGAGCCAGCACAGCTTCACATCCCGAGGAACATTACTGCTGTGTGCTAGAATACATGAAAGGAAACCTGCAGACGCTGGGAGACTCTGAGCTGTACGCGGCTTGAGAAAGCTTCTAGACCCTTCAGGGCTCGGCGTGGCACTTCTGGAGCGTGAGACACCACGTTTCCTCATGGAAACCTAGTGTTACGTTTCGGGGACTTTATGCACAACCGCCTCCAGCCGCTTAGCTGGATGGCCTTGTCCAGAAGCGACAGTTGCCAGAGAGTTCTTTCCCAGGAGCTCGTGAGACAGCATATCATGCAGAAACGCAGAGAAGGAGACCAGCCTTTCCCCGTGATTTCAGAGGTTCGCTCCTCTGCCTTTGAGCCTTTGAACACAAAGATCCAGTCAGCTCCCGATGATAACTTAGAACTGTACTCTTGACGGTCTCTCTGCCATCAGCCCCCTGCTCAGCTACCGTCTCCTCGGTGCATTCAGTGAAGTACCATAAAATCTGCAGCCTGCTGCACCATGTTGTTCAGGAAGGGCACATTTCCTCTTTGTAAAGAAATCTTTTCTTGCAGCCTGCCTGGCTCGAGCTCCTATTCCTTTTCAGAAGCCCGAGTTTGGCATAGCACTGAAATGACCCCTTCCCTCAAGGCCGGACACATCTCCTAGAGAATATACTCCACGTAGCCCCATTCATTACCTCTTGCCTCCTATGAAACACAAAGGAGTTGTAGCTTGATGGGAGGAAACAGTGGCCTCCTGCTCCGTCTATGACTATCCCGTTTCCCAAGGCCCCGTGAAAGGCTCTTGCTTTCAAGGGTGTAGAGTCTATCGACGGGCACCAAGCACCGCCAAAAGAGGAGAAATCAGAGCTAGAGAACATGCTCCTGAGAAACACGCACACTTACCGCACGAAAAGCAGGCCTCTTCGTGGAGTCTGAAATCCCTCCCTGCTCAGCGTTTCTCCGTGGGGCAGAGCGCTCACCGCTGCCTCCATGCACAGCTAGGAAAAGTAGGTGTGCAGGTGTCACCTGCCTTTCAGCGCCTGTCCAAATTGTGCGGACAATAGCCACACCTGCCTGAACGTTCTGCAGAAAACCGAGTGTTACTGGAGTGTAGCAAACGCTTCCGTCTTCACTCAGGGTAAAGAGGCCATTGCTGTGGTGTGGACGGCCTTCATCCCCACTCTTTTGGAGCACAATGCCCTCTGAGCAGGCTGGAAACTGCCTGTAGGAGAAGCAGTTGAACAGACGTCCGCCCCGGTATACGGAACTGCAGCCACACCTCGAGTGTATCTTACGCTCCAGGAACCAACGCGGTGCCCAGAACTCCTTTCTGATGCTAAGAAGCAAGAGGCAACAATTCCTCTGGAGACCCGTGCGTGGTGAGGCCTCCTGAGATTTGGTGCCTTCCAGTCCCGTTGACACCCCATCGATTGATTGCCATGTGATGGTAGCGACACAAAGACTGCCTTTACAAGTGCATGGAACCACGTTCAGTGGGCCGTGAGCCGAGAAGCACTAATGCTACACTGACAGGGCTAGGATGAAATGCCTCTGACCCCCTCCAAAAAGTAACTTTCCAAGAGGCAGCACACGGTCACATCCCCAGAACAACCCTGCCGTGTGCTAGGATACATTACAGGAAATCCGGAGACTCTGGGAGACGCTGAGCTCCACACGGCTTGAAAAAGCTTATAGCCTCTTTTCGGGGGTCAGTGTGGCACTTCTGGACAGTGAGACACCAGGTCTCCTAATGGAACCCTGGTGTTACATTACTGGGACGTAAGGCACAACATTAATCAGCCGCTTGGGTTACGGGCCTTGTCCAGAAGCAACGGTTGCCAA
This sequence comes from Eubalaena glacialis, assembly GCF_028564815.1. Lineage (NCBI taxonomy): Eukaryota > Metazoa > Chordata > Mammalia > Artiodactyla > Balaenidae > Eubalaena > Eubalaena glacialis. The sequence goes on from NC_083725.1 coordinate 27,433,890, forward strand.
AGATTTCTTTGCTTTGAGCTCGTGAGACAGCATATCATGTAGGACCGCAGAGAAGGAGACCTGCCGCTCTCTGGTTTTGAAGAAGAGGTGAGCTTTTCTACTAAGCCTTGGAGCACAAAGATCCAGCCAAGTCCCAACGACAGGTTAGAAGGTTACTGTTGCAGGTCTCTCGGCGCTTAGCCCACTGTTCGGCTACAGTCTGTAAAGTGCATTCAGGGAAGAACAAGAAACTCTACAACGTCCCGCATCTTGCTGGGAAGGAACAACACAGCCTCTCCTCGGTGAAGACGTCCTTTCTTGCAGACTGCCAGGCTGGGACTCCTATTCCGTTTCAGCACTCCGAGTTTGGCCTAGCACGGAAATGACCCCTTCCCTCAACGCCCTACACATCTCTTAAGGACTATAACCCCCGTGTGCCCATTCGTTATATCTCGCCCCCTATGAAACACAGAAGAGCTGTGGCTGGATGGTAGGAGGCAGTGGCCGTAGTGTCCTTAAGGGATAAGTATCCCGTGCCAAAGGCCCCGTGAAAATCTCTCGCTTTCGGGAGCCTAGGGCATACCAAGGGCTGCCAAATACAGCTAAAGGAGGCGAAAGAAGAGAAGCAGAACTTGCTCCTGAGACTCTCGTACATATACTGACCCCAAAGCATGCCTCTTTGTGGAGACCGAAGGCCTCCCCAGCTCAGATTTAGGGCCCTGGAACACAGGGCTAAGCGCTGCCTTCAAAGGAGAGGTAGGAGAGGAATGTTTTCAAGTCTCGCCCGCCTTTCAGCGCCTGTTCAGCTTGAGTGGACAATAGCCACAGCCTGCCCGAACGTCCTGCCGAGCACCGAGTTTGACTGGAGTGTAGCAAACGCTTGCCAGTTCTCTGAGGGGGAAGAGGCCATTGCTGTGGTGTGAACGGCCTTCACTGGCACTCGCTGGGAGCGCAGTGCTCTCTGGGCAGGCAGGATAGTTCCTATCGGAGAAGCATTTGAACAGACGCCTGCCCTGGTATACGTGCTACATCCGCACATCGAGTGTACCTTTCCTACGCTCCAGGCACCAACACGGTGCACAGAACTCCTCTTGATGGTGAGCAACAAGACGCAACATTTCTTCTAGGAGGCTCGTGCGGGACGAGGCCTCTTGAGGATGTGGACCCTCGAATCCCGTCGAAACCACTGGGATTGATTGCCACGTTATGTTAGCGACACAATGAGAGCATTTCAGCTTCATGAACCACGCACGTTCAGTGCGACATGAGAGAAGAAAACACAGATGCTGCCTTGACAGGGTTAGAGTGAATTTGCCTCTGTCCCCCCCCGCCGACACATAACCTGCCCAGAGCCAGCACAGCTTCACGTCCCGAGGAACATTACTGCTGTGTGCTAGAATACATGAAAGGAAACCTGCAGACGCTGGGAGACTCTGAGCTGTACGCGGCTTGAGAAAGCTTCTAGACCCTTCAGGGCTCAGCGTGGCACTTCTGGAGCGTGAGACACCACGTTTCCTCATGGAAACCTAGTGTTACGTTTCGGGGACTTTATGCACAACCGCCTCCAGCCGCTTAGCTGGATGGCCTTGTCCAGAAGCGACAGTTGCCAGAGAGTTCTTTCCCAGGAGCTCGTGAGACAGCATATCATGCAGAAACGCAGAGAAGGAGACCAGCCTTTCCCCGTGATTTCAGAGGTTCGCTCCTCTGCCTTTGAGCCTTTGAACACAAAGATCCAGTCAGCTCCCGATGATAACTTAGAACTGTACTCTTGACGGTCTCTCTGCCATCAGCCCCCTGCTCAGCTACCGTCTCCTCGGTGCATTCAGTGAAGTACCATAAAATCTGCAGCCTGCTGCACCATGTTGTTCAGGAAGGGCACATTTCCTCTTCGTAAAGAAATCTTTTCTTGCAGCCTGCCTGGCTCGAGCTCCTATTCCTTTTCAGAAGCCCGAGTTTGGCATAGCACTGAAATGACCCCTTCCCTCAAGGCCGGACACATCTCGTAGAGAATATGCTCCACGTAGCCCCATTCATTACCTCTTGCCTCCTATGAAACACAAAGGAGTTGTAGCTTGATGGGAGGAAACAGTGGCCTCCTGCTCCGTCTATGACTATCCCGTTTCCCAAGGCCCCGTGAAAGGCTCTTGCTTTCAAGGGTGTAGAGTCTATCGACGGGCACCAAGCACCGCCAAAAGAGGAGAAATCAGAGCTAGAGAACATGCTCCTGAGAAACACGCACACTTACCGCACGAAAAGCAGGCCTCTTCGTGGAGTCTGAAATCCCTCCCTGCTCAGCGTTTCTCCGTGGGGCAGAGCGCTCACCGCTGCCTCCATGCACAGCTAGGAAAAGTAGGTGTGCAGGTGTCACCTGCCTTTCAGCGCCTGTCCAAATTGTGCGGACAATAGCCACACCTGCCTGAACGTTCTGCAGAAAACCGAGTGTTACTGGAGTGTAGCAAACGCTTCCGTCTTCACTCAGGGTAAAGAGGCCATTGCTGTGGTGTGGACGGCCTTCATCCCCACTCTTTTGGAGCACAATGCCCTCTGAGCAGGCTGGAAACTGCCTGTAGGAGAAGCAGTTGAACAGACGTCCGCCCCGGTATACGGAACTGCAGCCACACCTCGAGTGTATCTTACACTCCAGGAACCAACGCGGTGCCCAGAACTCCTTTCTGATGCTAAGAAGCAAGAGGCAACAATTCCTCTGGAGACCCGTGCGTGGTGAGGCCTCCTGAGATTTGGTGCCTTCCAGTCCCGTTGACACCCCATCGATTGATTGCCATGTGATGGTAGCGACACAAAGACTGCCTTTACAAGTGCATGGAACCACGTTCAGTGGGCCGTGAGCCGAGAAGCACTAATGCTACACTGACAGGGCTAGGATGAAATGCCTCTGACCCCCTCCAAAAAGTAACTTTCCAAGAGGCAGCACACGGTCACATCCCCAGAACAACCCTGCCGTGTGCTAGGATACATTACAGGAAATCCGGAGACTCTGGGAGACGCTGAGCTCCACACGGCTTGAAAAAGCTTATAGCCTCTTTTCGGGGGTCAGTGTGGCACTTCTGGACAGTGAGACACCAGGTCTCCTAATGGAACCCTGGTGTTACATTACTGGGACGTAAGGCACAACATTAATCAGCCGCTTGGGTTACGGGCCTTGTCCAGAAGCAACGGTTGCCAAAGATTTCTTTGCTTTGAGCTCGTGAGACAGCATATCATGTAGGACCGCAGAGAAGGAGACCTGCCGCTCTCTGGTTTTGAAGAAGAGGTGAGCTTTTCTACTAAGCCTTGGAGCACAAAGATCCAGCCAAGTCCCAACGACAGGTTAGAAGGTTACTGTTGCAGGTCTCTCGGCGCTTAGCCCACTGTTCGGCTACAGTCTGTAAAGTGCATTCAGGGAAGAACAAGAAACTCTACAACGTCCCGCATCTTGCTGGGAAGGAACAACACAGCCTCTCCTCGGTGAAGACGTCCTTTCTTGCAGACTGCCAGGCTGGGACTCCTATTCCGTTTCAGCACTCCGAGTTTGGCCTAGCACGGAAATGACCCCTTCCCTCAACGCCCTACACATCTCTTAAGGACTATAACCCCCGTGTGCCCATTCGTTATATCTCGCCCCCTATGAAACACAGAAGAGCTGTGGCTGGATGGTAGGAGGCAGTGGCCGTAGTGTCCTTAAGGCATAAGTATCCCGTGCCAACGGCCCCGTGAAAATCTCTCGCTTTCGGGAGCCTAGGGCATACCAAGGGCTGCCAAATACAGCTAAAGGAGGCGAAAGAAGAGAAGCAGAACTTGCTCCTGAGACTCTCGTACATATACTGACCCCAAAGCATGCCTCTTCGTGGAGACCGAAGGCCTCCCCAGCTCAGATTTAGGGCCCTGGAACACAGGGCTAAGCGCTGCCTTCAAAGGAGAGGTAGGAGAGGAACGTTTTCAAGTCTCGCCCGCCTTTCAGCGCCTGTTCAGCTTGAGTGGACAATAGCCACAGCCTGCCCGAACGTCCTGCCGAGCACCGAGTTTGACTGGAGTGTAGCAAACGCTTGCCAGTTCTCTGAGGGGGAAGAGGCCATTGCTGTGGTGTGAACGGCCTTCACTGGCACTCGCTGGGAGCGCAGTGCTCTCTGGGCAGGCAGGATAGTTCCTATCGGAGAAGCATTTGAACAGACGCCTGCCCTGGTATACGTGCTACATCCGCACATCGAGTGTACCTTTCCTACGCTCCAGGCACCAACACGGTGCACAGAACTCCTCTTGATGGTGAGCAACAAGACGCAACATTTCTTCTAGGAGGCTCGTGCGGGACGAGGCCTCTTGAGGATGTGGACCCTCGAATCCCGTCGAAACCACTGGGATTGATTGCCACGTTATGTTAGCGACACAATGAGAGCATTTCAGCTTCATGGAACCACGCACGTTCAGTGCGACATGAGAGAAGAAAACACAGATGCTGCCTTGACAGGGTTAGAGTGAATTTGCCTCTGTCCCCCCCCGCCGACACATAACCTGCCCAGAGCCAGCACAGCTTCACGTCCCGAGGAACATTACTGCTGTGTGCTAGAATACATGAAAGGAAACCTGCAGACGCTGGGAGACTCTGAGCTGTACGCGGCTTGAGAAAGCTTCTAGACCCTTCAGGGCTCGGCGTGGCACCTCTGGAGCATGAGACACCACGTTTCCTCATGGAAACCTAGTGTTACGTTTCGGGGACTTGATGCACAACCACCCACAGCCGCTTAGCTGGATGGCCTTGTCCAGAAGCGACAGTTGCCAGAGAGTTCTTTCCCAGGAGCTCGTGAGACAGCATATCATGCAGAAACGCAGAGAAGGAGACCAGCCTTTCCCCGTGATTTCAGAGGTTCGCTCCTCTGCCTTTGAGCCTTTGAACACAAAGATCCAGTCAGCTCCCGATGATAACTTAGAACTGTACTCTTGACGGTCTCTCTGCCATCAGCCCCCTGCTCAGCTACCGTCTCCTCGGTGCATTCAGTGAAGTACCATAAAATCTGCAGCCTGCTGCACCATGTTGTTCAGGAAGGGCACATTTCCTCTTCGTAAAGAAATCTTTTCTTGCAGCCTGCCTGGCTCGAGCTCCTATTCCTTTTCAGAAGCCCGAGTTTGGCATAGCACTGAAATGACCCCTTCCCTCAAGGCCGGACACATCTCCTAGAGAATATACTCCACGTAGCCCCATTCATTACCTCTTGCCTCCTATGAAACACAAAGGAGTTGTAGCTTGATGGGAGGAAACAGTGGCCTCCTGCTCCGTCTATGACTATCCCGTTTCCCAAGGCCCCGTGAAAGGCTCTTGCTTTCAAGGGTGTAGAGTCTATCGACGGGCACCAAGCACCGCCAAAAGAGGAGAAATCAGAGCTAGAGAACATGCTCCTGAGAAATATGCACACTTACCGCACGAAAAGCAGGCCTCTTCGTGGAGTCTGAAATCCCTCCCTGCTCAGCGTTTCTCCGTGGGGCAGAGCGCTCACCGCTGCCTCCATGCACAGCTAGGAAAAGTAGGTGTGCAGATGTCACCTGCCTTTCAGCGCCTGTCCAAATTGTGCGGACAATAGCCACACCTGCCTGAACGTTCTGCAGAAAACCGAGTGTTACTGGAGTGTAGCAAACGCTTCCGTCTTCACTCAGGGTAAAGAGGCCATTGCTGTGGTGTGGACGGCCTTCATCCCCACTCTTTTGGAGCACAATGCCCTCTGAGCAGGCTGGAAACTGCCTGTAGGAGAAGCAGTTGAACAGACGTCCGCCCCGGTATACGGAACTGCAGCCACACCTCGAGTGTATCTTACGCTCCAGGAACCAACGCGGTGCCCAGAACTCCTTTCTGATGCTAAGAAGCAAGAGGCAACAATTCCTCTGGAGACCCGTGCGTGGTGAGGCCTCCTGAGATTTGGTGCCTTCCAGTCCCGTTGACACCCCATCGATTGATTGCCATGTGATGGTAGCGACACAAAGACTGCCTTTACAAGTGCATGGAACCACGTTCAGTGGGCCGTGAGCCGAGAAGCACTAATGCTACACTGACAGGGCTAGGATGAAATGCCTCTGACCCCCTCCAAAAAGTAACTTTCCAAGAGGCAGCACACGGTCACATCCCCAGAACAACCCTGCCGTGTGCTAGGATACATTACAGGAAATCCGGAGACTCTGGGAGACGCTGAGCTCCACACGGCTTGAAAAAGCTTATAGCCTCTTTTCGGGGGTCAGTGTGGCACTTCTGGACAGTGAGACACCAGGTCTCCTAATGGAACCCTGGTGTTACATTACTGGGACGTAAGGCACAACATTAATCAGCCGCTTGGGTTACGGGCCTTGTCCAGAAGCAACGGTTGCCAAAGATTTCTTTGCTTTGAGCTCGTGAGACAGCATATCATGTAGGACCGCAGAGAAGGAGACCTGCCGCTCTCTGGTTTTGAAGAAGAGGTGAGCTTTTCTACTAAGCCTTGGAGCACAAAGATCCAGCCAAGTCCCAACGACAGGTTAGAAGGTTACTGTTGCAGGTTTCTCGGCGCTTAGCCCACTGTTCGGCTACAGTCTGTAAAGTGCATTCAGGGAAGAACAAGAAACTCTACAACGTCCCGCATCTTGCTGGGAAGGAACAACACAGCCTCTCCTCGGTGAAGACGTCCTTTCTTGCAGACTGCCAGGCTGGGACTCCTATTCCGTTTCAGCACTCCGAGTTTGGCCTAGCACGGAAATGACCCCTTCCCTCAACGCCCTACACATCTCTTAAGGACTATAACCCCCGTGTGCCCATTCGTTATATCTCGCCCCCTATGAAACACAGAAGAGCTGTGGCTGGATGGTAGGAGGCAGTGGCCGTAGTGTCCTTAAGGGATAAGTATCCCGTGCTAACGGCCCCGTGAAAATCTCTCGCTTTCGGGAGCCTAGGGCATACCAAGGGCTGCCAAATACAGCTAAAGGAGGCGAAAGAAGAGAAGCAGAACTTGCTCCTGAGACTCTCGTACATATACTGACCCCAAAGCATGCCTCTTCGTGGAGACCGAAGGCCTCCCCAGCTCAGATTTAGGGCCCTGGAACACAGGGCTAAGCGCTGCCTTCAAAGGAGAGGTAGGAGAGGAATGTTTTCAAGTCTCGCCCGCCTTTCAGCGCCTGTTCAGCTTGAGTGGACAATAGCCACAGCCTGCCCGAACGTCCTGCCGAGCACCGAGTTTGACTGGAGTGTAGCAAACGCTTGCCAGTTCTCTGAGGGGGAAGAGGCCATTGCTGTGGTGTGAACGGCCTTCACTGGCACTCGCTGGGAGCGCAGTGCTCTCTGGGCAGGCAGGATAGTTCCTATCGGAGAAGCATTTGAACAGACGCCTGCCCTGGTATACGTGCTACATCCGCACATCGAGTGTACCTTTCCTACGCTCCAGGCACCAACACGGTGCACAGAACTCCTCTTGATGGTGAGCAACAAGACGCAACATTTCTTCTAGGAGGCTCGTGCGGGACGAGGCCTCTTGAGGATGTGGACCCTCGAATCCCGTCGAAACCACTGGGATTGATTGCCACGTTATGTTAGCGACACAATGAGAGCATTTCAGCTTCATGGAACCACGCACGTTCAGTGCGACATGAGAGAAGAAAACACAGATGCTGCCTTGACAGGGTTAGAGTGAATTTGCCTCTGTCCCCCCCCGCCGACACATAACCTGCCCAGAGCCAGCACAGCTTCACGTCCCGAGGAACATTACTGCTGTGTGCTAGAATACATGAAAGGAAACCTGCAGACGCTGGGAGACTCTGAGCTGTACGCGGCTTGAGAAAGCTTCTAGACCCTTCAGGGCTCAGCGTGGCACTTCTGGAGCGTGAGACACCACGTTTCCTCATGGAAACCTAGTGTTACGTTTCGGGGACTTTATGCACAACCGCCTCCAGCCGCTTAGCTGGATGGCCTTGTCCAGAAGCGACAGTTGCCAGAGAGTTCTTTCCCAGGAGCTCGTGAGACAGCATATCATGCAGAAACGCAGAGAAGGAGACCAGCCTTTCCCCGTGATTTCAGAGGTTCGCTCCTCTGCCTTTGAGCCTTTGAACACAAAGATCCAGTCAGCTCCCGATGATAACTTAGAACTGTACTCTTGACGGTCTCTCTGCCATCAGCCCCCTGCTCAGCTACCGTCTCCTCGGTGCATTCAGTGAAGTACCATAAAATCTGCAGCCTGCTGCACCATGTTGTTCAGGAAGGGCACATTTCCTCTTCGTAAAGAAATCTTTTCTTGCAGCCTGCCTGGCTCGAGCTCCTATTCCTTTTCAGAAGCCCGAGTTTGGCATAGCACTGAAATGACCCCTTCCCTCAAGGCCGGACACATCTCCTAGAGAATATACTCCACGTAGCCCCATTCATTACCTCTTGCCTCCTATGAAACACAAAGGAGTTGTAGCTTGATGGGAGGAAACAGTGGCCTCCTGCTCCGTCTATGACTATCCCGTTTCCCAAGGCCCCGTGAAAGGCTCTTGCTTTCAAGGGTGTAGAGTCTATCGACGGGCACCAAGCACCGCCAAAAGAGGAGAAATCAGAGCTAGAGAACATGCTCCTGAGAAACACGCACACTTACCGCACGAAAAGCAGGCCTCTTCGTGGAGTCTGAAATCCCTCCCTGCTCAGCGTTTCTCCGTGGGGCAGAGCGCTCACCGCTGCCTCCATGCACAGCTAGGAAAAGTAGGTGTGCAGGTGTCACCTGCCTTTCAGCGCCTGTCCAAATTGTGCGGACAATAGCCACACCTGCCTGAACGTTCTGCAGAAAACCGAGTGTTACTGGAGTGTAGCAAACGCTTCCGTCTTCACTCAGGGTAAAGAGGCCATTGCTGTGGTGTGGACGGCCTTCATCCCCACTCTTTTGGAGCACAATGCCCTCTGAGCAGGCTGGAAACTGCCTGTAGGAGAAGCAGTTGAACAGACGTCCGCCCCGGTATACGGAACTGCAGCCACACCTCGAGTGTATCTTACGCTCCAGGAACCAACGCGGTGCCCAGAACTCCTTTCTGATGCTAAGAAGCAAGAGGCAACAATTCCTCTGGAGACCCGTGCGTGGTGAGGCCTCCTGAGATTTGGTGCCTTCCAGTCCCGTTGACACCCCATCGATTGATTGCCATGTGATGGTAGCGACACAAAGACTGCCTTTACAAGTGCATGGAACCACGTTCAGTGGGCCGTGAGCCGAGAAGCACTAATGCTACACTGACAGGGCTAGGATGAAATGCCTCTGACCCCCTCCAAAAAGTAACTTTCCAAGAGGCAGCACACGGTCACATCCCCAGAACAACCCTGCCGTGTGCTAGGATACATTACAGGAAATCCGGAGACTCTGGGAGACGCTGAGCTCCACACGGCTTGAAAAAGCTTATAGCCTCTTTTCGGGGGTCAGTGTGGCACTTCTGGACAGTGAGACACCAGGTCTCCTAATGGAACCCTGGTGTTACATTACTGGGACGTAAGGCACAACATTAATCAGCCGCTTGGGTTACGGGCCTTGTCCAGAAGCAACGGTTGCCAAAGATTTCTTTGCTTTGAGCTCGTGAGACAGCATATCATGTAGGACCGCAGAGAAGGAGACCTGCCGCTCTCTGGTTTTGAAGAAGAGGTGAGCTTTTCTACTAAGCCTTGGAGCACAAAGATCCAGCCAAGTCCCAACGACAGGTTAGAAGGTTACTGTTGCAGGTCTCTCGGCGCTTAGCCCACTGTTCGGCTACAGTCTGTAAAGTGCATTCAGGGAAGAACAAGAAACTCTACAACGTCCCGCATCTTGCTGGGAAGGAACAACACAGCCTCTCCTCGGTGAAGACGTCCTTTCTTGCAGACTGCCAGGCTGGGACTCCTATTCCGTTTCAGCACTCCGAGTTTGGCCTAGCACGGAAATGACCCCTTCCCTCAACGCCCTACACATCTCTTAAGGACTATAACCCCCGTGTGCCCATTCGTTATATCTCGCCCCCTATGAAACACAGAAGAGCTGTGGCTGGATGGTAGGAGGCAGTGGCCGTAGTGTCCTTAAGGGATAAGTATCCCGTGCCAAAGGCCCCGTGAAAATCTCTCGCTTTCGGGAGCCTAGGGCATACCAAGGGCTGCCAAATACAGCTAAAGGAGGCGAAAGAAGAGAAGCAGAACTTGCTCCTGAGACTCTCGTACATATACTGACCCCAAAGCATGCCTCTTTGTGGAGACCGAAGGCCTCCCCAGCTCAGATTTAGGGCCCTGGAACACAGGGCTAAGCGCTGCCTTCAAAGGAGAGGTAGGAGAGGAATGTTTTCAAGTCTCGCCCGCCTTTCAGCGCCTGTTCAGCTTGAGTGGACAATAGCCACAGCCTGCCCGAACGTCCCGCCGAGCACCGAGTTTGACTGGAGTGTAGCAAACGCTTGCCAGTTCTCTGAGGGGGAAGAGGCCATTGCTGTGGTGTGAACGGCCTTCACTGGCACTCGCTGGGAGCGCAGTGCTCTCTGGGCAGGCAGGATAGTTCCTATCGGAGAAGCATTTGAACAGACGCCTGCCCTGGTATACGTGCTACATCCGCACATCGAGTGTACCTTTCCTACGCTCCAGGCACCAACACGGTGCACAGAACTCCTCTTGATGGTGAGCAACAAGACGCAACATTTCTTCTAGGAGGCTCGTGCGGGACGAGGCCTCTTGAGGATGTGGACCCTCGAATCCCGTCGAAACCACTGGGATTGATTGCCACGTTATGTTAGCGACACAATGAGAGCATTTCAGCTTCATGGAACCACGCACGTTCAGTGCGACATGAGAGAAGAAAACACAGATGCTGCCTTGACAGGGTTAGAGTGAATTTGCCTCTGTCCCCCCCCGCCGACACATAACCTGCCCAGAGCCAGCACAGCTTCACGTCCCGAGGAACATTACTGCTGTGTGCTAGAATACATGAAAGGAAACCTGCAGACGCTGGGAGACTCTGAGCTGTACGCGGCTTGAGAAAGCTTCTAGACCCTTCAGGGCTCAGCGTGGCACTTCTGGAGCGTGAGACACCACGTTTCCTCATGGAAACCTAGTGTTACGTTTCGGGGACTTTATGCACAACCGCCTCCAGCCGCTTAGCTGGATGGCCTTGTCCAGAAGCGACAGTTGCCAGAGAGTTCTTTCCCAGGAGCTCGTGAGACAGCATATCATGCAGAAACGCAGAGAAGGAGACCAGCCTTTCCCCGTGATTTCAGAGGTTCGCTCCTCTGCCTTTGAGCCTTTGAACACAAAGATCCAGTCAGCTCCCGATGATAACTTAGAACTGTACTCTTGACGGTCTCTCTGCCATCAGCCCCCTGCTCAGCTACCGTCTCCTCGGTGCATTCAGTGAAGTACCATAAAATCTGCAGCCTGCTGCACCATGTTGTTCAGGAAGGGCACATTTCCTCTTCGTAAAGAAATCTTTTCTTGCAGCCTGCCTGGCTCGAGCTCCTATTCCTTTTCAGAAGCCCGAGTTTGGCATAGCACTGAAATGACCCCTTCCCTCAAGGCCGGACACATCTCCTAGAGAATATACTCCACGTAGCCCCATTCATTACCTCTTGCCTCCTATGAAACACAAAGGAGTTGTAGCTTGATGGGAGGAAACAGTGGCCTCCTGCTCCGTCTATGACTATCCCGTTTCCCAAGGCCCCGTGAAAGGCTCTTGCTTTCAAGGGTGTAGAGTCTATCGACGGGCACCAAGCACCGCCAAAAGAGGAGAAATCAGAGCTAGAGAACATGCTCCTGAGAAACACGCACACTTACCGCACGAAAAGCAGGCCTCTTCGTGGAGTCTGAAATCCCTCCCTGCTCAGCGTTTCTCCGTGGGGCAGAGCGCTCACCGCTGCCTCTATGCACAGCTAGGAAAAGTAGGTGTGCAGGTGTCACCTGCCTTTCAGCGCCTGTCCAAATTGTGCGGACAATAGCCACACCTGCCTGAACGTTCTGCAGAAAACCGAGTGTTACTGGAGTGTAGCAAACGCTTCCGTCTTCACTCAGGGTAAAGAGGCCATTGCTGTGGTGTGGACGGCCTTCATCCCCACTCTTTTGGAGCACAATGCCCTCTGAGCAGGCTGGAAACTGCCTGGAGGAGAAGCAGTTGAACAGACGTCCGCCCCGGTATACGGAACTGCAGCCACACCTCGAGTGTATCTTACGCTCCAGGAACCAACGCGGTGCCCAGAACTCCTTTCTGATGCTAAGAAGCAAGAGGCAACAATTCCTCTGGAGACCCGTGCGTGGTGAGGCCTCCTGAGATTTGGTGCCTTCCAGTCCCGTTGACACCCCATCGATTGATTGCCATGTGATGGTAGCGACACAAAGACTGCCTTTACAAGTGCATGGAACCACGTTCAGTGGGCCGTGAGCCGAGAAGCACTAATGCTACACTGACAGGGCTAGGATGAAATGCCTCTGACCCCCTCCAAAAAGTAACTTTCCAAGAGGCAGCACACGGTCACATCCCCAGAACAACCCTGCCGTGTGCTAGGATACATTACAGGAAATCCGGAGACTCTGGGAGACGCTGAGCTCCACACGGCTTGAAAAAGCTTATAGCCTCTTTTCGGGGGTCAGTGTGGCACTTCTGGACAGTGAGACACCAGGTCTCCTAATGGAACCCTGGTGTTACATTACTGGGACGTAAGGCACAACATTAATCAGCCGCTTGGGTTACGGGCCTTGTCCAGAAGCAACGGTTGCCAAAGATTTCTTTGCTTTGAGCTCGTGAGACAGCATATCATGTAGGACCGCAGAGAAGGAGACCTGCCGCTCTCTGGTTTTGAAGAAGAGGTGAGCTTTTCTACTAAGCCTTGGAGCACAAAGATCCAGCCAAGTCCCAACGACAGGTTAGAAGGTTACTGTTGCAGGTCTCTCGGCGCTTAGCCCACTGTTCGGCTACAGTCTGTAAAGTGCATTCAGGGAAGAACAAGAAACTCTACAACGTCCCGCATCTTGCTGGGAAGGAACAACACAGCCTCTCCTCGGTGAAGACGTCCTTTCTTGCAGACTGCCAGGCTGGGACTCCTATTCCGTTTCAGCACTCCGAGTTTGGCCTAGCACGGAAATGACCCCTTCCCTCAACGCCCTACACATCTCTTAAGGACTATAACCCCCGTGTGCCCATTCGTTATATCTCGCCCCCTATGAAACACAGAAGAGCTGTGGCTGGATGGTAGGAGGCAGTGGCCGTAGTGTCCTTAAGGGATAAGTATCCCGTGCCAACGGCCCCGTGAAAATCTCTCGCTTTCGGGAGCCTAGGGCATACCAAGGGCTGCCAAATACAGCTAAAGGAGGCGAAAGAAGAGAAGCAGAACTTGCTCCTGAGACTCTCGTACATATACTGACCCCAAAGCATGCCTCTTCGTGGAGACCGAAGGCTTCCCCAGCTCAGATTTAGGGCCCTGGAACACAGGGCTAAGCGCTGCCTTCAAAGGAGAGGTAGGAGAGGAATGTTTTCAAGTCTCGCCCGCCTTTCAGCGCCTGTTCAGCTTGAGTGGACAATAGCCACAGCCTGCCCGAACGTCCTGCCGAGCACCGAGTTTGACTGGAGTGTAGCAAACGCTTGCCAGTTCTCTGAGGGGGAAGAGGCCATTGCTGTGGTGTGAACGGCCTTCACTGGCACTCGCTGGGAGCGCAGTGCTCTCTGGGCAGGCAGGATAGTTCCTATCGGAGAAGCATTTGAACAGACGCCTGCCCTGGTATACGTGCTACATCCGCACATCGAGTGTACCTTTCCTACGCTCCAGGCACCAACACGGTGCACAGAACTCCTCTTGATGGTGAGCAACAAGACGCAACATTTCTTCTAGGAGGCTCGTGCGGGACGAGGCCTCTTGAGGATGTGGACCCTCGAATCCCGTCGAAACCACTGGGATTGATTGCCACGTTATGTTAGCAACACAATGAGAGCATTTCAGCTTCATGGAACCACGCACGTTCAGTGCGACATGAGAGAAGAAAACACAGATGCTGCCTTGACAGGGTTAGAGTGAATTTGCCTCTGTCCCCCCCCGCCGACACATAACCTGCCCAGAGCCAGCACAGCTTCACGTCCCGAGGAACATTACTGCTGTGTGCTAGAATACATGAAAGGAAACCTGCAGACGCTGGGAGACTCTGAGCTGTACGCGGCTTGAGAAAGCTTCTAGACCCTTCAGGGCTCAGCGTGGCACTTCTGGAGCGTGAGACACCACGTTTCCTCATGGAAACCTAGTGTTACGTTTCGGGGACTTTATGCACAACCGCCTCCAGCCGCTTAGCTGGATGGCCTTGTCCAGAAGCGACAGTTGCCAGAGAGTTCTTTCCCAGGAGCTCGTGAGACAGCATATCATGCAGAAACGCAGAGAAGGAGACCAGCCTTTCCCCGTGATTTCAGAGGTTCGCTCCTCTGCCTTTGAGCCTTTGAACACAAAGATCCAGTCAGCTCCCGATGATAACTTAGAACTGTACTCTTGACGGTCTCTCTGCCATCAGCCCCCTGCTCAGCTACCGTCTCCTCGGTGCATTCAGTGAAGTACCATAAAATCTGCAGCCTGCTGCACCATGTTGTTCAGGAAGGGCACATTTCCTCTTCGTAAAGAAATCTTTTCTTGCAGCCTGCCTGGCTCGAGCTCCTATTCCTTTTCAGAAGCCCGAGTTTGGCATAGCACTGAAATGACCCCTTCCCTCAAGGCCGGACACATCTCCTAGAGAATATACTCCACGTAGCCCCATTCATTACCTCTTGCCTCCTATGAAACACAAAGGAGTTGTAGCTTGATGGGAGGAAACAGTGGCCTCCTGCTCCGTCTATGACTATCCCGTTTCCCAAGGCCCCGTGAAAGGCTCTTGCTTTCAAGGGTGTAGAGTCTATCGACGGGCACCAAGCACCGCCAAAAGAGGAGAAATCAGAGCTAGAGAACATGCTCCTGAGAAACACGCACACTTACCGCACGAAAAGCAGGCCTCTTCGTGGAGTCTGAAATCCCTCCCTGCTCAGCGTTTCTCCGTGGGGCAGAGCGCTCACCGCTGCCTCTATGCACAGCTAGGAAAAGTAGGTGTGCAGGTGTCACCTGCCTTTCAGCGCCTGTCCAAATTGTGCGGACAATAGCCACACCTGCCTGAACGTTCTGCAGAAAACCGAGTGTTACTGGAGTGTAGCAAACCCTTCCGTCTTCACTCAGGGTAAAGAGGCCATTGCTGTGGTGTGGACGGCCTTCATCCCCACTCTTTTGGAGCACAATGCCCTCTGAGCAGGCTGGAAACTGCCTGTAGGAGAAGCAGTTGAACAGACGTCCGCCCCGGTATACGGAACTGCAGCCACACCTCGAGTGTATCTTACGCTCCAGGAACCAACGCGGTGCCCAGAACTCCTTTCTGATGCTAAGAAGCAAGAGGCAACAATTCCTCTGGAGACCCGTGCGTGGTGAGGCCTCCTGAGATTTGGTGCCTTCCAGTCCCGTTGACACCCCATCGATTGATTGCCATGTGATGGTAGCGACACAAGGACTGCCTTTACAAGTGCACGGAACCACGTTCCATGGGACGTGAGCCGAGAAGCACTAATGCTACACTGACAGGGCTAGGCTGAAATGCCTCTGACCCCCTCCAAAAAGTAACTTTCCAAGAGGCAGCACACGGTCACATCCCCAGAACAACCCTGCCGTGTGCTAGGATACATTACAGGAAATCCGGAGACTCTGGGAGACGCTGAGCTCCACGCGGCTTGAAAAAGCTTATAGCCTCTTCGGGGGTCAGTGTGGCACTTCTGGACAGTGAGACACCAGGTCTCCTAATGGAACCCTAGTGTTACATTACTGGGACATAAGGCACAACATTAATCAGCCGCTTGGGTTACGGGCCTTGTCCAGAAGCAACGGTTGCCAAAGATTTCTTTGCTTTGAGCTCGTGAGACAGCATATCATGTAGGACCGCAGAGAAGGAGAGCTGCCGCTCTCTGGTTTTGAAGAAGAGGTGAGCTTTCCTACTAAGCCTTGGAGCACAAAGATCCAGCCAAGTCCCAATGACAGGTTAGAAGGTTACTGTTGCAGGTCTCTCTGCGCTTAGCCCACTGTTCGGCTACAGTCTGTAGAGTGCATTCAGGGAAGAACAAGAAACTCTACAACGCCCCGCATCTTGCTGGGAAGGAACAGCACAGCCTCTCCTCGGTGAAGACGTCCTTTCTTGCAGACTGCCAGGCTGGGACTCCTATTCCGTTTCAGAACTCCGAGTTTGGCATAGCACGGAAATGACCCCTTCCCTCAACGCCCTACACATCTCTAAAGGACTATAACCCCCGTGTGCCCATTCGTTATATCTCGGCCCCTATGAAACACAGAAGAGCTGTGGCTGGATGGTAGGAGGCAGTGGCCGTAGTGTCTTTAAGGGATAAGTATCCCGTGCCAAAGGCCCCGTGAAAATCTCTCGCTTTCGTGAGCCTAGGGCATACCAAGGGCTGCCAAACACAGCTAAAGGAGGCGAAAGAAGAGAAGCAGAACTTGATCCTGAGACTCTCGTACATATACTGACCCCAAAGCATGCCTCTTCGTGGAGACCGAAGGCCGCCCCAGCTCAGATTTAGGGCCCTGGAACACAGTGCTAAGTGCTGCCTTCAAAGGAGAGGTAGGAAAGAAATGTATTCAAGTCTCGCCCGCCATTCAGTGCCTGTTCAGCTTGAGTGGACAATAGCCACAGCCTGCCCGAACGTCCCGCCGAGCACCGAGTTTGACTGGAGTGTAGCAAACGCTTGCCAGTTCTCTGAGGGGGAAGAGGCCATTGCTGTGGTGTGAACGGCCTTCACTGGCACTCGCTGGGAGCGCAGTGCTCTCTGGGCAGGCAGGATATTTCCTATCGGAGAAGCATTTGAACAGACGCCTGCCCTGGTATACGTGCTACATCCGCACATCGAGTGTACCTTTCCTACGCTCCAGGCACCAACACGGTGCACAGAACTCCTCTTGGTGAGCAACAAGACGCAACATTTCTTCTACGAGGCTCGTGCGGGACGAGGCCTCTTGAGGATGTGGACCCTCGAA
Organism: Eubalaena glacialis; assembly: GCF_028564815.1. Lineage (NCBI taxonomy): Eukaryota > Metazoa > Chordata > Mammalia > Artiodactyla > Balaenidae > Eubalaena > Eubalaena glacialis. Next base: position 27,450,855 of record NC_083725.1, read on the forward strand.
TCCCGTCAAAACCACTGGGATTGATGGCCACGTTATGTTAGCGACACAAAGAGAGCATTTCAGGTTCATGGAAGGACGCACTTTCAGTGCGACATGAGAGAAGAAAACACAGATGCTGCCTTGACAGGGTTAGAGTGAATTTGCCTCTGTCCCCCACCGCACCCCCACCCCCCCCCGCCGACACATAACCTGCCCAGACCCAGCACAGCTTCACGTCCCGAGGAACATTACTGCTGTGTGCTAGAATACCTGAAAGGAAACCTGCGGACGCTGGGAGACTCTGAGCTGTACGCGGCTTGAGAAAGCTTCTAGACCCTTCAGGGCTCAGCGTGGCACTTCTGGAGCGTGAGACACCACGTTTCCTCATGGAAACCTAGTGTTACGTTTCGGGGACTTTATGCACAACCGCCTTCAGCCGCTTAGCTGGATGGCCTTGTCCAGAAGCGACAGTTGCCAGAGAGTTCTTTCCCAGGAGCTCGTGAGACAGCATATCATGCAGAAACGCAGAGAAGGAGACCAGCCTTTCCCCGTGTTTTGAGAGGTTCGCTTCTCTGCCTTTGAGCCTTTGAACACAAAGATCCAGTCAGCTCCCGATGATAACTTAGAACTGTACTCTTGACGGTCTCTCTGCCATCAGCCCCCTGCTCAGCTACCGTGTCCTAGGTGCATTCAGTGAAGTACCATAAAATCTGCAGCCTGCTGCACCATGTTGCTCAGGAAGGGCACATTTCCTCTTCGTAAAGAAATCTTTTCTTGCAGCCTGCCTGGCTCGAGCTCCTATTCCTTTTCAGAAGCCCCAGTTTGGCATAGCACTGAAATGACCCCTTCCCTCAAGGCCGGACACATCTCCTAGAGAATATACTCCACGTAGCCCCATTCATTACCTCTTGCCTCCTATGAAACACAAAGGAGTTGTAGCTTGATGGGAGGAAACAGTGGCCTCCTGCTCCGTCTATGACTATCCCGTTTCCCAAGGGCCCGTGAAAGGCTCTTGCTTTCAAGGGTGTAGAGCCTGTCGACGGGCGCCAAGCACCACCAAAACAGGAGAAATCAGAGCTAGAGAATATGCTCCTGAGAAACACGCAAACTTACCGCACGAAAAGCAGGCCTGTTCGTGGAGTCTGAAATCCCTCCCTGCTCAGCGTTTCTCCGTGGGGCAGAGCGCTCACCGCTGCCTCCATGCACAGCTAGGAAAAGTAGGTGTGCAGGTGTCGCCTGCCTTTCAGCGCCTGTCCAACTTGTGCGGACAATAGCCACACCTGCCTGAACGTTCTGCAGAAAACCGAGTGTTACTGGAGTGTAGCAAACGCTTCCGTGTCCACTCAGGGTAAAGAGGCCATTGCTGTGGTGTGGACGGCCTTCATCCCCACTCTGTTGGAGCACAATGCCCTCTGAGCAGGCTGGAAACTGCCTGCAGGAGAAGCAGTTGAACAGACGTCCGCCCCGGTATACGGAACTGCAGCCACATCTCGAGTGTATCTTACGCTCCAGGAACCAACGCGGTGCCCAGAACTCCTTTCTGATGCTAAGAAGCAAGAGGCAACATTTTCTCTGGAGACCCGTGCGTGGTGGGGCCTCCTGAGATTTGGTGCCTTCCAGTCCCGTTGACACCCCATCGATTGATTGCCATGTGATGGTAGCGACACAAGGACTGCCTTTACAAGTGCACGGAACCACGTTCAGTGGGACGTGAGCCGAGAAGCACTAATGCTACACTGACAGGGCTAGGCTGAAATGCCTCTGACCCCCTCCAAAAAGTACCTTTCCAAGAGGCAGCACACGGTCACATCCCCAGAACAACCCTGCCGTGTGCTAGCATACATTACAGGAAATCCGGAGACTCTGGGAGACGCTGAGCTCCACACGGCTTGAAAAAGCTTATAGCCTCTTTTCGGGGGTCAGTGTGGCACTTCTGGACAGTGAGACACCAGGTCTCCTAATGGAACCCTGGTGTTACATTACTGGGACGTAAGGCACAACATTAATCAGCCGCTTGGGTTACGGGCCTTGTCCAGAAGCAACGGTTGCCAAAGATTTCTTTGCTTTGAGCTCGTGAGACAGCATATCATGTAGGACCGCAGAGAAGGAGAGCTGCCGCTCTCTGGTTTTGAAGAAGAGGTGAGCTTTCCTACTAAGCCTTGGAGCACAAAGATCCAGCCAAGTCCCAACGACAGGTTAGAAGGTTACTGTTGCAGGTCTCTCGGCGCTTAGCCCACTGTTCGGCTACAGTCTGTAGAGTGCATTCAGGGAAGAACAAGAAACTCTACAACGCCCCGCATCTTGCTGGGAAGGAACAGCACAGCCTCCCCTCGGTGAAGACGTCCTTTCTTGCAGACTGCCAGGCTGGGACTCCTATTCCGTTTCAGAACTCCGAGTTTGGCCTAGCACGGAAATGACCCCTTCCCTCAACGCCCTACACATCTCTTAAGGACTATAACCCCCGTGTGCCCATTCGTTATATCTCGCCCCCTATGAAACACAGAAGAGCTGTGGCTGGATGGTAGGAAGCAGTGGCCGTAGTGTCCTTAAGGGATAAGTATCCCGTGCCAAAGGCCCCGTGAAAATCTCTCGCTTTCGTGAGCCTAGGGCATACCAAGGGCTGCCAAACACAGCTAAAGGAGGCGAAAGAAGAGAAGCAGAACTTGATCCTGAGACTCTCGTACATATACTGACCCCAAAGCATGCCTCTTCGTGGAGACCGAAGGCCGCCCCAGCTCAGATTTAGGGCCCTGGAACACAGTGCTAAGTGCTGCCTTCAAAGGAGAGGTAGGAAAGAAATGTTTTCAAGTCTCGCCCGCCATTCAGTGCCTGTTCAGCTTGAGTGGACAATAGCCACAGCCTGCCCGAACGTCCCGCCGAGCACCGAGTTTGACTGGAGTGTAGCAAACGCTTGCCAGTTCTCTGAGGGGGAAGAGGCCATTGCTGTGGTGTGAACGGCCTTCACTGGCACTCGCTGGGAGCGCAGTGCTCTCTGGGCAGGCAGGATATTTCCTATCGGAGAAGCATTTGAACAGACGCCTGCCCTGGTATACGTGCTACATCCGCACATCGAGTGTACCTTTCCTACGCTCCAGGCACCAACACGGTGCACAGAACTCCTCTTGGTGAGCAACAAGACGCAACATTTCTTCTACGAGGCTCGTGCGGGACGAGGCCTCTTGAGGATGTGGACCCTCGAATCCCGTCAAAACCACTGGGATTGATGGCCACGTTATGTTAGCGACACAAAGAGAGCATTTCAGGTTCATGGAAGGACGCACTTTCAGTGCGACATGAGAGAAGAAAACACAGATGCTGCCTTGACAGGGTTAGAGTGAATTTGCCTCTGTCCCCCACCGCACCCCCACCCCCCCCCCGCCGACACATAACCTGCCCAGACCCAGCACAGCTTCACGTCCCGAGGAACATTACTGCTGTGTGCTAGAATACCTGAAAGGAAACCTGCGGACGCTGGGAGACTCTGAGCTGTACGCGGCTTGAGAAAGCTTCTAGACCCTTCAGGGCTCAGCGTGGCACTTCTGGAGCGTGAGACACCACGTTTCCTCATGGAAACCTAGTGTTACGTTTCGGGGACTTTATGCACAACCGCCTCCAGCCAATTAGCTGGATGGCCTTGTCCAGAAGCGACAGTTGCCAGAGAGTTCTTTCCCAGGAGCTCGTGAGACAGCATATCATGCAGAAACGCAGAGAAGGAGACCAGCCTTTCCCCGTGTTTTCAGAGGTTCGCTTCTCTGCCTTTTAGCCTTTGAACACAAAGATCCAGTCAGCTCACGATGATAACTTAGAACTGTACTCTTGACGGTCTCTCTGCCATCAGCCCCCTGCTCAGCTACCGTGTCCTAGGTGCATTCAGTGAAGTACCATAAAATCTGCAGCCTGCCGCACCATGTTGCTCAGAAAAGGCACATTTCCTCTTCGTAAAGAAATCTTTTCTTGCAGCCTGCCTGGCTCGAGCTCCTATTCCTTTTCAGAAGCCCCAGTTTGGCATAGCACTGAAATGACCCCTTCCCTCAAGGCCGGACACATCTCCTAGAGACTATACTCCACGTAGCCCCATTCATTACCTCTTGCCTCCTATGAAACACAAAGGAGTTGTAGCTTGATGGGAGGAAACAGTGGCCTCCTGCTCCGTCTATGACTATCCCGTTTCCCAAGGCCCCGTGAAAGGCTCTTGCTTTCAAGGGTGTAGAGCCTGTCGACGGGCGCCAAGCACCGCCAAAACAGGAGAAATCAGAGCTAGAGAACATGCTCCTGAGAAACACGCACACTTACCGCACGAAAAGCAGGCCTCTTCGTGGAGTCTGAAATCCCTCCCTGCTCTGCGTTTCTCCGTGTGGCAGAGCACTCACCGCTGCCTCCATGCACAGCTAGGAAATGTAGGTGTGCAGGTGTCACCTGCCTTTCAGCGCCTGTCCAACTTGTGCGGACAATAGCCACACCTGCCTGAACGTTCTGCAGAAAACCGAGTGTTACTGGAGTGTAGCAAACGCTTCCGTGTCCACTCAGGGTAAAGAGGCCATTGCTGTGGTGTGGACGGCCTTCATCCCCACTCTGTTGGAGCACAATGCCCTCTGAGCAGGCTGGAAACTGCCTGCAGGAGAAGCAGTTGAACAGACGTCCGCCCCGGTATACGGAACTGCAGCCACACCTCGAGTGTATCTTACGCTCCAGGAACCAACGCGGTGCCCAGAACTCCTTTCTGATGCTAAGAAGCAAGAGGCAACAATTCCTCTGGAGACCCGTGCGTGGTGAGGCCTCCTGAGATTTGGTGCCTTCCAGTCCCGTTGACACCCCATCGATTGATTGCCATGTGATGGTAGCGACACAAAGACTGCCTTTACAAGTGCATGGAACCACGTTCAGTGGGCCGTGAGCCGAGAAGCACTAATGCTACACTGACAGGGCTAGGATGAAATGCCTCTGACCCCCTCCAAAAAGTAACTTTCCAAGAGGCAGCACACGGTCACATCCCCAGAACAACCCTGCCGTGTGCTAGCATACATTACAGGAAATCCGGAGACTCTGGGAGACGCTGAGCTCCACGTGGCTTGAAAAAGCTTATAGCCTCTTCGGGGGTCAGTGTGGCACTTCTGGACAGTGAGACAACAGGTCTCCTAATGGAACCCTAGTGTTACATTACTGGGACATAAGGCACAACATTAATCAGCCGCTTGGGTTACGGGCCTTGTCCAGAAGCAACGGTTGCCAAAGATTTCTTTGCTTTGAGCTCGTGAGACAGCATATCATGTAGGACCGCAGAGAAGGAGACCTGCCGCTCTCTGGTTTTGAAGAAGAGGTGAGCTTTTCTACTAAGCCTTGGAGCACAAAGATCCAGCCAAGTCCCAACGACAGGTTAGAAGGTTACTGTTGCAGGTCTCTCGGCGCTTAGCCCACTGTTCGGCTACAGTCTGTAAAGTGCATTCAGGGAAGAACCAGAAACTCTACAACGCCCCGCATCTTGCTGGGAAGGAACAACACAGCCTCTCCTCGGTGAAGACGTCCTTTCTTGCAGACTGCCAGGCTGGGACTCCTATTCCGTTTCAGAACTCCGAGTTTGGCATAGCACGGAAATGACCCCTTCCCTCAACGCCCTACACATCTCTTAAGGACTATAACCCCCGTGTGCCCATTCGTTATATCTCGCCCCCTATGAAACACAGAAGAGCTGTGGCTGGATGGTAGGAAGCAGTGGCCGTAGTGTCCTTAAGGGATAAGTATCCCGTGCCAAAGGCCCCGTGAAAATCTCTCGCTTTCGTGAGCCTAGGGCATACCAAGGGCTGCCAAACACAGCTAAAGGAGGCGAAAGAAGAGAAGCAGAACTTGATCCTGAGACTCTCGTACATATACTGACCCCAAAGCATGCCTCATCGTGGAGACCGAAGGCCTCCCCAGCTCAGATTTAGGGCCCTGGAACACAGTGCTAAGCGCTGCCTTCAAAGGAGAGGTAGGAAAGAAATGTTTTCAAGTCTCGCCCGCCATTCAGTGCCTGTTCAGCTTGAGTGGACAATAGCCACAGCCTGCCCGAACGTCCCGCCGAGCACCGAGTTTGACTGGAGTGTAGCAAACGCTTGCCAGTTCTCTGAGGGGGAAGAGGCCATTGCTGTGGTGTGAACGGCCTTCACTGGCACTCGCTGGGAGCGCAGTGCTCTCTGGGCAGGCAGGATAGTTCCTATCGGAGAAGCATTTGAACAGACGCCTGCCCTGGTATACGTGCTACATCCGCACATCGAGTGTACCTTTCCTACGCTCCAGGCACCAACACGGTGCACAGAACTCCTCTTGATGGTGAGCAACAAGATGCAACATTTCTTCTACGAGGATCGTGTGGGACGAGGCCTCTTGAGGATGTGGACCCTCGAATCCCGTCGAAACCACTGGGATTGATGGCCACGTTATGTTAGCGACACAAAGAGAGCATTTCAGGTTCATGGAAGGACGCACGTTCAGTGCGACATGAGAGAAGAAAACACAGATGCTGCCTTGACAGGGTTAGAGTGAATTTGCCTCTGTCCCCACCCGCACCCCCACCCCCCCGCTGACACATAACCTGCCCAGACCCAGCACAGCTTCACGTCCCGAGGAACATTACTGCTGTGTGCTAGAATACATGAAAGGAAACCTGCGGATGCTGGGAGACTCTGAGCTGTACGCGGCTTGAGAAAGCTTCTAGACCCTTCAGGGGTCAGCGTGGCACTTCTGGAGCGTGAGACACCACGTTTCCTCATGGAAACCTAGTGTTACGTTTCGGGGACTTTATGCACAACCGCCTCCAGCCAATTAGCTGGATGGCCTTGTCCAGAAGCGACAGTTGCCAGAGAGTTCTTTCCCAGGAGCTCGTGAGACAGCATATCATGCAGAAACGCAGAGAAGGAGACCAGCCTTTCCCCGTGTTTTCAGAGGTTCGCTTCTCTGCCTTTGAGCCTTTGAACACAAAGATCCAGTCAGCTCCCGATGATAACTTAGAACTGTACTCTTGACGGTCTCTCTGCCATCAGCCCCCTGCTCAGCTACCGTGTCCTAGGTGCATTCAGTGAAGTACCATAAAATCTGCAGCCTGCCGCACCATGTTGCTCAGGAAGGGCACATTTCCTCTTCGTAAAGAAATCTTTTCTTGCAGCCTGCCTGGCTCGAGCTCCTATTCCTTTTCAGAAGCCCCAGTTTGGCATAGCACTGAAATGACCCCTTCCCTCAAGGCCGGACACATCTCCTAGAGAATATACTCCACGTAGCCCCATTCATTACCTCTTGCCTCCTATGAAACACAAAGGAGTTGTAGCTTGATGGGAGGAAACAGTGGCCTCCTGCTCCGTCTATGACTATCCCATTTCCCAAGGCCCCGTGAAAGGCTCTTGCTTTGAAGGGTGTAGAGCCTGTCGACGGGTGCCAAGCACCGCCAAAACAGGAGAAATCAGAGCTAGAGAACATGTTCCTGAGAAACACGCACACTTACCGCACGAAAAGCAGGCCTGTTCGTGGAGTCTGAAATCCCTCCCTACTCAGCGTTTCTCCGTGGGGCAGAGCGCTCACCGCTGCCTCCATGCACAGCTAGGAAAAGTAGGTGTGCAGGTGTCGCCTGCCTTTCAGCGCCTATCCAACTTGTGCGGACAATAGCCACACCTGCCTGAACGTTCTGCAGAAAACCGAGTGTTACTGGAGTGTAGCAAACGCTTCCGTGTCCACTCAGAGTAAAGAGGCCATTGCTGTGGTGTGGACAGCCTTCATCCCCACTCTTTTGGAGCACAATGCCCTCTGAGCAGGCTGCAACCTGCCTGCAGGAGAAGCAGTTGAACAGACGTCCGCCCCGGTATACGGAACTGCAGCCACACCTCGAGTGTATCTTACGCTCCAGGAACCAACGCGGTGCCCAGAACTCCTTTCTGACGCTAAGAAGCAAGAGGCAACATTTCCTCTGGAGACCCGTGCGTGGTGAGGCCTCCTGAGATTTGGTGCCTTCCAGTCCCGTTGACACCCCATCGATTGATTGCCATGTGATGGTAGCGACACAAGGACTGCCTTTACAAGTGCACGGAACCACGTTCAGTGGGACGTGAGCCGAGAAGCACTAATGCTACACTGACAGGGCTAGGCTGAAATGCCTCTGACCCCCTCCAAAAAGTAACTTTCCAAGAGGCAGCACACGGTCACATCCCCAGAACAACCCTGCCGTGTGCTAGCATACATTACAGGAAATCCGGAGACTCTGGGAGACGCTGAGCTCCACGCGGCTTGAAAAAGCTTATAGCCTCTTCGGGGGTCAGTGTGGCACTTCTGGACAGTGAGACACCAGGTCTCCTAATGGAACCCTAGTGTTACATTACTGGGACATAAGGCACAACATTAATCAGCCGCTTGAGTTACGGGCCTTGTCCAGAAGCAACGGTTGCCAAAGATTTCTTTGCTTTGAGCTCGTGAGACAGCATATCATGTAGGACCGCAGAGAAGGAGAGCTGCCACTCTCTGATTTTGAAGAAGAGGTGAGCTTCCCTACTAAGCCTTGGAGCACAAAGATCCAGCCAAGTCCCAATGACAGGTTAGAAGGTTACTGTTGCAGGTCTTCTGCGCTTAGCCCACTGTTCGGCTACAGTCTGTAGAGTGCATTCAGGGAAGAACAAGAAACTCTACAATGCCCCGCATCTTGCTGGGAAGGAACAGCACAGCCTCTCCTCGGTGAAGACGTCCTTTCTTGCAGACTGCCAGGCTGGGACTCCTATTCCGTTTCAGAACTCCGAGTTTGGCATAGCACGGAAATGACCCCTTCCCTCAACGCCCTACACATCTCTAAAGGACTATAACCCCCGTGTGCCCATTCGTTATATCTCGGCCCCTATGAAACACAGAAGAGCTGTGGCTGGATGGTAGGAGGCAGTGGCCGTAGTGTCCTTAAGGGATAAGTATCCCGTGCCAAAGGCCCCGTGAAAATCTCTCGCTTTCGTGAGCCTAGGGCATACCAAGGGCTGCCAAACACAGCTAAAGGAGGCGAAAGAAGAGAAGCAGAACTTGATCCTGAGACTCTCGTACATATACTGACCCCAAAGCATGCCTCTTCGTGGAGACCGAAGGCCTCCCCAGCTCAGATTTAGGGCCCTGGAACACAGTGCTAAGTGCTGCCTTCAAAGGATAGGTAGGAAAGAAATGTTTTCAAGTCTCGCCCGCCTTTCAGCGCCTGTTCAGCTTGAGTGGACAATAGCCACAGCCTGCCCGAACGTCCCGCCGAGCACCGAGTTTGACTGGAGTGTAGCAAACGCTTGCCAGTTCTCTGAGGGGGAAGAGGCCATTGCTGTGGTGTGAACGGCCTTCACTGGCACTCGCTGGGAGCGCAGTGCTCTCTGGGCAGGCAGGATAGTTCCTATCGGAGAAGCATTTGAACAGACGCCTGCCCTGGTATACGTGCTACATCCGCACATCGAGTGTACCTTTCCTACGCTCCAGGCACCAACACGGTGCACAGAACTCCTCTTGATGGTGAGCAACAAGACGCAACATTTCTTCTACGAGGCTCGTGTGGGACGAGGCCTCTTGAGGATGTGGACCCTCGAATCCCGTCGAAACCACTGGGATGGATGGCCACGTTATGTTAGCGACACAAAGAGAGCATTTCAGGTTCATGGAAGGACGCACGTTCAGTGCAACATGAGAGAAGAAAACACAGATGCTGCCTTGACAGGGTTAGAGTGAATTTGCCTCTGTCCCCACCCGCACCCCCCCCCCCGCTGACACATAACCTGCCCAGAGCCAGCACAGCTTCACGTCCCGAGGAACATTACTGCTGTGTGCTAGAATACATGAAAGGAAACCTGCGGATGCTGGGAGACTCTGAGCTGTACGCGGCTTGAGAAAGCTTCTAGACCCTTCAGGGGTCAGCGTGGCACTTCTGGAGCGTGAGACACCACGTTTCCTCATGGAAACCTAGTGTTACGTTTCGGGGACTTTATGCACAACCGCCTCCAGCCAATTAGCTGGATGGCCTTGTCCAGAAGGGACAGTTGCCAGAGAGTTCTTTCCCAGGAGCTCGTGAGACAGCATATCATGCAGAAACGCAGAGAAGGAGACCAGCCTTTCCCCGTGTTTTCAGAGGTTCGCTTCTCTGCCTTTGAGCCTTTGAACACAAAGATCCAGTCAGCTCCCCATGATAACTTAGAACTGTACTCTTGACGGTCTCTCTGCCATCAGCCCCCTGCTCAGCTACCGTGTCCTAGGTGCATTCAGTGAAGTACCATAAAATCTGCAGCCTGCCGCACCATGTTGCTCAGGAAGGGCACATTTCCTCTTCGTAAAGAAATCTTTTCTTGCAGCCTGCCTGGCTCGAGCTCCTATTCCTTTTCAGAAGCCCCAGTTTGGCATAGCACTGAAATGACCCCTTCCCTCAAGGACGGACACATCTCCTAGAGAATATACTCCACGTAGCCCCATTCATTACCTCTTGCCTCCTATGAAACACAAAGGAGTTGTAGCTTGATGGGAGGAAACAGTGGCCTCCTGCTCCGTCTATGACTATCCCGTTTCCCAAGGCCCCGTGAAAGGCTCTTGCTTTCAAGGGTGTAGAGCCTGTCGACGGGTGCCAAGCACCGCCAAAACAGGAGAAATCAGAGCTAGAGAACATGCTCCTGAGAAACACGCACACTTACCGCATGAAAAGCAGGCCTCTTCGTGGAGTCTGTAATCCCTCCCTGCACAGCATTTCTCCGTGTGGCAGAGCACTCACCGCTGCCTCCATGCACAGCTAGGAAAAGTAGGTGTGCAGGTGTCACCTGCCTTTCAGCGCCTGTCCAACTTGTGCGGACAATAGCCACACCTGCCTGAACGTTCTGCAGAAAACCGAGTGTTACTGGAGTGTAGCAAACGCTTCCGTGTCCACTCAGGGTAAAGAGGCCATTGCTGTGGTGTGGACGGCCTTCATCCCCACTCTTTTGGAGCACAATGCCCTCTGAGCAGGCTGGAAACTGCCTGCAGGAGAAGCAGTTGAACAGACGTCCGCCCCGGTATACGGAACTGCAGCCACACCTCGAGTGTATCTTACGCTCCAGGAACCAACGCGGTGCCCAGAACTCCTTTCTGACGCTAAGAAGCAAGAGGCAACATTTTCTCTGGAGACCCGTGCGTGGTGAGGCCTCCTGAGATTTGGTGCCTTCCAGTCCCGTTGACACCCCATCGATTGATTGCCATGTGATGGTAGCGACACAAGGACTGCCTTTACAAGTGCACGGAACCACGTTCAGTGGGCCATGAGCCGAGAAGCACTAATGCTACACTGACAGGGCTAGGCTGAAATGCCTCTGACCCCCTCCAAAAAGTAACTTTCCAAGAGGCAGCACACGGTCACATCCCCAGAACAACCCTGCCGTGTGCTAGGATACATTACAGGAAATCCGGAGACTCTGGGAGACGCTGAGCTCCACGCGGCTTGAAAAAGCTTATAGCCTCTTTTCGGGGGTCAGTGTGGCACTTCTGGACAGTGAGACACCAGGTCTCCTAATGGAACCCTAGTGTTACATTACTGGGACATAAGGCACAACATTAATCAGCCGCTTGGGTTACGGGCCTTGTCCAGAAGCAACGGTTGCCAAAGATTTCTTTGCTTTGAGCTCGTGAGACAGCATATCATGTAGGACCGCAGAGAAGGAGAGCTGCCGCTCTCTGGTTTTGAAGAAGAGGTGAGCTTTCCTACTAAGCCTTGGAGCACAAAGATCCAGCCAAGTCCCAACGACAGGTTAGAAGGTTACTGTTGCAGGTCTCTCGGCGCTTAGCCCACTGTTCGGCTACAGTCTGTAAAGTGCATTCAGGGAAGAACCAGAAACTCTACAACGCCCCGCATCTTGCTGGGAAGGAACAACACAGCCTCTCCTCGGTGAAGACGTCCTTTCTTGCAGACTGCCAGGCTGGGACTCCTATTCCGTTTCAGAACTCCGAGTTTGGCATAGCACGGAAATGACCCCTTCCCTCAACGCCCTACACATCTCTTAAGGACTATAACCCCCGTGTGCCCATTCGTTATATCTCGCCCCCTATGAAACACAGAAGAGCTGTGGCTGGATGGTAGGAAGCAGTGGCCGTAGTGTCCTTAAGGGATAAGTATCCCGTGCCAAAGGCCCCGTGAAAATCTCTCGCTTTCGTGAGCCTAGGGCATACCAAGGGCTGCCAAACACAGCTAAAGGAGGCGAAAGAAGAGAAGCAGAACTTGATCCTGAGACTCTCGTACATATACTGACCCCAAAGCATGCCTCATCGTGGAGACCGAAGGCCTCCCCAGCTCAGATTTAGGGCCCTGGAACACAGTGCTAAGCGCTGCCTTCAAAGGAGAGGTAGGAAAGAAATGTTTTCAAGTCTCGCCCGCCATTCAGTGCCTGTTCAGCTTGAGTGGACAATAGCCACAGCCTGCCCGAACGTCCCGCCGAGCACCGAGTTTGACTGGAGTGTAGCAAACGCTTGCCAGTTCTCTGAGGGGGAAGAGGCCATTGCTGTGGTGTGAACGGCCTTCACTGGCACTCGCTGGGAGCGCAGTGCTCTCTGGGCAGGCAGGATAGTTCCTATCGGAGAAGCATTTGAACAGACGCCTGCCCTGGTATACGTGCTACATCCGCACATCGAGTGTACCTTTCCTACGCTCCAGGCACCAACACGGTGCACAGAACTCCTCTTGATGGTGAGCAACAAGATGCAACATTTCTTCTACGAGGATCGTGTGGGACGAGGCCTCTTGAGGATGTGGACCCTCGAATCCCGTCGAAACCACTGGGATTGATGGCCACGTTATGTTAGCGACACAAAGAGAGCATTTCAGGTTCATGGAAGGACGCACGTTCAGTGCGACATGAGAGAAGAAAACACAGATGCTGCCTTGACAGGGTTAGAGTGAATTTGCCTCTGTCCCCACCCGCACCCCCACCCCCCCGCTGACACATAACCTGCCCAGACCCAGCACAGCTTCACGTCCCGAGGAACATTACTGCTGTGTGCTAGAATACATGAAAGGAAACCTGCGGATGCTGGGAGACTCTGAGCTGTACGCGGCTTGAGAAAGCTTCTAGACCCTTCAGGGGTCAGCGTGGCACTTCTGGAGCGTGAGACACCACGTTTCCTCATGGAAACCTAGTGTTACGTTTCGGGGACTTTATGCACAACCGCCTCCAGCCAATTAGCTGGATGGCCTTGTCCAGAAGCGACAGTTGCCAGAGAGTTCTTTCCCAGGAGCTCGTGAGACAGCATATCATGCAGAAACGCAGAGAAGGAGACCAGCCTTTCCCCGTGTTTTCAGAGGTTCGCTTCTCTGCCTTTGAGCCTTTGAACACAAAGATCCAGTCAGCTCCCGATGATAACTTAGAACTGTACTCTTGACGGTCTCTCTGCCATCAGCCCCCTGCTCAGCTACCGTGTCCTAGGTGCATTCAGTGAAGTACCATAAAATCTGCAGCCTGCCGCACCATGTTGCTCAGGAAGGGCACATTTCCTCTTCGTAAAGAAATCTTTTCTTGCAGCCTGCCTGGCTCGAGCTCCTATTCCTTTTCAGAAGCCCCAGTTTGGCATAGCACTGAAATGACCCCTTCCCTCAAGGCCGGACACATCTCCTAGAGAATATACTCCACGTAGCCCCATTCATTACCTCTTGCCTCCTATGAAACACAAAGGAGTTGTAGCTTGATGGGAGGAAACAGTGGCCTCCTGCTCCGTCTATGACTATCCCATTTCCCAAGGCCCCGTGAAAGGCTCTTGCTTTGAAAGGTGTAGAGCCTGTCGACGGGCGCCAAGCACCGCCAAAACAGGAGAAATCAGAGCTAGAGAACATGCTCCTGAGAAACACGCACACTTACCGCACGAAAAGCAGGCCTGTTCGTGGAGTCTGAAATCCCTCCCTACTCAGCGTTTCTCCGTGGGGCAGAGCGCTCACCGCTGCCTCCATGCACAGCTAGGAAAAGTAGGTGTGCAGGTGTCGCCTGCCTTTCAGCGCCTATCCAACTTGTGCGGACAATAGCCACACCTGCCTGAACGTTCTGCAGAAAACCGAGTGTTACTGGAGTGTAGCAAACGCTTCCGTGTCCACTCAGAGTAAAGAGGCCATTGCTGTGGTGTGGACAGCCTTCACCCCACTCTTTTGGAGCACAATGCCCTCTGAGCAGGCTGCAACCTGCCTGCAGGAGAAGCAGTTGAACAGACGTCCGCCCCGGTATACGGAACTGCAGCCACACCTCGAGTGTATCTTACGCTCCAGGAACCAACGCGGTGCCCAGAACTCCTTTCTGACGCTAAGAAGCAAGAGGCAACATTTCCTCTGGAGACCCGTGCGTGGTGAGGCCTCCTGAGATTTGGTGCCTTCCAGTCCCGTTGACACCCCATCGATTGATTGCCATGTGATGGTAGCGACACAAGGACTGCCTTTACAAGTGCACGGAACCACGTTCAGTGGGACGTGAGCCGAGAAGCACTAATGCTACACTGACAGGGCTAGGCTGAAATGCCTCTGACCCCCTCCAAAAAGTAACTTTCCAAGAGGCAGCACACGGTCACATCCCCAGAACAACCCTGCCGTGTGCTAGCATACATTACAGGAAATCCGGAGACTCTGGGAGACGCTGAGCTCCACGCGGCTTGAAAAAGCTTATAGCCTCTTCGGGGGTCAGTGTGGCACTTCTGGACAGTGAGACACCAGGTCTCCTAATGGAACCCTAGTGTTACATTACTGGGACATAAGGCACAACATTAATCAGCCGCTTGAGTTACGGGCCTTGTCCAGAAGCAACGGTTGCCAAAGATTTCTTTGCTTTGAGCTCGTGAGACAGCATATCATGTAGGACCGCAGAGAAGGAGAGCTGCCACTCTCTGATTTTGAAGAAGAGGTGAGCTTCCCTACTAAGCCTTGGAGCACAAAGATCCAGCCAAGTCCCAATGACAGGTTAGAAGGTTACTGTTGCAGGTCTTCTGCGCTTAGCCCACTGTTCGGCTACAGTCTGTAGAGTGCATTCAGGGAAGAACAAGAAACTCTACAATGCCCCGCATCTTGCTGGGAAGGAACAGCACAGCCTCTCCTCGGTGAAGACGTCCTTTCTTGCAGACTGCCAGGCTGGGACTCCTATTCCGTTTCAGAACTCCGAGTTTGGCATAGCACGGAAATGACCCCTTCCCTCAACGCCCTACACATCTCTAAAGGACTATAACACCCGTGTGCCCATTCGTTATATCTCGGCCCCTATGAAACACAGAAGAGCTGTGGCTGGATGGTAGGAGGCAGTGGCCGTAGTGTCCTTAAGGGATAAGTATCCCGTGCCAAAGGCCCCGTGAAAATCTCTCGCTTTCGTGAGCCTAGGGCATACCAAGGGCTGCCAAACACAGCTAAAGGAGGCGAAAGAAGAGAAGCAGAACTTGATCCTGAGACTCTCGTACATATACTGACCCCAAAGCATGCCTCTTCGTGGAGACCGAAGGCCTCCCCAGCTCAGATTTAGGGCCCTGGAACACAGTGCTAAGTGCTGCCTTCAAAGGAGAGGTAGGAAAGAAATGTTTTCAAGTCTCGCCCGCCTTTCAGCGCCTGTTCAGCTTGAGTGGACAATAGCCACAGCCTGCCCGAACGTCCCGCCGAGCACCGAGTTTGACTGGAGTGTAGCAAACGCTTGCCAGTTCTCTGAGGGGGAAGAGGCCATTGCTGTGGTGTGAACGGCCTTCACTGGCACTCGCTGGGAGCGCAGTGCTCTCTGGGCAGGCAGGATAGTTCCTATCGGAGAAGCATTTGAACAGACGCCTGCCCTGGTATACGTGCTACATCCGCACATCGAGTGTACCTTTCCTACGCTCCAGGCACCAACACGGTGCACAGAACTCCTCTTGATGGTGAGCAACAAGACGCAACATTTCTTCTACGAGGCTCGTGTGGGACGAGGCCTCTTGAGGATGTGGACCCTCGAATCCCGTCGAAACCACTGGGATGGATGGCCACGTTATGTTAGCGACACAAAGAGAGCATTTCAGGTTCATGGAAGGACGCACGTTCAGTGCAACATGAGAGAAGAAAACACAGATGCTGCCTTGACAGGGTTAGAGTGAATTTGCCTCTGTCCCCACCCGCACCCCCCCCCCCCGCTGACACATAACCTGCCCAGAGCCAGCACAGCTTCACGTCCCGAGGAACATTACTGCTGTGTGCTAGAATACATGAAAGGAAACCTGCGGATGCTGGGAGACTCTGAGCTGTACGCGGCTTGAGAAAGCTTCTAGACCCTTCAGGGGTCAGCGTGGCACTTCTGGAGCGTGAGACACCACGTTTCCTCATGGAAACCTAGTGTTACGTTTCGGGGACTTTATGCACAACCGCCTCCAGCCAATTAGCTGGATGGCCTTGTCCAGAAGGGACAGTTGCCAGAGAGTTCTTTCCCAGGAGCTCGTGAGACAGCATATCATGCAGAAACGCAGAGAAGGAGACCAGCCTTTCCCCGTGTTTTCAGAGGTTCGCTTCTCTGCCTTTGAGCCTTTGAACACAAAGATCCAGTCAGCTCCCCATGATAACTTAGAACTGTACTCTTGACGGTCTCTCTGCCATCAGCCCCCTGCTCAGCTACCGTGTCCTAGGTGCATTCAGTGAAGTACCATAAAATCTGCAGCCTGCCGCACCATGTTGCTCAGGAAGGGCACATTTCCTCTTCGTAAAGAAATCTTTTCTTGCAGCCTGCCTGGCTCGAGCTCCTATTCCTTTTCAGAAGCCCCAGTTTGGCATAGCACTGAAATGACCCCTTCCCTCAAGGACGGACACATCTCCTAGAGAATATACTCCACGTAGCCCCATTCATTACCTCTTGCCTCCTATGAAACACAAAGGAGTTGTAGCTTGATGGGAGGAAACAGTGGCCTCCTGCTCCGTCTATGACTATCCCGTTTCCCAAGGCCCCGTGAAAGGCTCTTGCTTTCAAGGGTGTAGAGCCTGTCGACGGGTGCCAAGCACCGCCAAAACAGGAGAAATCAGAGCTAGAGAACATGCTCCTGAGAAACACGCACACTTACCGCATGAAAAGCAGGCCTCTTCGTGGAGTCTGTAATCCCTCCCTGCACAGCATTTCTCCGTGTGGCAGAGCACTCACCGCTGCCTCCATGCACAGCTAGGAAAAGTAGGTGTGCAGGTGTCACCTGCCTTTCAGCGCCTGTCCAACTTGTGCGGACAATAGCCACACCTGCCTGAACGTTCTGCAGAAAACTGAGTGTTACTGGAGTGTAGCAAACGCTTCCGTGTCCACTCAGGGTAAAGAGGCCATTGCTGTGGTGTGGACGGCCTTCATCCCCACTCTTTTGGAGCACAATGCCCTCTGAGCAGGCTGGAAACTGCCTGCAGGAGAAGCAGTTGAACAGACGTCCGCCCCGGTATACGGAACTGCAGCCACACCTCGAGTGTATCTTACGCTCCAGGAACCAACGCGGTGCCCAGAACTCCTTTCTGACGCTAAGAAGCAAGAGGCAACATTTTCTCTGGAGACCCGTGCGTGGTGAGGCCTCCTGAGATTTGGTGCCTTCCAGTCCCGTTGACACCCCATCGATTGATTGCCATGTGATGGTAGCGACACAAGGACTGCCTTTACAAGTGCACGGAACCACGTTCAGTGGGCCGTGAGCCGAGAAGCACTAATGCTACACTGACAGGGCTAGGCTGAAATGCCTCTGACCCCCTCCAAAAAGTAACTTTCCAAGAGGCAGCACACGGTCACATCCCCAGAACAACCCTGCCGTGTGCTAGGATACATTACAGGAAATCCGGAGACTCTGGGAGACGCTGAGCTCCACGCGGCTTGAAAAAGCTTATAGCCTCTTTTCGGGGGTCAGTGTGGCACTTCTGGACAGTGAGACACCAGGTCTCCTAATGGAACCCTAGTGTTACATTACTGGGACATAAGGCACAACATTAATCAGCCGCTTGGGTTACGGGCCTTGTCCAGAAGCAACGGTTGCCAAAGATTTCTTTGCTTTGAGCTCGTGAGACAGCATATCATGTAGGACCGCAGAGAAGGAGAGCTGCCGCTCTCTGGTTTTGAAGAAGAGGTGAGCTTTCCTACTAAGCCTTGGAGCACAAAGATCCAGCCAAGTCCCAATGACAGGTTAGAAGGTTACTGTTGCAGGTCTTCTGCGCTTAGCCCACTGTTCGGCTACAGTCTGTAGAGTGCATTCAGGGAAGAACAAGAAACTCTACAACGCCCCGCATCTTGCTGGGAAGGAACAGCACAGCCTCTCCTCAGTGAAGACGTCCTTTCTTGCAGACTGCCAGGCTGGGACTCCTATTCCGTTTCAGAACTCCGAGTTTGGCATAGCACGGAAATGACCCCTTCCCTCAACGCCCTACACATCTCTTAAGGACTATAACCCCCGTGTGCCCATTCGTTATATCTCGGCCCCTATGAAACACAGAAGAGCTGTGGCTGGATGGTAGGAGGCAGTGGCCGTAGTGTCCTTAAGGGATAAGTATCCCGTGCCAAAGGCCCCGTGAAAATCTCTCGCTTTCGTGAGCCTAGGGCATACCAAGGGCTGCCAAACACAGCTAAAGGAGGTGAAATAAGAGAAGCAGAACTTGCTCCTGAGACTCTCGTACATATACTGACCCCAAAGCATGCCTCTTCGTGGAGACCGAAGCTCTCCCCAGCTCAGATTTAGGGCCCTGGAACACAGTGCTAAGTGCTGCCTTCAAAGGAGAGGTAGGAAAGAAATGTTTTCAAGTCTCGCCCGCCTTTCAGCGCCTGTTCAGCTTGAGTGGACAATAGCCACAGCCTGCCCGAACGTCCCGCCGAGCACCGAGTTTGACTGGAGTGTAGCAAACGCTTGCCAGTTCTCTGAGGGGGAAGAGGCCATTGCTGTGGTGTGAACGGCCTTCACTGGCACTCGCTGGGAGCGCAGTGCTCTCTGGGCAGGCAGGATAGTTCCTATCGGAGAAGCATTTGAACAGACGCCTGCCCTGGTATACGTGCTACATCCGCACATCGAGTGTACCTTTCCTACGCTCCAGGCACCAACACGGTGCACAGAACTCCTCTTGATGGTGAGCAACAAGACGCAACATTTCTTCTAGGAGGCTCGTGCGGGACGAGGCCTCTTGAGGATGTGGACCCTCGAATCCCGTCGAAACCACTGGGATTGATTGCCACGTTATGTTAGCAACACAAAGAGAGCATTTCAGGTTCATGGAAGGACGCACGTTCAGTGCGACATGAGAGAAGAAAACACAGATGCTGCCTTGACAGGGTTAGAGTGAATTTGCCTCTGTCCCCACCCGCACCCCCCCCCCGCTGACACATAACCTGCCCAGAGCCAGCACAGCTTCACGTCCCGCGGAACATTACTGCTGTGTGCTAGAATACATGAAAGGAAACCTGCGGATGCTGGGAGACTCTGAGCTGTACGCGGCTTGAGAAAGCTTCTAGACCCTTCAGGGGTCAGCGTGGCACTTCTGGAGCGTGAGACACCACGTTTCCTCATGGAAACCTAGTGTTACGTTTCGGGGACTTTATGCACAACCGCCTCCAGCCAATTAGCTGGATGGCCTTGTCCAGAAGCGACAGTTGCCAGAGAGTTCTTTCCCAGGAGCTCGTGAGACAGCATATCATGCAGAAACGCAGAGAAGGAGACCAGCCTTTCCCCGTGTTTTCAGAGGTTCGCTTCTCTGCCTTTGAGCCTTTGAACACAAAGATCCAGTCAGCTCCCGATGATAACTTAGAACTGTACTCTTGACGGTCTCTCTGCCATCCGCCCCCTGCTCAGCTACCGTGTCCTAGGTGCATTCAGTGAAGTACCATAAAATCTGCAGCCTGCCGCACCATGTTGCTCAGGAAGGGCACATTTCCTCTTCGTAAAGAAATCTTTTCTTGCAGCCTGCCTGGCTCGAGCTCCTATTCCTTTTCAGAAGCCCCAGTTTGGCATAGCACTGAAATGACCCCTTCCCTCAAGGCCGGACACATCTCCTAGAGAATATACTCCACGTAGCCCCATTCATTACCTCTTGCCTCCTATGAAACACAAAGGAGTTGTAGCTTGATGGGAGGAAACAGTGGCCTCCTGCTCCGTCTATGACTATCCCGTTTCCCAAGGCCCCGTGAAAGGCTCTTGCTTTCAAGGGTGTAGAGCCTGTCGACGGGCGCCAAGCACCGCCAAAACAGGAGAAATCAGAGCTAGAGAACATGCTCCTGAGAAACACGCACACTTACCGCATGAAAAGCAGGCCTCTTCGTGGAGTCTGTAATCCCTCCCTGCACAGCATTTCTCCGTGTGGCAGAGCACTCACCGCTGCCTCCATGCACAGCTAGGATAAGTAGGTGTGCAGGTGTCACCTGCCTTTCAGCGCCTGTCCAACTTGTGCGGACAATAGCCACACCTGCCTGAACGTTCTGCAGAAAACCGAGTGTTACTGGAGTGTAGCAAACGCTTCCGTGTCCACTCAGGGTAAAGAGGCCATTGCTGTGGTGTGGACGGCCTTCATCCCCACTCTTTTGGAGCACAATGCCCTCTGAGCAGGCTGGAAACTGCCTGCAGGAGAAGCAGTTGAACAGACGTCCGCCCCGGTATACGGAACTGCAGCCACACCTCGAGTGTATCTTACGCTCCAGGAACCAACGCGGTGCCCAGAACTCCTTTCTGACGCTAAGAAGCAAGAGGCAACATTTTCTCTGGAGACCCGTGCGTGGTGAGGCCTCCTGAGATTTGGTGCCTTCCAGTCCCGTTGACACCCCATCGATTGATTGCCATGTGATGGTAGCGACACAAGGACTGCCATTACAAGTGCACGGAACCACGTTCAGTGGGCCGTGAGCCGAGAAGCACTAATGCTACACTGACAGGGCTAGGCTGAAATGCCTCTGACCCCCTCCAAAAAGTAACTTTCCAAGAGGCAGCACACGGTCACATCCCCAGAACAACCCTGCCGTGTGCTAGGATACATTACAGGAAATCCGGAGACTCTGGGAGACGCTGAGCTCCACGCGGCTTGAAAAAGCTTATAGCCTCTTCGGGGGTCAGTGTGGCACTTCTGGACAGTGAGACACCAGGTCTCCTAATGGAACCCTAGTGTTACATTACTGGGACATACGGCACAACATTAATCAGCCGCTTGGGTTACGGGCCTTGTCCAGAAGCAACGGTTGCCAAAGATTTCTTTGCTTTGAGCTCGTGAGACAGCATATCATGTAGGACCGCAGAGAAGGAGAGCTGCCGCTCTCTGGTTTTGAAGAAGAGGTGAGCTTTCCTACTAAGCCTTGGAGCACAAAGATCCAGCCAAGTCCCAATGACAGGTTAGAAGGTTACTGTTGCAGGTCTTCTGCGCTTAGCCCACTGTTCGGCTACAGTCTGTAGAGTGCATTCAGGGAAGAACAAGAAACTCTACAACGCCCCGCATCTTGCTGGGAAGGAACAGCACAGCCTCTCCTCGGTGAAGACGTCCTTTCTTGCAGACTGCCAGGCTGGGACTCCTATTCCGTTTCAGAACTCCGAGTTTGGCATAGCACGGAAATGACCCCTTCCCTCAACGCCCTACACATCTCTAAAGGACTATAACCCCCGTGTGCCCATTCGTTATATCTCGGCCCCTATGAAACACAGAAGAGCTGTGGCTGGATGGTAGGAGGCAGTGGCCGTAGTGTCCTTAAGGGATAAGTATCCCGTGCCAAAGGCCCCGTGAAAATCTCTCGCTTTCGTGAGCCTAGGGCATACCAAGGGCTGCCAAACACAGCTAAAGGAGGCGAAAGAAGAGAAGCAGAACTTGATCCTGAGACTCTCGTACATATACTGACCCCAAAGCATGCCTCTTCGTGGAGACCGAAGGCCTCCCCAGCTCAGATTTAGGGCCCTGGAACACAGTGCTAAGTGCTGCCTTCAAAGGAGAGGTAGGAAAGAAATGTTTTCAAGTCTCGCCCGCCTTTCAGCGCCTGTTCAGCTTGAGTGGACAATAGCCACAGCCTGCCCGAACGTCCCGCCGAGCACCGAGTTTGACTGGAGTGTAGCAAACGCTTGCCAGTTCTCTGAGGGGGAAGAGGCCATTGCTGTGGTGTGAACGGCCTTCACTGGCACTCGCTGGGAGCGCAGTGCTCTCTGGGCAGGCAGGATAGTTCCTATCGGAGAAGCATTTGAACAGACGCCTGCCCTGGTATACGTGCTACATCCGCACATCGAGTGTACCTGTCCTACGCTCCAGGCACCAACACGGTGCACAGAACTCCTCTTGATGGTGAGCAACAAGACGCAACATTTCTTCTAGGAGGCTCGTGCGGGACGAGGCCTCTTGAGGATGTGGACCCTCGAATCCCGTCGAAACCACTGGGATTGATTGCCACGTTATGTTAGCGACACAAAGAGAGCATTTCAGGTTCATGGAAGGACGCACGTTCAGTGCGACATGAGAGAAGAAAACACAGATGCTGCCTTGACAGGGTTAGAGTGAATTTGCCTCTGTCCCAACCCGCACCCCCCCCCCCCGCTGACATATAACCTGCCCAGAGCCAGCACAGCTTCACGTCCCACGGAACATTACTGCTGTGTGCTAGAATACATGAAAGGAAACCTGCGGATGCTGGGAGACTCTGAGCTGTACGCGGCTTGAGAAAGCTTCTAGACTCTTCAGGGGTCAGCGTGGCACTTCTGGAGCGTGAGACACCACGTTTCCTCATGGAAACCTAGTGTTACGTTTCGGGGACTTTATGCACAACCGCCTCCAGCCAATTAGCTGGATGGCCTTGTCCAGAAGCGACAGTTGCCAGAGAGTTCTTTCCCAGGAGCTCGTGAGACAGCATATCATGCAGAAACGCAGAGAAGGAGACCAGCCTTTCCCCGTGTTTTCAGAGGTTCGCTTCTCTGCCTTTGAGCCTTTGAACACAAAGATCCAGTCAGCTCCCGATGATAACTTAGAACTGTACTCTTGACGGTCTCTCTGCCATCAGCCCCCTGCTCAGCTACCGTGTCCTAGGTGCATTCAGTGAAGTACCATAAAATCTGCAGCCTGCCGCACCATGTTGCTCAGGAAGGGCACATTTCCTCTTCGTAAAGAAATCTTTTCTTGCAGCCTGCCTGGCTCGAGCTCCTATTCCTTTTCAGAAGCCCCAGTTTGGCATAGCACTGAAATGACCCCTTCCCTCAAGGCCGGACACATCTCCTAGAGAATATACTCCACGTAGCCCCATTCATTACCTCTTGCCTCCTATGAAACACAAAGGAGTTGTAGCTTGATGGGAGGAAACAGTGGCCTCCTGCTCCGTCTATGACTATCCCGTTTCCCAAGGCCCCGTGAAAGGCTCTTGCTTTCAAGGGTGTAGAGCCTGTCGACGGGCGCCAAGCACCGCCAAAACAGGAGAAATCAGAGCTAGAGAACATGCTCCTGAGAAACACGCACACTTACCGCATGAAAAGCAGGCCTCTTCGTGGAGTCTGTAATCCCTCCCTGCACAGCATTTCTCCGTGTGGCAGAGCACTCACCGCTGCCTCCATGCACAGCTAGGAAAAGTAGGTGTGCAGGTGTCACCTGCCTTTCAGCGCCTGTCCAACTTGTGCGGACAATAGCCACACCTGCCTGAACGTTCTGCAGAAAACCGAGTGTTACTGGAGTGTAGCAAACGCTTCCGTGTCCACTCAGGGTAAAGAGGCCATTGCTGTGGTGTGGACGGCCTTCATCCCCACTCTTTTGGAGCACAATGCCCTCTGAGCAGGCTGGAAACTGCCTGCAGGAGAAGCAGTTGAACAGACGTCCGCCCCGGTATACGGAACTGCAGCCACACCTCGAGTGTATCTTACGCTCCAGGAACCAACGCGGTGCCCAGAACTCCTTTCTGACGCTAAGAAGCAAGAGGCAACATTTTCTCTGGAGACCCGTGCGTGGTGAGGCCTCCTGAGATTTGGTGCCTTCCAGTCCCGTTGACACCCCATCGATTGATTGCCATGTGATGGTAGCGACACAAGGACTGCCTTTACAAGTGCACGGAACCACGTTCAGTGGGACGTGAGCCGAGAAGCACTAATGCTACACTGACAGGGCTAGGCTGAAATGCCTCTGACCCCCTCCAAAAAGTAACTTTCCAAGAGGCAGCACATGGTCACATCCCCAGAACAACCCTGCCGTGTGCTAGGATACATTACAGGAAATCCGGAGACTCTGGGAGACGCTGAGCTCCACGCGGCTTGAAAAAGCTTATAGCCTCTTCGGGGGTCAGTGTGGCACTTCTGGACAGTGAGACACCAGGTCTCCTAATGGAACCCTAGTGTTACATTACTGGGACATAAGGCACAACATTAATCAGCCGCTTGGGTTACGGGCCTTGTCCAGAAGCAACGGTTGCCAAAGATTTCTTTGCTTTGAGCTCGTGAGACAGCATATCATGTAGGACCGCAGAGAAGGAGAGCTGCCGCTCTCTGGTTTTGAAGAAGAGGTGAGCTTTCCTACTAAGCCTTGGAGCACAAAGATCCAGCCAAGTCCCAATGACAGGTTAGAAGGTTACTGTTGCAGGTCTTCTGCGCTTAGCCCACTGTTCGGCTACAGTCTGTAGAGTGCATTCAGGGAAGAACAAGAAACTCTACAACGCCCCGCATCTTGCTGGGAAGGAACAGCACAGCCTCTCCTCGGTGAAGACGTCCTTTCTTGCAGACTGCCAGGCTGGGACTCCTATTCCGTTTCAGAACTCCGAGTTTGGCATAGCACGGAAATGACCCCTTCCCTCAACGCCCTACACATCTCTAAAGGACTATAACCCCCGTGTGCCCATTCGTTATATCTCGGCCCCTATGAAACACAGAAGAGCTGTGGCTGGATGGTAGGAGGCAGTGGCCGTAGTGTCCTTAAGGGATAAGTATCCCGTGCCAAAGGCCCCGTGAAAATCTCTCGCTTTCGTGAGCCTAGGGCATACCAAGGGCTGCCAAACACAGCTAAAGGAGGCGAAAGAAGAGAAGCAGAACTTGATCCTGAGACTCTCGTACATATACTGACCCCAAAGCATGCCTCTTCGTGGAGACCGAAGGCCTCCCCAGCTCAGATTTAGGGCCCTGGAACACAGTGCTAAGTGCTGCCTTCAAAGGAGAGGTAGGAAAGAAATGTTTTCAAGTCTCGCCCGCCTTTCAGCGCCTGTTCAGCTTGAGTGGACAATAGCCACAGCCTGCCCGAACGTCCCGCCGAGCACCGAGTTTGACTGGAGTGTAGCAAACGCTTGCCAGTTCTCTGAGGGGGAAGAGGCCATTGCTGTGGTGTGAACGGCCTTCACTGGCACTCGCTGGGAGCGCAGTGCTCTCTGGGCAGGCAGGATAGTTCCTATCGGAGAAGCATTTGAACAGACGCCTGCCCTGGTATACGTGCTACATCCGCACATCGAGTGTACCTGTCCTACGCTCCAGGCACCAACACGGTGCACAGAACTCCTCTTGATGGTGAGCAACAAGACGCAACATTTCTTCTAGGAGGCTCATGCGGGACGAGGCCTCTTGAGGATGTGGACCCTCGAATCCCGTCGAAACCACTGGGATTGATTGCCACGTTATGTTAGCGACACAAAGAGAGCATTTCAGGTTCATGGAAGGACGCACGTTCAGTGCGACATGAGAGAAGAAAACACAGATGCTGCCTTGACAGGGTTAGAGTGAATTTGCCTCTGTCCCCACCCGCACCCCCCCCCCCCGCTGACACATAACCTGCCCAGAGCCAGCACAGCTTCACGTCCCACGGAACATTACTGCTGTGTGCTAGAATACATGAAAGGAAACCTGCGGATGCTGGGAGACTCTGAGCTGTACGCGGCTTGAGAAAGCTTCTAGACCCTTCAGGGGTCAGCGTGGCACCTCTGGAGCGTGAGACACCACGTTTCCTCATGGAAACCTAGTGTTACGTTTCGGGGACTTTATGCACAACCGCCTCCAGCCAATTAGCTGGATGGCCTTGTCCAGAAGCGACAGTTGCCAGAGAGTTCTTTCCCAGGAGCTCGTGAGACAGCATATCATGCAGAAACGCAGAGAAGGAGACCAGCCTTTCCCCGTGTTTTCAGAGGTTCGCTTCTCTGCCTTTGAGCCTTTGAACACAAAGATCCAGTCAGCTCCCGATGATAACTTAGAACTGTACTCTTGACGGTCTCTCTGCCATCAGCCCCCTGCTCAGCTACCGTGTCCTAGGTGCATTCAGTGAAGTACCATAAAATCTGCAGCCTGCCGCACCATGTTGCTCAGGAAGGGCACATTTCCTCTTCGTAAAGAAATCTTTTCTTGCAGCCTGCCTGGCTCGAGCTCCTATTCCTTTTCAGAAGCCCCAGTTTGGCATAGCACTGAAATGACCCCTTCCCTCAAGGCCGGACACATCTCCTAGAGAATATACTCCACGTAGCCCCATTCATTACCTCTTGCCTCCTATGAAACACAAAGGAGTTGTAGCTTGATGGGAGGAAACAGTGGCCTCCTGCTCCGTCTATGACTATCCCGTTTCCCAAGGCCCCGTGAAAGGCTCTTGCTTTCAAGGGTGTAGAGCCTGTCGACGGGCGCCAAGCACCGCCAAAACAGGAGAAATCAGAGCTAGAGAACATGCTCCTGAGAAACACGCACACTTACCGCACGAAAAGCAGGCCTCTTCGTGGAGTCTGAAATCCCTCCCTGCTCTGCGTTTCTCCGTGTGGCAGAGCACTCACCGCTGCCTCCATGCACAGCTAGGAAATGTAGGTGTGCAGGTGTCACCTGCCTTTCAGCGCCTGTCCAACTTGTGCGGACAATAGCCACACCTGCCTGAACGTTCTGCAGAAAACCGAGTGTTACTGGAGTGTAGCAAACGCTTCCGTGTCCACTCAGGGTAAAGAGGCCATTGCTGTGGTGTGGACGGCCTTCATCCCCACTGTTTTGGAGCACAATGCCCTCTGAGCAGGCTGGAAACTGCCTGCAGGAGAAGCAGTTGAACAGACGTCCGCCCCGGTATACGGAACTGCAGCCACACCTCGAGTGTATCTTACGCTCCAGGAACCAACGCGGTGCCCAGAACTCCTTTCTGACGCTAAGAAGCAAGAGGCAACATTTTCTCTGGAGACCCGTGCGTGGTGAGGCCTCCTGAGATTTGGTGCCTTCCAGTCCCGTTGACACCCCATCGATTGATTGCCATGTGATGGTAGCGACACAAGGACTGCCTTTACAAGTGCACGGAACCACGTTCAGTGGGACGTGAGCCGAGAAGCACTAATGCTACACTGACAGAGCTAGGCTGAAATGCCTCTGACCCCCTCCAAAAAGTAACTTTCCAAGAGGCAGCACACGGTCACATCCCCAGAACAACGCTGCCGTGTGCTAGGATACATTACAGGAAATCCGGAGACTCTGGGAGACGCTGAGCTCCACGCGGCTTGAAAAAGCTTATAGCCTCTTCGGGGGTCAGTGTGGCACTTCTGGACAGTGAGACACCAGGTCTCCTAATGGAACCCTAGTGTTACATTACTGGGACATACGGCACAACATTAATCAGCCGCTTGGGTTACGGGCCTTGTCCAGAAGCAACGGTTGCCAAAGATTTCTTTGCTTTGAGCTCGTGAGACAGCATATCATGTAGGACCGCAGAGAAGGAGAGCTGCCGCTCTCTGGTTTTGAAGAAGAGGTGAGCTTTCCTACTAAGCCTTGGAGCACAAAGATCCAGCCAAGTCCCAATGACAGGTTAGAAGGTTACTGTTGCAGGTCTTGTGCGCTTAGCCCACTGTTCGGCTACAGTCTGTAGAGTGCATTCAGGGAAGAACAAGAAACTCTACAACGCCCCGCATCTTGCTGGGAAGGAACAGCACAGCCTCTCCTCGGTGAAGACGTCCTTTCTTGCAGACTGCCAGGCTGGGACTCCTATTCCGTTTCAGAACCCCGAGTTTGGCATAGCACGGAAATGACCCCTTCCCTCAACGCCCTACACATCTCTAAAGGACTATAACCCCCGTGTGCCCATTCGTTATATCTCGGCCCCTATGAAACACAGAAGAGCTGTGGCTGGATGGTAGGAGGCAGTGGCCGTAGTGTCCTTAAGGGATAAGTATCCCGTGCCAAAGGCCCCGTGAAAATCTCTCGCTTTCGTGAGCCTAGGGCATACCAAGGGCTGCCAAACACAGCTAAAGGAGGCGAAAGAAGAGAAGTAGAACTTGATCCTGAGACTCTCGTACATATACTGACCCCAAAGCATGCCTCTTCGTGGAGACCGAAGGCCTCCCCAGCTCAGATTTAGGGCCCTGGAACACAGTGCTAAGTGCTGCCTTCAAAGGAGAGGTAGGAAAGAAATGTTTTCAAGTCTCGCCCGCCTTTCAGCACCTGTTCAGCTTGAGTGGACAATAGCCACAGCCTGCCCGAACGTCCCGCCGAGCACCGAGTTTGACTGGAGTGTAGCAAACGCTTGCCAGTTCTCTGAGGGGGAAGAGGCCATTGCTGTGGTGTGAACGGCCTTCACTGGCACTCGCTGGGAGCGCAGTGCTCTCTGGGCAGGCAGGATAGTTCCTATCGGAGAAGCATTTGAACAGACGCCTGCCCTGGTATACGTGCTACATCCGCACATCGAGTGTACCTTTCCTACGCTCCAGGCACCAACACAGTGCACAGAACTCCTCTTGATGGTGAGCAACAAGACGCAACATTTCTTCTAGGAGGCTCGTACGGGACAAGGCCTCTTGAGGATGTGGACCCTCGAATCCCGTCGAAACCACTGGGATTGATTGCCACGTTATGTTAGCGACACAAAGAGAGCATTTCAGGTTCATGGAAGGACGCACGTTCAGTGCAACATGAGAGAAGAAAACACAGATGCTGCCTTGACAGGGTTAGAGTGAATTTGCCTCTGTCCCCAC
The DNA here is from genome assembly GCF_028564815.1 of Eubalaena glacialis. Taxonomy (NCBI): domain Eukaryota; kingdom Metazoa; phylum Chordata; class Mammalia; order Artiodactyla; family Balaenidae; genus Eubalaena; species Eubalaena glacialis. Next base: position 27,479,606 of record NC_083725.1, read on the forward strand.
CCGCACCCCCCCCCCCCGCTGACACATAACCTGCCCAGAGCCAGCACAGCTTCACGTCCCGCGGAACATTACTGCTGTGTGCTAGAATACATGAAAGGAAACCTGCGGATGCTGGGAGACTCTGAGCTGTACGCGGCTTGAGAAAGCTTCTAGACCCTTCAGGGGTCAGCGTGGCACTTCTGGAGCGTGAGACACCACGTTTCCTCATGGAAACCTAGTGTTACGTTTCGGGGACTTTATGCACAACCGCCTCCAGCCAATTAGCTGGATGGCCTTGTCCAGAAGCGACAGTTGCCAGAGAGTTCTTTCCCAGGAGCTCGTGAGACAGCATATCATGCAGAAACGCAGAGAAGGAGACCAGCCTTTCCCCGTGTTTTCAGAGGTTCGCTTCTCTGCCTTTGAGCCTTTGAACACAAAGATCCAGTCAGCTCCCGATGATAACTTAGAACTGTACTCTTGACGGTCTCTCTGCCATCAGCCCCCTGCTCAGCTACCGTGTCCTAGGTGCATTCAGTGAAGTACCATAAAATCTGCAGCCTGCCGCACCATGTTGCTCAGGAAGGGCACATTTCCTCTTCGTAAAGAAATCTTTTCTTGCAGCCTGCCTGGCTCGAGCTCCTATTCCTTTTCAGAAGCCCCAGTTTGGCATAGCACTGAAATGACCCCTTCCCTCAAGGCCGGACACATCTCCTAGAGAATATACTCCACGTAGCCCCATTCATTACCTCTTGCCTCCTATGAAACACAAAGGAGTTGTAGCTTGATGGGAGGAAACAGTGGCCTCCTGCTCCGTCTATGACTATCCCGTTTCCCAAGGCCCCGTGAAAGGCTCTTGCTTTCAAGGGTGTAGAGCCTGTCGACGGGCGCCAAGCACCGCCAAAACAGGAGAAATCAGAGCTAGAGAACATGCTCCTGAGAAACACGCACACTTACCGCACGAAAAGCAGGCCTCTTCGTGGAGTCTGTAATCCCTCCCTGCTCAGCGTTTCTCCGTGTGGCAGAGCACTCACCGCTGCCTCCATGCACAGCTAGGAAAAGTAGGTGTGCAGGTGTCACCTGCCTTTCAGCGCCTGTCCAACTTGTGCGGACAATAGCCACACCTGCCTGAACGTTCTGCAGAAAACCGAGTGTTACTGGAGTGTAGCAAACGCTTCCGTGTCCACTCAGGGTAAAGAGGCCATTGCTGTGGTGTGGACGGCCTTCATCCCCACTCTTTTGGAGCACAATGCCCTCTGAGCAGGCTGGAAACTGCCTGTAGGAGAAGCAGTTGAACAGACGTCCGCCCCGGTATACGGAACTGCAGCCACACCTCGAGTGTATCTTTCGCTCCAGGAACCAACGCGGTGCCCAGAACTCCTTTCTGACGCTAAGAAGCAAGAGGCAACATTTCCTCTGGAGACCCATGCGTGGTGAGGCCTCCTGAGATTTGGTGCCTTCCAGTCCCGTTGACACCCCATCGATTGATTGCCATGTGATGGTAGCGACACAAGGACTGCCTTTACAAGTGCACGGAACCACGTTCAGTGGGACGTGAGCCGAGAAGCACTAATGCTACACTGACAGGGCTAGGCTGAAATGCCTCTGACCCCCTCCAAAAAGTAACTTTCCAAGAGGCAGCACACGGTCACATCCCCAGAACAACGCTGCCGTGTGCTAGCATACATTACAGGAAATCCGGAGACTCTGGGAGACGCTGAGCTCCACGCGGCTTGAAAAAGCTTATAGCCTCTTCGGGGGTCAGTGTGGCACTTCTGGACAGTGAGACACCAGGTCTCCTAATGGAACCCTAGTGTTACATTACTGGGACATAAGGCACAACATTAATCAGCCGCTTGGGTTACGGGCCTTGTCCAGAAGCAACGGTTGCCAAAGATTTCTTTGCTTTCAGCTCGTGAGACAGCATATCATGTAGGACCGCAGAGAAGGAGAGCTGCCGCTCTCTGGTTTTGAAGAAGAGGTGAGCTTTCCTACTAAGCCTTGGAGCACAAAGATCCAGCCAAGTCCCAATGACAGGTTAGAAGGTTACTGTTGCAGGTCTTCTGCGCTTAGCCCACTGTTCGGCTACAGTCTGTAGAGTGCATTCAGGGAAGAACAAGAAACTCTACAACGCCCCGCATCTTGCTGGGAAGGAACAGCACAGCCTCTCCTCGGTGAAGACGTCCTTTCTTGCAGACTGCCAGGCTGGGACTCCTATTCCGTTTCAGAACTCCGAGTTTGGCATAGCACGGAAATGACCCCTTCCCTCAACGCCCTACACATCTCTAAAGGACTATAACCCCCGTGTGCCCATTCGTTATATCTCGGCCCCTATGAAACACAGAAGAGCTGTGGCTGGATGGTAGGAGGCAGTGGCCGTAGTGTCCTTAAGGGATAAGTATCCCGTGCCAAAGGCCCCGTGAAAATCTCTCGCTTTCGTGAGCCTAGGGCATACCAAGGGCTGCCAAACACAGCTAAAGGAGGCGAAATAAGAGAAGCAGAACTTGATCCTGAGACTCTCGTACATATACTGACCCCAAAGCATGCCTCTTCGTGGAGACCGAAGGCCTCCCCAGCTCAGATTTAGGGCCCTGGAACACAGTGCTAAGTGCTGCCTTCAAAGGAGAGGTAGGAAAGAAATGTTTTCAAGTCTCGCCCGCCTTTCAGCGCCTGTTCAGCTTGAGTGGACAATAGCCACAGCCTGCCCGAACGTCCCGCCGAGCACCGAGTTTGACTGGAGTGTAGCAAACGCTTGCCAGTTCTCTGAGGGGGAAGAGGCCATTGCTGTGGTGTGAACGGCCTTCACTGGCACTCGCTGGGAGCGCAGTGCTCTCTGGGCAGGCAGGATAGTTCCTATCGGAGAAGCATTTGAACAGACGCCTGCCCTGGTATACGTGCTACATCCGCACATCGAGTGTACCTGTCCTACGCTCCAGGCACCAACACGGTGCACAGAACTCCTCTTGATGGTGAGCAACAAGACGCAACATTTCTTCTAGGAGGCTCATGCGGGACGAGGCCTCTTGAGGATGTGGACCCTCGAATCCCGTCGAAACCACTGGGATTGATTGCCACGTTATGTTAGCGACACAAAGAGAGCATTTCAGGTTCATGGAAGGACGCACGTTCAGTGCGACATGAGAGAAGAAAACACAGATGCTGCCTTGACAGGGTTAGAGTGAATTTGCCTCTGTCCCCACCCGCACCCCCCCCCCCGCTGACACATAACCTGCCCAGAGCCAGCACAGCTTCACGTCCCACGGAACATTACTGCTGTGTGCTAGAATACATGAAAGGAAACCTGCGGATGCTGGGAGACTCTGAGCTGTACGCGGCTTGAGAAAGCTTCTAGACCCTTCAGGGGTCAGCGTGGCACTTCTGGAGCGTGAGACACCACGTTTCCTCATGGAAACCTAGTGTTACGTTTCGGGGACTTTACGCACAACCGCCTCCAGCCAATTAGCTGGATGGCCTTGTCCAGAAGCGACAGTTGCCAGAGAGTTCTTTCCCAGGAGCTCGTGAGACAGCATATCATGCAGAAACGCAGAGAAGGAGACCAGCCTTTCCCCGTGTTTTCAGAGGTTCGCTTCTCTGCCTTTGAGCCTTTGAACACAAAGATCCAGTCAGCTCCCGATGATAACTTAGAACTGTACTCTTGACGGTCTCTCTGCCATCCGCCCCCTGCTCAGCTACCGTGTCCTAGGTGCATTCAGTGAAGTACCATAAAATCTGCAGCCTGCCGCACCATGTTGCTCAGGAAGGGCACATTTCCTCTTCGTAAAGAAATCTTTTCTTGCAGCCTGCCTGGCTCGAGCTCCTATTCCTTTTCAGAAGCCCCAGTTTGGCATAGCACTGAAATGACCCCTTCCCTCAAGGCCGGACACATCTCCTAGAGAATATACTCCACGTAGCCCCATTCATTACCTCTTGCCTCCTATGAAACACAAAGGAGTTGTAGCTTGATGGGAGGAAAAGGTGGCCTCCTGCTCCGTCTATGACTATCCCGTTTCCCAAGGCCCCGTGAAAGGCTCTTGCTTTCAAGGGTGTAGAGCCTGTCGACGGGCGCCAAGCACCGCCAAAACAGGAGAAATCAGAGCTAGAGAACATGCTCCTGAGAAACACGCACACTTACCGCATGAAAAGCAGGCCTCTTCGTGGAGTCTGTAATCCCTCCCTGCACAGCATTTCTCCGTGTGGCAGAGCACTCACCGCTGCCTCCATGCACAGCTAGGAAAAGTAGGTGTGCAGGTGTCACCTGCCTTTCAGCGCCTGTCCAACTTGTGCGGACAATAGCCACACCTGCCTGAACGTTCTGCAGAAAACCGAGTGTTACTGGAGTGTAGCAAACGCTTCCGTGTCCACTCAGGGTAAAGAGGCCATTGCTGTGGTGTGGACGGCCTTCATCCCCACTCTTTTGGAGCACAATGCCCTCTGAGCAGACTGGAAACTGCCTGCAGGAGAAGCAGTTGAACAGACGTCCGCCCCGGTATACGGAACTGCAGCCACACCTCGAGTGTATCTTACGCTCCAGGAACCAACGCGGTGCCCAGAACTCCTTTCTGACGCTAAGAAGCAAGAGGCAACATTTTCTCTGGAGACCCGTGCGTGGTGAGGCCTCCTGAGATTTGGTGCCTTCCAGTCCCGTTGACACCCCATCGATTGATTGCCATGTGATGGTAGCGACACAAGGACTGCCTTTACAAGTGCACGGAACCACGTTCAGTGGGACGTGAGCCGAGAAGCACTAATGCTACACTGACAGGGCTAGGCTGAAATGCCTCTGACCCCCTCCAAAAAGTAACTTTCCAAGAGGCAGCACACGGTCACATCCCCAGAACAACCCTGCCGTGTGCTAGGATACATTACAGGAAATCCGGAGACTCTGGGAGACGCTGAGCTCCACGCGGCTTGAAAAAGCTTATAGCCTCTTCGGGGGTCAGTGTGGCACTTCTGGACAGTGAGACACCAGGTCTCCTAATGGAACCCTAGTGTTACATTACTGGGACATAAGGCACAACATTAATCAGCCGCTTGGGTTACGGGCCTTGTCCAGAAGCAACGGTTGCCAAAGATTTCTTTGCTTTGAGCTCGTGAGACAGCATATCATGTAGGACCGCAGAGAAGGAGAGCTGCCGCTCTCTGGTTTTGAAGAAGAGGTGAGCTTTCCTACTAAGCCTTGGAGCACAAAGATCCAGCCAAGTCCCAATGACAGGTTAGAAGGTTACTGTTGCAGGTCTTGTGCGCTTAGCCCACTGTTCGGCTACAGTCTGTAGAGTGCATTCAGGGAAGAACAAGAAACTCTACAACGCCCCGCATCTTGCTGGGAAGGAACAGCACAGCCTCTCCTCGGTGAAGACGTCCTTTCTTGCAGACTGCCAGGCTGGGACTCCTATTCCGTTTCAGAACTCCGAGTTTGGCATAGCACGGAAATGACCCCTTCCCTCAACGCCCTACACATCTCTAAAGGACTATAACCCCCGTGTGCCCATTCGTTATATCTCGGCCCCTATGAAACACAGAAGAGCTGTGGCTGGATGGTAGGAGGCAGTGGCCGTAGTGTCCTTAAGGGATAAGTATCCCGTGCCAAAGGCCCCGTGAAAATCTCTCGCTTTCGTGAGCCTAGGGCATACCAAGGGCTGCCAAACACAGCTAAAGGAGGCGAAATAAGAGAAGCAGAACTTGATCCTGAGACTCTCGTACATATACTGACCCCAAAGCATGCCTCTTCGTGGAGACCGAAGCTCTCCCCAGCTCAGATTTAGAGCCCTGGAACACAGTGCTAAGTGCTGCCTTCAAAGGAGAGGTAGGAAAGAAATGTTTTCAAGTCTCGCCCGCCTTTCAGCGCCTGTTCAGCTTGAGTGGACAATAGCCACAGCCTGCCCGAACGTCCCGCCGAGCACCGAGTTTGACTGGAGTGTAGCAAACGCTTGCCAGTTCTCTGAGGGGGAAGAGGCCATTGCTGTGGTGTGAACGGCCTTCACTGGCACTCGCTGGGAGCGCAGTGCTCTCTGGGCAGGCAGGATAGTTCCTATCGGAGAAGCATTTGAACAGACGCCTGCCCTGGTATACGTGCTACATCCGCACATCGAGTGTACCTGTCCTACGCTCCAGGCACCAACACGGTGCACAGAACTCCTCTTGATGGTGAGCAACAAGACGCAACATTTCTTCTAGGAGGCTCATGCGGGACGAGGCCTCTTGAGGATGTGGACCCTCGAATCCCGTCGAAACCACTGGGATTGATTGCCACGTTATGTTAGCGACACAAAGAGAGCATTTCAGGTTCATGGAAGGATGCACATTCAGTGCGACATGAGAGAAGAAAACACAGATGCTGCCTTGACAGGGTTAGAGTGAATTTGCCTCTGTCCCCACCCGCACCCCCCCCCCCGCTGACACATAACCTGCCCAGAGCCAGCACAGCTTCACGTCCCACGGAACATTACTGCTGTGTGCTAGAATACATGAAAGGAAACCTGCGGATGCTGGGAGACTCTGAGCTGTACGCGGCTTGAGAAAGCTTCTAGACCCTTCAGGGTTCAGCGTGGCACTTCTGGAGCTTGAGACACCACGTTTCCTCATGGAAACCTAGTGTTACGTTTCGGGGACTTTACGCACAACCGCCTCCAGCCAATTAGCTGGATGGCCTTGTCCAGAAGCGACAGTTGCCAGAGAGTTCTTTCCCAGGAGCTCGTGAGACAGCATATCATGCAGAAACGCAGAGAAGGAGACCAGCCTTTCCCCGTGTTTTCAGAGGTTCGCTTCTCTGCCTTTGAGCCTTTGAACACAAAGATCCAGTCAGCTCCCGATGATAACTTAGAACTGTACTCTTGACGGTCTCTCTGCCATCCGCCCCCTGCTCAGCTACCGTGTCCTAGGTGCATTCAGTGAAGTACCATAAAATCTGCAGCCTGCCGCACCATGTTGCTCAGGAAGGGCACATTTCCTCTTCGTAAAGAAATCTTTTCTTGCAGCCTGCCTGGCTCGAGCTCCTATTCCTTTTCAGAAGCCCCAGTTTGGCATAGCACTGAAATGACCCCTTCCCTCAAGGCCGGACACATCTCCTAGAGAATATACTCCACGTAGCCCCATTCATTACCTCTTGCCTCCTATGAAACACAAAGGAGTTGTAGCTTGATGGGAGGAAACAGTGGCCTCCTGCTCCGTCTATGACTATCCCGTTTCCCAAGGCCCCGTGAAAGGCTCTTGCTTTCAAGGGTGTAGAGCCTGTCGACGGGCGCCAAGCACCGCCAAAACAGGAGAAATCAGAGCTAGAGAACATGCTCCTGAGAAACACGCACACTTACCGCATGAAAAGCAGGCCTCTTCGTGGAGTCTGTAATCCCTCCCTGCACAGCATTTCTCCGTGTGGCAGAGCACTCACCGCTGCCTCCATGCACAGCTAGGAAAAGTAGGTGTGCAGGTGTCACCTGCCTTTCAGCGCCTGTCCAACTTGTGCGGACAATAGCCACACCTGCCTGAACGTTCTGCAGAAAACCGAGTGTTACTGGAGTGTAGCAAACGCTTCCGTGTCCACTCAGGGTAAAGAGGCCATTGCTGTGGTGTGGACGGCCTTCATCCCCACTCTTTTGGAGCACAATGCCCTCTGAGCAGGCTGGAAACTGCCTGCAGGAGAAGCAGTTGAACAGACGTCCGCCCCGGTATACGGAACTGCAGCCACACCTCGAGTGTATCTTACGCTCCAGGAACCAACGCGGTGCCCAGAACTCCTTTCTGACGCTAAGAAGCAAGAGGCAACATTTTCTCTGGAGACCCGTGCGTGGTGAGGCCTCCTGAGATTTGGTGCCTTCCAGTCCCGTTGACACCCCATCGATTGATTGCCATGTGATGGTAGCGACACAAGGACTGCCTTTACAAGTGCACGGAACCACGTTCAGTGGGACGTGAGCCGAGAAGCACTAATGCTACACTGACAGGGCTAGGCTGAAATGCCTCTGACCCCCTCCAAAAAGTAACTTTCCAAGAGGCAGCACACGGTCACATCCCCAGAACAACCCTGCCGTGTGCTAGGATACATTACAGGAAATCCGGAGACTCTGGGAGACGCTGAGCTCCACGCGGCTTGAAAAAGCTTATAGCCTCTTCGGGGGTCAGTGTGGCACTTCTGGACAGTGAGACACCAGGTCTCCTAATGGAACCCTAGTGTTACATTACTGGGACATAAGGCACAACATTAATCAGCCGCTTGGGTTACGGGCCTTGTCCAGAAGCAACGGTTGCCAAAGATTTCTTTGCTTTGAGCTCGTGAGACAGCATATCATGTAGGACCGCAGAGAAGGAGACCTGCCGCTCTCTGGTTTTGAAGAAGAGGTGAGCTTTTCTACTAAGCCTTGGAGCACAAAGATCCAGCCAAGTCCCAATGACAGGTTAGAAGGTTACTGTTGCAGGTCTTGTGCGCTTAGCCCACTGTTCGGCTACAGTCTGTAGAGTGCATTCAGGGAAGAACAAGAAACTCTACAACGCCCCGCATCTTGCTGGGAAGGAACAGCACAGCCTCTCCTCGGTGAAGACGTCCTTTCTTGCAGACTGCCAGGCTGGGACTCCTATTCCGTTTCAGAACTCCGAGTTTGGCATAGCACGGAAATGACCCCTTCCCTCAACGCCCTACACATCTCTAAAGGACTATAACCCCCGTGTGCCCATTCGTTATATCTCGGCCCCTATGAAACACAGAAGAGCTGTGGCTGGATGGTAGGAGGCAGTGGCCGTAGTGTCCTTAAGGGATAAGTATCCCGTGCCAAAGGCCCCGTGAAAATCTCTCGCTTTCGTGAGCCTAGGGCATACCAAGGGCTGCCAAACACAGCTAAAGGAGGCGAAAGAAGAGAAGCAGAACTTGATCCTGAGACTCTCGTACATATACTGACCCCAAAGCATGCCTCTTCGTGGAGACCGAAGGCCTCCCCAGCTCAGATTTAGGGCCCTGGAACACAGTGCTAAGTGCTGCCTTCAAAGGAGAGGTAGGAAAGAAATGTTTTCAAGTCTCGCCCGCCTTTCAGCGCCTGTTCAGCTTGAGTGGACAATAGCCACAGCCTGCCCGAACGTCCCGCCGAGCACCGAGTTTGACTGGAGTGTAGCAAACGCTTGCCAGTTCTCTGAGGGGGAAGAGGCCATTGCTGTGGTGTGAACGGCCTTCACTGGCACTCGCTGGGAGCGCAGTGCTCTCTGGGCAGGCAGGATAGTTCCTATCGGAGAAGCATTTGAACAGACGCCTGCCCTGGTATACGTGCTACATCCGCACATCGAGTGTACCTGTCCTACGCTCCAGGCACCAACACGGTGCACAGAACTCCTCTTGATGGTGAGCAACAAGACGCAACATTTCTTCTAGGAGGCTCATGCGGGACGAGGCCTCTTGAGGATGTGGACCCTCGAATCCCGTCGAAACCACTGGGATTGATTGCCACGTTATGTTAGCGACACAAAGAGAGCATTTCAGGTTCATGGAAGGACGCACGTTCAGTGCGACATGAGAGAAGAAAACACAGATGCTGCCTTGACAGGGTTAGAGTGAATTTGCCTCTGTCCCCACCCGCACCCCCCCCCCCCGCTGACACATAACCTGCCCAGAGCCAGCACAGCTTCACGTCCCACGGAACATTACTGCTGTGTGCTAGAATACATGAAAGGAAACCTGCGGATGCTGGGAGACTCTGAGCTGTACGCGGCTTGAGAAAGCTTCTAGACCCTTCAGGGGTCAGCGTGGCACTTCTGGAGCGTGAGACACCACGTTTCCTCATGGAAACCTAGTGTACGTTTCGGGGACTTTATGCACAACCGCCTCCAGCCAATTAGCTGGATGGCCTTGTCCAGAAGCGACAGTTGCCAGAGAGTTCTTTCCCAGGAGCTCGTGAGACAGCATATCATGCAGAAACGCAGAGAAGGAGACCAGCCTTTCCCCGTGTTTTCAGAGGTTCGCTTCTCTGCCTTTGAGCCTTTGAACACAAAGATCCAGTCAGCTCCCGATGATAACTTAGAACTGTACTCTTGACGGTCTCTCTGCCATCAGCCCCCTGCTCAGCTACCGTGTCCTAGGTGCATTCAGTGAAGTACCATAAAATCTGCAGCCTGCCGCACCATGTTGCTCAGGAAGGGCACATTTCCTCTTCGTAAAGAAATCTTTTCTTGCAGCCTGCCTGGCTCGAGCTCCTATTCCTTTTCAGAAGCCCCAGTTTGGCATAGCACTGAAATGACCCCTTCCCTCAAGGCCGGACACATCTCCTAGAGAATATACTCCACGTAGCCCCATTCATTACCTCTTGCCTCCTATGAAACACAAAGGAGTTGTAGCTTGATGGGAGGAAACAGTGGCCTCCTGCTCCGTCTATGACTATCCCGTTTCCCAAGGCCCCGTGAAAGGCTCTTGCTTTCAAGGGTGTAGAGCCTGTCGACGGGCGCCAAGCACCGCCAAAACAGGAGAAATCAGAGCTAGAGAACATGCTCCTGAGAAACACGCACACTTACCGCACGAAAAGCAGGCCTCTTCGTGGAGTCTGTAATCCCTCCCTGCTCAGCGTTTCTCCGTGTGGCAGAGCACTCACCGCTGCCTCCATGCACAGCTAGGAAAAGTAGGTGTGCAGGTGTCACCTGCCTTTCAGCGCCTGTCCAACTTGTGCGGACAATAGCCACACCTGCCTGAACGTTCTGCAGAAAACCGAGTGTTACTGGAGTGTAGCAAACGCTTCCGTGTCCACTCAGGGTAAAGAGGCCATTGCTGTGGTGTGGACGGCCTTCATCCCCACTCTTTTGGAGCACAATGCCCTCTGAGCAGGCTGGAAACTGCCTGTAGGAGAAGCAGTTGAACAGACGTCCGCCCCGGTATACGGAACTGCAGCCACACCTCGAGTGTATCTTACGCTCCAGGAACCAACGCGGTGCCCAGAACTCCTTTCTGACGCTAAGAAGCAAGAGGCAACATTTCCTCTGGAGACCCATGCGTGGTGAGGCCTCCTGAGATTTGGTGCCTTCCAGTCCCGTTGACACCCCATCGATTGATTGCCATGTGATGGTAGCGACACAAGGACTGCCTTTACAAGTGCACGGAACCACGTTCAGTGGGACGTGAGCCGAGAAGCACTAATGCTACACTGACAGGGCTAGGCTGAAATGCCTCTGACCCCCTTCAAAAAGTAACTTTCCAAGAGGCAGCACACGGTCACATCCCGAGAACAACCCTGCCGTGTGCTAGCATACATTACAGGAAATCCGGAGACTCTGGGAGACGCTGAGCTCCACGCGGCTTGAAAAAGCTTATAGCCTCTTCGGGGGTCAGTGTGGCACTTCTGGACAGTGAGACACCAGGTCTCCTAATGGAACCCTAGTGTTATATTACTGGGACATAAGGCACAACATTAATCAGCCGCTTGGGTTACGGGCCTTGTCCAGAAGCAACGGTTGCCAAAGATTTCTTTGCTTTGAGCTCGTGAGACAGCATATCATGTAGGACCGCAGAGAAGGAGAGCTGCCGCTCTCTGGTTTTGAAGAAGAGGTGAGCTTTCCTACTAAGCCTTGGAGCACAAAGATCCAGCCAATTCCCAATGACAGGTTAGAAGGTTACTGTTGCAGGTCTCTCTGCGCTTAGCCCACTGTTCGGCTACAGTCTATAGAGTGCATTCAGGGAAGAACAAGAAATTCTACAACGCCCCGCATCTTGCTGGGAAGGAACAGCACAGCCTCTCCTCGGTGAAGACGTCCTTTCTTGCAGCGTGCCAGGCTGGGACTCCTATTCCGTTTCAGAACTCCGAGTTTGGCATAGCACGGAAATGACCCCTTCCCTCAACGCTCTACACATCTCTTAAGGACTATAACCCCCGTGTGCCCATTCGTTATATCTCGCCCCCTATGAAACACAGAAGAGCTGTGGCTGGATGGTAGGAAGCAGTGGACGTAGTGTCCTTAAGGGATAAGTATCCCGTGCCAAAGGCCCCGTGAAAATCTCTCGCTTTCGTGAGCCTAGGGCATACAAAGGGCTGCCAAACACAGCTAAAGGAGGCGAAAGAAGAGAAGCAGAACTTGATCCTGAGACTCTCGTACATATACTGACCCCAAAGCATGCCTCTTCGTGGAGTCCGAAGGCCTCCCCAGCTCAGATTTAGGGCCCTGGAACACAGTGCTAAGCACTGCCTTCAAAGGAGAGGTAGGAAAGAAATGTTTTCAAGTCTCGCCCGCCTTTCAGCGCCTGTTCAGCTTGAGTGGACAATAGCCACAGCCTGCCCGAACGTCCCGCCGAGCACCGAGTTTGACTGGAGTGTAGCAAACGCTTGCCAGTTCTCTGAGGGGGAAGAGGCCATTACTGTGGTGTGAACGGCCTTCACTGGCACTCGCTGGGAGCGCAGTGCTCTCTGGGCAGGCAGGATAGTTCCTATCGGAGAAGCATTTGAACAGACGCCTGCCCTGGTATACGTGCTACATCCGCACATCGAGTGTACCTTTCCTACGCTCCAGGCACCAACACGGTGCACAGAACTCCTCTTGATGGTGAGCAACAAGACGCAACATTTCTTCTAGGAGGCTCGTGCGGGACGAGGCCTCTTGAGGATGTGGACCCTCGAATCCCGTTGAAACCACTGGGATTGATGGCCACTTTATGTTGGCGACACAAAGAGAGCATTTCAGGATCATGGAAGGACGCACGTTCAGTGCGACATGAGAGAAGAAAACACAGATGCTGCCTTGACAGGGTTAGAGTGAATTTGCCTCTGTCCCCACCCGCACCCCCCCCCCCGCTGACACATAACCTGCCCAGAGCCAGCACAGCCTCACGTCCCGCGGAACATTACTGCTGTGTGCTAGAATACATGAAAGGAAACCTGCGGATGCTGGGAGACTCTGAGCTGTACGCGGCTTGAGAAAGCTTCTAGACCCTTCAGGGGTCAGCGTGGCACTTCTGGAGCGTGAGACACCACGTTTCCTCATGGAAACCTAGTGTTACGTTTCGGGGACTTTATGCACAACCGCCTCCAGCCAATTAGCTGCATGGCCTTGTCCAGAAGCGACAGTTGCCAGAGAGTTCTTTCCCAGGAGCTCGTGAGACAGCATATCATGCAGAAACGCAGAGAAGGAGACCAGCCTTTCCCCGTGTTTTCAGAGGTTCGCTTCTCTGCCTTTGAGCCTTTGAACACAAAGATCCAGTCAGCTCCCGATGATAACTTAGAACTGTACTCTTGACGGTCTCTCTGCCATCAGCCCCCTGCTCAGCTACCGTGTCCTAGGTGCATTCAGTGAAGTATCATAAAATCTGCAGCCTGCCGCACCATGTTGCTCAGGAAGGGCACATTTCCTCTTCGTAAAGAAATCTTTTCTTGCAGCCTGCCTGGCTCGAGCTCTTATTCCTTTTCAGAAGCCCCAGTTTGGCATAACACTGAAATGACCCCTTCCCTCAAGGCCGGACACATCTCCTAGAGAATATACTCCACGTAGCCCCATTCATTACCTCTTGCCTCCTATGAAACACAAAGGAGTTGTAGCTTGATGGGAGGAAACAGTGGCCTCCTGCTCCGTCTATGACTATCCCGTTTCCCAAGGCCCCATGAAAGTCTCTTGCTTTCAAGGGTGTAGAGCCTGTCGACGGGCGCCAAGCACCACCAAAACAGGAGAAATCAGAGCTAGAGAACATGCTCCTGAGAAACACGCACACTTACCGCACGAAAAGCAGGCCTCTTCGTGGAGTCTGTAATCCCTCCCTGCACAGCATTTCTCCGTGTGGCAGAGCACTCACCGCTGCCTCCATGCACAGCTAGGAAAAGTAGGTGTGCAGGTGTCGCCTGCCTTTCAGCGCCTGTCCAACTTGTGCGGACAATAGCCACACCTGCCTGAACGTTCTGCAGAAAACCGAGTGTTACTGGAGTGTAGCAAACGCTTCGGTGTCCACTCAAGGTAAAGAGGCCATTGCTGTGGTGTGGACGGCCTTCATCCCCACTCTTTTGGAGCACAATGCCCTCTGAGCAGGCTGGAAACTGCCTGCAGGAGAAGCAGTTGAACACACGTCCGCCCCGGTATACGGAACTGCAGCCACACCTCGAGTGTATCTTACGCTCCAGGAACCAACGCGGTGCCCAGAACTCCTTTCTGACGCTAAGAAGCAAGAGGCAACATTTCCTCTGGAGACCCATGCGTGGTGAGGCCTCCTGAGATTTGGTGCCTTCCAGTCCCGTTGACACCCCATCGATTGATTGCCATGTGATGGTAGCGACACAAGGACTGCCTTTACAAGTGCACGGAACCACGTTCAGTGGGCCGTGAGCCGAGAAGCACTAATGCTACACTGACAGGGCTAGGCTGAAATGCCTCTGACCCCCTCCAAAAAGTAACTTTCCAAGAGGCAGCACACGGTCACATCCCCAGAACAACCCTGCCGTGTGCTAGGATACATTACAAGAAATCCGGAGACTCTGGGAGACGCTGAGCTCCACGCGGCTTGAAAAAGCTTATAGCCTCTTCGGGGGTCAGTGTGGCACTTCTGGACAGTGAGACACCAGGTCTCCTAATGGAACCCTAGTGTTACATTACTGGGACATAAGGCACAACATTAATCAGCCGCTTGGGTTACGGGCCTTGTCCAGAAGCAACGGTTGCCAAAGATTTCTTTGCTTTGAGCTCGTGAGACAGCATATCATGTAGGACCGCAGAGAAGGAGAGCTGCCGCTCTCTGGTTTTGAAGAAGAGGTGAGCTTTCCTACTAAGCCTTGGAGCACAAAGATCCAGCCAAGTCCCAAGGACAGGTAGAAGGTTACTGTTGCAGGTCTCTCTGCGCTTAGCCCACTGTTCGGCTACAGTCTGTAGAGTGCATTCAGGGAAGAACAAGAAACTCTACAACGCCCCGCATCTTGCTGGGAAGGAACAGCACAGCCTCTCCTCGGTGAAGACGTCCTTTCTTGCAGACTGCCAGGCTGGGACTCCTATTCCGTTTCAGAACTCCGAGTTTGGCATAGCACGGAAATGACCCCTTCCCTCAACGCCCTACACATCTCTTAAGGACTATAACCCCCGTGTGCCCATTCGTTATATCTCGCCCCCTATGAAACACAGAAGAGTTGTGGCTGGATGGTAGGAAGCAGTGGCCGTAGTGTCCTTAAGGGATAAGTATCCCGTGCCAAAGGCCCCGTGAAAATCTCTCGCTTTCGTGAGCCTAGGGCATACCAAGGGCTGCCAAACACAGCTAAAGGAGGCGAAAGAAGAGAAGCAGAACTTGCTCCTGAGACTCTCGTACATATACTGACCCCAAAGCATGCCTCTTCGTGGAGACCGAAGGCCTCCCCAGCTCAGATTTAGGGCACTGGAACACAGTGCTAAGCGCTGCCTTCAAAGGAGAGGTAGGAAAGAAATGTTTTCAAGTCTCGCCCGCCTTTCAGCGCCTGTTCAGCTTGAGTGGACAATAGCCACAGCCTGCCCGAACATCCCGCCGAGCACCGAGCTTGACTGGAGTGTAGCCAACGCTTGCCAGTTCTCTGAGGGGGAAGAGGCCATTGCTGTGGTGTGAACGGCCTTCACTGGCACTCGCTGGGAGCGCAGTGCTCTCTGGGCAGGCAGGATAGTTCCTATCGGAGAAGCATTTGAACAGACGCCTGCCCTGGTATACGTGCTACATCCGCACATCGAGTGTACCTTTCCTACGCTCCAGGCACCAACACGGTGCACAGAACTCCTCTTGATGGTGAGCAACAAGACGCAACATTTCTTCTACGAGGCTCGTGCGGGACGAGTCCTCTTGAGGATGTGGACCCTCGAATCCCGTCGAAACCACTGGGATTGATGGCCACTTTATGTTAGCGACACAAAGAGAGCATTTCAGGATCATGGAAGGATGCACGTTCAGTGCGACATGAGAGAAGAAAACACAGATGCTGCCTTGACAGGGTTAGAGTGAATTTGCCTCTGTCCCCCCCCGCACCCCCCCACCCCACCGCCGACACATAACCTGCCCAGAGCCAGCACAGCTTCACGTCCCGAGGAACATTACTGCTGTGTGCTAGAATACATGAAAAGAAACCTGAGGACGCTGGGAGACTCTGAGCTGTACGCGGCTTGAGAAAGCTTCTAGACGCTTCAGGGTTCAGCGTGGCACTTCTGGAGCGTGAGACACCACGTTTCTTCATGGAAACCTAGTGTTACATTTCGGGGACTTTATGCCCAACCGCCTCCAGCCGCTTAGCTGGATGGCCTTGTCCAGAAGCGACAGTTGCCAGAGAGTTCTTTCCCAGGAGCTCGTGAGACAGCATATCATGCAGAAACGCAGAGAAGGAGACCAGCCTTTCCCCGTGTTTTCAGAGGTTCGCTTCTCTGCCTTTGAGCCTTTGAACACAAAGATCCAGTCAGCTCCCGATGATAACTTAGAACTGTACTCTTGACGGTCTCTCTGCCATCAGCCCCCTGCTCAGCTACCGTGTCCTAGGTGCATTCAGTGAAGTACCATAAAATCTGCAGCCTGCCGTACCATGTTGCTCAGGAAGGGCACATTTCCTCTTCGTAAAGAAATCTTTTCTTGCAGCCTGCCTGGCTCGAGCTCCTATTCCTTTTCAGAAGCCCCAGTTTGGCATAGCACTGAAATGACCCCTTCCCTCAAGGCCGGACACATCTCCTAGAGAATATACTCCACGTAGCCCCATTCATTACCTCTTGCCTCCTATGAAACACAAAGGAGTTGTAGCTTGATGGGAGGAAACAGTGGCCTCCTGCACCGTCTATGACTATCCCGTTTCCCAAGGCCCCATGAAAGGCTCTTGCTTTCAAGGGTGTAGAGCCTATCGACGGGGGCCAAGCACCGCCAAAAGAGGAGAAATCAGAGCTAGAGAACATGCTCCTGAGAAACACGCACACTTACCACACGAAAAGTAGGCCTCTTCGTGGAGTCTGAAATCCCTCCCTGCTCAGCGTTTCTCCGTGGGGCAGAGCGCTCAACGCTACATCCACGCACAGCTAGGAAATGTAGGTGTGCAGGTGTCGCCTGCCTTTCAGCGCCTGTCCAACTTGTGCGGACAATAGCCACACCTGCCTGAACGTTCTGCAGAAAACCGAGTGTTACTGGAGTGTAGCAAACGCTTCCGTGTCCACTCAGGGTAAAGAGGCCATTGCTGTGGTGTGGACGGCCTTCATCCCCACTCTTTTAGAGCACAATGCCTTCTGAGCAGGCTGGAAACTGCCTTGAGGAGAAGCAGTTGAACAGACGTCCGCCCCGGTATACGGAACTGCAGCCACACCTCGAGTGTATCTTACGCTCCAGGAACCAACGCGGTGCCCGGAACTCCTTTCTGACGCTAAGAAGCAAGAGGCAACATTTCCTCTGGAGACCTCTGCGTGGTGAGGCCTCCTGAGATTTGGTGCCTTCCAGTCCCGTTGACACCCCATCGATTGATTGCCATGTGATGGTAGCGACAGAAGGACTGCCTTTACAAGTGCACGGAACCACGTTCAGTGGGACGTGAGCCGAGAAGCACTAATGCTATACTGACAGGGCTAGGCTGAAATGCCTCTGACCCCCTCCAAAAAGTAACTTTCCAAGAGGCAGCACACAGTCACATCCCCAGAACAACCCTGCCGTGTGCTAGCATACATTACAGGAAATCCGGAGACTCTGGGAGACGCTGAGCTCCACGCGGCTTGAAAAAGCTTATAGCCTCTTTGGGGGTCAGTGTGGCACTTCTGGACAGTGAGACACCAGGTCCCCTAATGGAACCCTAGTGTTACATTACTGGGACATAAGGCACAACATTAATCAGCCGCTTGGGTTACGGGCCTTGTCCAGAAGCAACGGTTGCCAAAGATTTCTTTGCTTTGAGCTCGTGAGACAGCATATCATGTAGGACCGCAGAGAAGGAGAGCTGCCGCTCTCTGGTTTTGAAGAAGAGGTGAGCTTTCCTACTAAGCCTTGGAGCACAAAGATCCAGCCAAGTCCCAATGACAGGTTAGAAGGTTACTGTTGCGGGTCTCTGTGCACTTAGCCCACTGTTCGTCTACAGTCTGTAGAGTGCATTCAGGGAAGAACAAGAAACTCTACAACGCCCTGCATCTTGCTGGGAATGAACAGCACAGCCTCTTCTCGGTGAAGACGTCCTTTCTTGCAGACTGCCAGGCTGGGACTCCTATTCCGTTTCAGAACTCCGAGTTTGGCATAGCACGGAAATGACCCCTTCCCTCAACGCCCTACACATCTCTTAAGGACTATAACCCCCGTGTGCCCATTCGTTATATCTCGCCCCCTATGAAACACAGAAGAGTTGTGGCTGGATGGTAGGAAGCAGTGGCCGTAGTGTCCTTAAGGGATAAGTATCCCGTGCCAAAGGCCCCGTGAAAATCTCTCGCTTTCGTGAGCCTAGGGCATACCAAGGGCTGCCAAACACAGCTAAAGGAGGCGAAAGAAGAGAAGCAGAACTTGCTCCTGAGACTCTCGTACATATACTGACCCCAAAGCATGCCTCATCGTGGAGACCGAAGGCCTCCCCAGCTCAGATTTAGGGCCCTGGAACACAGTGCTAAGCGCTGCCTTCAAAGGAGAGGTAGGAAAGAAATGTTTTCAAGTCTCGCCCGCCATTCAGTGCCTGTTCAGCTTGAGTGGACAATAGCCACAGCCTGCCCGAACGTCCCGCCGAGCACCGAGTTTGACTGGAGTGTAGCAAACGCTTGCCAGTTCTCTGAGGGCGAAGAGGCCATTGCTGTGGTGTGAACGGCCTTCACTGGCACTCGCTGGGAGCGCAGTGCTCTCTGGGCAGGCAGGATAGTTCCTATCGGAGAAGCATTTGAACAGACGCCTGCCCTGGTATATGTGCTACATCCGCACATCGAGTGTACCTTTCCTACGCTCCAGGCACCAACACGGTGCACAGAACTCCTCTTGATGGTGAGCAACAAGACGCAACATTTCTTCTAGGAGGCGCGTGCGGGACGAGGCCTCTTGAGGATGTGGACCCTCGAATCCCGTCGAAACCACTGGGATTGATGGCCACGTCATGTTAGCGACACAAAGAGAGCATTTCAGGTTCATGGTAGGACACAAGTTCAGTGCGACATGAGAGAAGAAAACACAGATGCTGCCTTGACAGGGTTAGAGTGAATTTGCCTCTGTCCCCCCCCGCACACCACCCCACCCCCGCCGACACATAACCTGCCCAGAGCCAGCACAGCTTCACGTCCCGAGGAATATTACTGCTGTGTGCTAGAATACCTGAAAGGAAACCTGCGGACGCTGGCAGACTCTGAGCTGTACGCGGCTTGAGAAAGCTTCTAGACGCTTCAGGGTTCAGCGTGGCACTTCTGGAGCATGAGACACCACGTTTCCTCATGGAAACCTAGTGTTACGTTTCGGGGACTTTATGCACAACCGCCTCCAGCCAATTACCTGGATGGCCTTGTCCAGAAGCGACAGTTGCCAGAGAGTTCTTTCCCAGGAGCTCGTGAGACAGCATATCACGCAGAAACGCAGAGAAGGAGACCAGCCTTTCCCCGTGTTTTCAGAGGTTCGCTTCTCTGCCTTTGAGCCTTTGAACACAAAGATCCAGTCAGCTCCCGATGATAACTTAGAACTGTACTCTTGACGGTCTCTCTGCCATCAGCCCCCTGCTCAGCTACCGTGTCCTAGGTGCATTCAGTGAAGTACCATAAAATCTACAGCCTGCCGCACCATGTTGCTCAGGAAGGGCACATTTCCTCTTCGTAAAGAAATCTTTTCTTGCAGCCTGCCTGGCTCGAGCTCCTATTCCTTTTCAGAAGCCCGAGTTTGGCATAGCACTGAAATGACCCCTTCCCTCAAGGCCGGACACATCTCCTAGAGAATATACTCCACGTAGGCCCATTCATTACCTCTTGCCTCCTATGAAACACAAACGAGTTGTAGCTTGATGGGAGGAAACAGTGGACTCCTGCTCCGTCTATGACTATCCCGTTTCCCAAGGCCCCATGAAAGTCTCTTGCTTTCAAGGGTGTAGAGCCTGTCGACGGGCGCCAAGCACCGCCAAAAGAGGAGAAATCAGAGCTAGAGAACATGCTCCTGAGAAACACGCACACTTACCGCACGATAAGCAGGCCTGTTCGTGGAGTCTGAAATCCCTCCCTGCTCAGCGTTTCTCCGTGGGGCAGAGCGCTCACCGCTGCCTCCATGCACAGCTAGGAAAAGTAGGTGTGCAGGTGTCGCCTGCCTTTCAGCGCCTGTCCAACTTGTGCGGACAATACCCACACCTGCCTGAACGTTCTGCAGAAAACCGAGTGTTACTGGAGTGTAGCAAACGCTTCCGTGTCCACTCAGGGTAAAGAGGCCATTGCTGTGGTGTGGACGGCCTTCATCCCCACTCTTTTAGAGCACAATGCCCTCTGAGCAGGCTGGAAACTGCCTTGAGGAGAAGCAGTTGAACAGACGTCCGCCCCGGTATACGGAACTGCAGCCACACCTCGAGTGTATCTTACGCTCCAGGAACCAACGCGGTGCCCGGAACTCCTTTCTGACGCTAAGAAGCAAGAGGCAACATTTCCTCTGGAGACCTGTGCGTGGTGAGGCCTCCTGAGATTTGGTGCCTTCCAGTCCCGTTGACACCCCATCGATTGATTGCCATGTGATGGTAGCGACAGAAGGACTGCCTTTACAAGTGCACGGAACCACGTTCAGTGGGACGTGAGCCGAGAAGCACTAATGCTATACTGACAGAGCTAGGCTGAAATGCCTCTGACCCCCTCCAAAAAGTAACTTTCCAAGAGGCAGCACACGGTCACATCCCCAGAACAACCCTGCCGTGTGCTAGGATACATTACAGGAAATCCGGAGACTCTGGGAGACGCTGAGCTCCACGCGGCTTGAAAAAGCTTATAGCCTCTTTGGGGGTCAGTGTGGCACTTCTGGACAGTGAGACACCAGGTCTCCTAATGGAACCCTAGTGTTACATTACTGGGACATAAGGCACAACATTAATCAGCCGCTTGGGTTACGGGCCTTGTCCAGAAGCAACGGTTGCCAAAGATTTCTTTGCTTTGAGCTCGTGAGACAGCATATCATGTAGGACCGCAGAGAAGGAGAGCTGCCGCTCTCTGGTTTTGAAGAAGAGGTGAGCTTTCCTACTAAGCCTTGGAGCACAAAGATCCAGCCAAGTCCCAATGACAGGTTAGAAGGTTACTGTTGCGGGTCTCTGTGCACTTAGCCCACTGTTCGGCTACAGTCTGTAGAGTGCATTCAGGGAAGAACAAGAAACTCTACAACGCCCCGCATCTTGCTGGGAATGAACAGCACAGCCTCTCCTCGGTGAAGACGTCCTTTATTGCAGACTGCCAGGCTGGGACTCCTATTCCGTTTCAGAACTCCGAGTTTGGCATAGCACGGAAATGACCCCTTCCCTCAACGCCCTACACATCTCTTAAGGACTATAAGCCCCGTGTGCCCATTCGTTATATCTCGCCCCCTATGAAACACAGAATAGCTGTGGCTGGATGGTAGGAAGCAGTGGCCGTAGTGTCCTTAAGGGATAAGTATCCCGTGCCAAAGGCCCCGTGAAAATCTCTCGCTTTCTGGAGCCTAGGGCATACCAAGGGCTGCCAAACACAGCTAAAGGAGGCGAAAGAAGAGAAGCAGAACTTGATCCTCAGACTCTCGTACATATCCTGACCCCAAAGCATGCCTCTTCGTGGAGACCGAAGGCCTCCCCAGCTCAGATTTAGGGCCCTGGAACACAGTGCTAAGCGCTGCCTTCAAAGGAGAGGTAGGAAAGAAATGTTTTCAAGTCTCGCGCGCCTTTCAGCGCCTGCTCAGCTTGAGTGGACAATAGCCACAGCCTGCCCGAACGTCCCGCCGAGCACTGAGTTTGACTGGAGTGTAGCAAATGCTTGCCAGTTCTCTGAGGGGGAAGAGGCCATTGCTGTGGTGTGAACGGCCTTCACTGGCACTCGCTGGGAGCGCAGTGCTCTCTGGGCAGGCAGGATAGTTCCTTTCGGAGAAGCATTTGAACAGACGCCTGCCCAGGTATACGTGCTACATCCGCACATCGAGTGTACCTTTCCTACGCTCCAGGCACCAACACGGTGCACAGAACTCCTCTTGATGGTGAGCAACAAGACGCAACATTTCTTCTAGGAGGCTCGTGCGGGACGAGGCCTCTTGAGGATGTGGACCCTCGAATCCCGTCGAAACCACTGGGATTGATGGCCACGTTATGTTAATGACACAGTGAGAGCATTTCAGGTTCATGGAAGGACCCACGTTCAGTGCGACATGACAGAAGAAAACACAGATGCTGCCTTGAAAGGGTTAGAGTGAATTTGCCTCTGTCCCCCCCCGCCCCCCCACCCGCCGACACATAACCTGCCCAGAGCCAGCACAGCTTCACGTCCCGAGGAACATTACTGCTGTGTGCTAGAATACCTGAAAGGAAACCTGCGGACGCTGGGAGACTCTGAGCTGTACGCGGCTTGAGAAAGCTTCTAGACCCTTCAGGGGTCAGCGTGGCACTTCTGGAGCGTGAGACACCACGTTTCTTCATGGAAACCTAGTGTTACATTTCGGGGACTTTATGCCCAACCGCCTCCAGCCGCTTAGCTGGATGGCCTTGTCCAGAAGCGACAGATGCCAGAGAGTTCTTTCCCAGGAGCTCGTGAGACAGCATATCATGCAGAAATGCAGAGAAGGAGACCAGCCTTTCCCCGTGTTTTCAGAGGTTCGCTTCTCTGCCTTTGAGCCTTTGAACACAAAGATCCAGTCAGCTCCCGATGATAACTTAGAACTGTACTCTTGACGGTCTCTCTGCCATCAGCCACCTGCTCAGCTACCGTGTCCTAGGTGCATTCAGTGAATACCATAAAATCTGCAGCCTGCCGCACCATGTTGTTCAGAAAGGGCACATTTCCTCTTCGTAAAGAAATCTTTTCTTGCAGCCTGCCTGGCTCGACCTCCTATTCCTTTTCAGAAGCCCGAGTTTGGCATAGCAGTGAAATGACCCCTTCCCTCAAGGCCGGACACATCTCCTAGAGAATATACTCCACGTAGGCCCATTCATTACCTCTTGCCTCCTATGAAACACAAAGGAGTTGTAGCTTGATGGGAGGAAACAGTGGCCTCCTGCTCCGTCTATGACTATCCCGTTTCCCAAGGCCCCGTGAAAGGCTCTTGCTTTCAAGGGTGTAGAGCCTGTCGACGGGCGCCAAGCACCGCCAAAAGAGGAGAAATCAGAGCTAGAGAACATGCTCCTGAGAAACACGCACACTTACCGCACGAAAAGCAGGCCTGTTTGTGGAGTCTGAAATCCCTCCCTGCTCAGCGTTTCTCCGTGGGGCAGAGCACTCACCGCTGCCTCCATGCACAGCTAGGAAAAGTAGGTGTGCAGGTGTCGCCTGCCTTTCAGCGCCTGTCCAACTTGTGCGGACAATAGCCACACCTGCCTGAACGTTCTAAGGAAAACCGAGTGTTACTGGAGTGTAGCAAACGCTTCCGTGTTCACTCAGGGTAAAGAGGCCATTGCTGTGGTGTGGACCGCCTTCATCCCCACTCTTTTGGAGCACAATGCCCTCTAAGCAGGATGGAAACTGCCTGTAGGAGAAGCAGTTGAACACACGTCCGCCCCGGTATACGTAACTGCAGCCACACCTCGAGTGTATCTTTCACTCCAGGAACCAACGCGGTGCCCAGAACTCCTTTCTGACGCTAAGACGCAAGAGGCAACATTTCCTCTGGAGACCCGTGCGTGGTGAGGCCTCCTGAGATTTGGTGCCTTCCAGTCCCGTTGACACCCCATCGATTGATTGCCATGTGATGGTAGCGACACAAAGACTGCCTTTACAAGTGCATGGAACCACGTTCAGTGGGACGTGAGCCGAGAAGCACTAATGCTACACTGACAGGGCTAGGATGAAATGCCTCTGACCCCCTCTAAAAAGTAACTTTCCAAGAGGCAGCACACGGTCACATCCCCAGAACAACCCTGCCGTGTGCTAGGATACATTACAGGAAATCCGGAGACTCTGGGAGACGCTGAGCTCCACGTGGCTTCAAAAAGCTTATAGCCTATTTGGGGGTCAGTGTGGCACTTCTGGACAGTGAGACACCAGGTCTCCTAATGGAACCCTAGTGTTACATTACTGGGACATAAGGCACAACATTAATCAGCCGCTTGGGTTACGGGCCTTGTCCAGAAGCAACGGTTGCCAAAGATTTCTCTGCTTTGAGCTCGTGAGACAGCATATCATGTAGGACCGCAGAGAAGGAGAGCTGCCGCTCTCTGGTTTTGAAGAAGAGGTGAGCTTTCCTACTAAGCCTTGGAGCACAAAGATCCAGCCAAGTCCCAATGACAGGTTAGAAGGTTACTGTTGCAGGTCTCTCTGCGCTTAGCCCACTGTTCGGCTACAGTCTGTAGAGTGCATTCAGGGAAGAAAAAGAAACTCTACAACGCCCCGCATCTTGCTGGGAAGGAACAGCACAGCCTCTCCTCGGTGAAGACGTCCTTTCTTGCAGACTGCCAGGCTGGAACTCCTATTCCGTTTCAGAACTCCGAGTTTGGCATAGCACGGAAATGACCCCTTCCCTCAACGCCCTACACATCTCTTAAGGACTATAACCCCCGTGTGCCCATTCGTTATATCTCGCCCCCTATGAAACACAGAAGAGCTGTGGCTGGATGGTAGGAAGCAGTGGCCGTAGTGTCCTTAAGGGATAAGTATCCCGTGCCAAAGGCCCCATGACAATCTCTCGCTTTCGTGAGCCTAGGGCATACCAAGGGCTGCCAAACACAGCTAAAGGAGGCGAAAGAAGAGAAGCAGAACTTGATCCTGAGACTCTCATACATATACTGACCCCAAAGCATGCCTCTTCGTGGAGACCGAAGGCCTCCCCAGCTCAGATTTAGGGCCCTGGAACACAGTGCTAAGCGCTGCCTTCAAAGGAGAGGTAGGAAAGAAATGTTTTCAAGTCTCGCCCTCCTTTCAGCGCCTGTTCAGCTTGAGTGGACAATAGCCACAGCCTGCCCGAACGTCCCGCCGAGCACCGAGTTTGACTGGAGTGTAGCAAACGCTTGCCAGTTCCCTGAGGGGGAAGAGGCCATTGCTGTGGTGTGAACGGCCTTCTCTGGCACTCGCTGTGAGCGCAGTGCTCTCTGGGCAGGCAGGATAGTTCCTATCGGAGAAGCATTTGAACAGACGCCTGCCCTGGTATACGTGCTACATCCGCACATCGAGTGTACCTTTCCTACGCTCCAGGCACCAACACGGTGCACAGAACTCCTCTTGATGGTGAGCAACAAGACGCAACATTTCTTCTAGGAGGCTCGTGCGGGACGAGGCCTCTTGAGGATGTGGACCCTCGAATCCCGTCGAAAC
Organism: Eubalaena glacialis; assembly: GCF_028564815.1. Taxonomy (NCBI): domain Eukaryota; kingdom Metazoa; phylum Chordata; class Mammalia; order Artiodactyla; family Balaenidae; genus Eubalaena; species Eubalaena glacialis. Next base: position 27,504,872 of record NC_083725.1, read on the forward strand.
CACTGGGATTGATGGCCACGTTATGTTAATGACACAGTGAGAGCATTTCAGGTTCATGGAAGGACCCACGTTCAGTGCGACATGACAGAAGAAAACACAGATGCTGCCTTGACAGGGTTAGAGTGAATTTGCCTCTGTCTCCCCCCGCCCCCCCACCCGCCGACACATAACCTGCCCAGAGCCAGCACAGTTTCACGTCCCGAGGAACATTACTGCTGTGTGCTAGAATACCTGAAAGGAAACCTGCGGACGCTGGGAGACTCTGAGCTGTACGTGGCTTGAGAAAGCTTCTAGACCCTTCAGGGGTCAGCGTCGCACTTCTGGAGCGTGAGACACCACGTTTCTTCATGGAAACCTAGTGTTACATTTCGGGGACTTTATGCCCAACCGCCTCCAGCCGCTTAGCTGGATGGCCTTGTCCAGAAGCAACAGTTGCCAGAGAGTTCTTTCCCAGGAGCTCGTGAGACAGCATATCATGCAGAAATGCAGAGAAGGAGACCAGCCTTTCCCCGTGTTTTCAGAGGTTCGCTTCTCTGCCTTTGAGCCTTTGAACACAAAGATCCAGTCAGCTCCCGATGATAACTTAGAACTGTACTCTTGACGGTCTCTCTGCCATCAGCCCCCTGCTCAGCTACCGTGTCCTAGGTGCATTCAGTGAAGTACCATAAAATCTGCAGCCTGCCGCACCATGTTGTTCAGGAAGGGCACATTTCCTCTTCGTAAAGAAATCTTTTCTTGCAGCCTGCCTGGCTCAACCTCCTATACCTTTTCAGTAGCCCGAGTTTGGCATAGCACTGAAATGACCCCTTCCCTCAAGGCCGGACACATCTCCTAGAGAATATACTCCACGTAGGCCCATTCATTACCTCTTGCCTCCTATGAAACACAAAGGAGTTGTAGCTTGATGGGAGGAAACAGTGGCCTCCTGCTCCGTCTATGACTATCCCGTTTCCCAAGGCCCCGTGAAAGGCTCTTGCTTTCAAGGGTGTAGAGCCTGTCGACGGGCACCAAGCACCGCCAAAAGAGGAGAAATCAGAGCTAGAGAACATGCTCCTGAGAAACACGCACACTTACCGCACGAAAAGCAGGCCTCTTCGTGGAGTCTGAAATCCCTCCCTGCTCAGCGTTTCTCCGTGGGGCAGAGCGCTCACCGCTGCCTCCATGCACAGCTAGGAACAGTAGGTGTGCAAGTGTCGCCTACCTTTCAGCGCCTGTCCAAATTGTGCGGACAATAGCCACACCTGCCTGAACGTTCTGCAGAAAACCGAGTGTTACTGGAGTGTAGCAAACGTTTCCGTGTTCACTCAGGGTAAAGAGGCCATTGCTGTGGTGTGGACGGCCTTCATCCCCACTCTTTTGGAGCACAATGCCCTCTGAGCAGGCTGGAAACTGCCTGTAGGAGAAGGAGTTGAACACACGTCGGTCCCGGTATACGTAACTGCAGCCACACCTCGAGTGTATCTTTCGCTCCAGGAACCAACGCGGTGCCCAGAACTCCTTTCTGATGCTAAGACGCAAGAGGCAACATTTCCTCTGGAGACCCGTGCGTGGTGAGGCCTCCTGAGATTTGGTGCCTTCCAGTCCCGTTGACACCCCATCGATTGATTGCCATGTGATGGTAGCGACACAAGGACTGCCTTTACAAGTGCACGGAACCACGTTCAGTGGGACGTGAGCCGAGAAGCACTAATGCTACACTGACAGGGCTAGGCTGAAATGCCTCTGACCCCCTCCAAAAAGTAACTTTCCAAGAGGCAGCACACGGTCACATCCCCAGAACAACCCTGCCGTGTGCTAGGATACATTACAGGAAATCCGGAGACTCTGGGAGACGCTGAGCTCTACGCAGCTTGAAAAAGCTTATAGCCTCTTCGGGGGTCAGTGTGGCACTTCTGGACAGTGAGACACCAGGTCTCCTAATGGAACCCTAGTGTTACATTACTGGGACATAAGGCACAACATTAATCAGCCGCTTGGGTTACGGGCCTTGTCCAGAAGCAACGGTTGCCAAAGATTTCTTTGCTTTGAGCTCGTGAGACAGCATATCATGTAGGACCGCAGAGAAGGAGAGCTGCCGCTCTCTGGTTTTGAAGAAGAGGTGAGCTTTCCTACTAAGCCTTGGAGCACAAAGATCCAGCCAAGTCCCAATGACAGGTTAGAAGGTTACTGTTGCAGGTCTCTCTGCGCTTAGCCCACTGTTCGGCTACAGTCTGTAGAGTGCATTCAGGGAAGAACAAGAAACTCTACAACGCCCCGCATCTTGCTGGGAAGGAACAGCACAGCCTCTCCTCGGTGAAGACGTCCTTTCTTGCAGACTGCCAGGCTGGGACTCCTATTCCGTTTCAGAACTCCGAGTTTGGCATAGCACGGAAATGACCCCTTCCCTCAACGCCCTACACATCTCTTAAGGACTATAAACCCCGTGTGCCCATTCGTTATATCTCGCCCCCTATGAAACACAGAAGAGCTGTGGCTGGATGGTAGGAAGCAGTGGCCGTAGTGTCCTTAAGGGATAAGTATCCTGTGCCAAAGGCCCCGTGAAAATCTCTCGCTTTCGTGAGCCTAGGGCATACCAAGGGCTGCCAAACACAGCTAAAGGAGGCGAAAGAAGAGAAGCAGAACTTGCTCCTGAGACTCTCGTACATATACTGACCCCAAAGCATGCCTCTTCGTGGAGACAGAAGGCCTCCCCAGCTCAGATTTAGGGCCCTGGAACACAGTGCTAAGCGCTGCCTTCAAAGGAGAGGTAGGAAAGAAATGTTTTCAAGTCTCGCCCTCCTTTCAGCGCCTGTTCAGCTTGAGTGGACAATAGCCACAGCCTGCCCGAACGTCCCGCCGAGCACCGAGTTTGACTGGAGTGTAGCAAACGCTTGCCAGTTCTCTGAGGGGGAAGAGGCCATTGCTGTGGTGTGAACGGCCTTTTCTGGCACTCGCTGTGAGCGCAGTGCTCTCTGGGCAGGCAGGATAGTTCCTATCGGAGAAGCATTTGAACACACGCCTGCCCTGGTATACGTGCTACATCCGCACATCGAGTGTACCTTTCCTACGCTCCAGGCACCAACACGGTGCACAGAACTCCTCTTGATGGTGAGCAACAAGACGCAACATTTCTTCTAGGAGGCTCGTGCGGGACGAGGCCTCTTGAGGATGTGGACCCTCGAATCCCTTCGAAACCACTGGGATTGATGGCCACGTTATGTTAATGACACAGTGAGAGCATTTCAGGTTCATGGAAGGACGCACGTTCAGTGCGACATGAGAGAAGAAAACACAGATGCTGCCTTGACAGGGTTAGAGTGAATTTGCCTCTGTCTCCCCCCGCCCCCCCCCCACCCCGCGGACACATAACCTGCCCAGAGCCAGCACAGCTTCACGTCCCGAGGAACATTACTGCTGTGTGCTAGAATACCTGAAAGGAAACCTGCGGACGCTGGGAGACTCTGAGCTGTACGCGGCTTGAGAAAGCTTCTAGACCCTTCAGGGCTCGGCATGGCACTTCTGGAGCGTGAGACACCACGTTTCCTCATGGAAACCTAGTGTTACATTTCGGGGACTTTATGCCCAACCGCCTCCAGCCGCTTAGCTGGATGGCCTTGTCCAGAAGCGACAGTTGCCAGAGAGTTCTTTCCCAGGAGCTCGTGAGACAGCATATCATGCAGAAATGCAGAGAAAGAGACCAGCCTTTCCCCGTGTTTTCAGAGGTTCGCTTCTCTGCCTTTGAGCCTTTGAACACAAAGATCCAGTCAGCTCCCGATGATAACTTAGAACTGTACTCTTGACGGTCTCTCTGCCATCAGCCACCTGCTCAGCTACCGTGTCCTAGGTGCATTCAGTGAATACCATAAAATCTGCAGCCTGCCGCACCATGTTGTTCAGAAAGGGCACATTTCCTCTTCGTAAAGAAATCTTTTCTTGCAGCCTGCCTGGCTCGACCTCCTATTCCTTTTCAGAAGCCCGAGTTTGGCATAGCAGTGAAATGACCCCTTCCCTCAAGGCCGGACACATCTCCTAGAGAATATACTCCACGTAGGCCCATTCATTACCTCTTGCCTCCTATGAAACACAAAGGAGTTGTAGCTTGATGGGAGGAAACAGTGGCCTCCTGCTCCGTCTATGACTATCCCGTTTCCCAAGGCCCCGTGAAAGGCTCTTGCTTTCAAGGGTGTAGAGCCTGTCGACGGGCGCCAAGCACCGCCAAAAGAGGAGAAATCAGAGCTAGAGAACATGCTCCTGAGAAACACGCACACTTACCGCACGAAAAGCAGGCCTGTTTGTGGAGTCTGAAATCCCTCCCTGCTCAGCGTTTCTCCGTGGGGCAGAGCACTCACCGCTGCCTCCATGCACAGCTAGGAAAAGTAGTTGTGCAGGTGTCGCCTGCCTTTCAGCGCCTGTCCAACTTGTGCGGACAATAGCCACACCTGCCTGAACGTTCTAAGGAAAACCGAGTGTTACTGGAGTGTAGCAAACGCTTCCGTGTTCACTCAGGGTAAAGAGGCCATTGCTGTGGTGTGGACGGCCTTCATCCCCACTCTTTTGGAGCACAATGCCCTCTAAGCAGGATGGAAACTGCCTGTAGGAGAAGCAGTTGAACACACGTCCGCCCCGGTATACGTAACTGCAGCCACACCTCGAGTGTATCTTTCACTCCAGGAACCAACGCGGTGCCCAGAACTCCTTTCTGACGCTAAGACGCAAGAGGCAACATTTCCTCTGGAGACCCGTGCGTGGTGAGGCCTCCTGAGATTTGGTGCCTTCCAGTCCCGTTGACACCCCATCGATTGATTGCCATGTGATGGTAGCGACACAAAGACTGCCTTTACAAGTGCATGGAACCACGTTCAGTGGGACGTGAGCCGAGAAGCACTAATGCTACACTGACAGGGCTAGGATGAAATGCCTCTGACCCCCTCTAAAAAGTAACTTTCCAAGAGGCAGCACACGGTCACATCCCCAGAACAACCCTGCCGTGTGCTAGGATACATTACAGGAAATCCGGAGACTCTGGGAGACGCTGAGCTCCACGTGGCTTCAAAAAGCTTATAGCCTATTTGGGGGTCAGTGTGGCACTTCTGGACAGTGAGACACCAGGTCTCCTAATGGAACCCTAGTGTTACATTACTGGGACATAAGGCACAACATTAATCAGCCGCTTGGGTTACGGGCCTTGTCCAGAAGCAACGGTTGCCAAAGATTTCTCTGCTTTGAGCTCGTGAGACAGCATATCATGTAGGACCGCAGAGAAGGAGAGCTGCCGCTCTCTGGTTTTGAAGAAGAGGTGAGCTTTCCTACTAAGCCTTGGAGCACAAAGATCCAGCCAAGTCCCAATGACAGGTTAGAAGGTTACTGTTGCAGGTCTCTCTGCGCTTAGCCCACTGTTCGGCTACAGTCTGTAGAGTGCATTCAGGGAAGAAAAAGAAACTCTACAACGCCCCGCATCTTGCTGGGAAGGAACAGCACAGCCTCTCCTCGGTGAAGACGTCCTTTCTTGCAGACTGCCAGGCTGGAACTCCTATTCCGTTTCAGAACTCCGAGTTTGGCATAGCACGGAAATGACCCCTTCCCTCAACGCCCTACACATCTCTTAAGGACTATAACCCCCGTGTGCCCATTCGTTATATCTCGCCCCCTATGAAACACAGAAGAGCTGTGGCTGGATGGTAGGAAGCAGTGGCCGTAGTGTCCTTAAGGGATAAGTATCCCGTGCCAAAGGCCCCATGACAATCTCTCGCTTTCGTGAGCCTAGGGCATACCAAGGGCTGCCAAACACAGCTAAAGGAGGCGAAAGAAGAGAAGCAGAACTTGATCCTGAGACTCTCATACATATACTGACCCCAAAGCATGCCTCTTCGTGGAGACCGAAGGCCTCCCCAGCTCAGATTTAGGGCCCTGGAACACAGTGCTAAGCGCTGCCTTCAAAGGAGAGGTAGGAAAGAAATGTTTTCAAGTCTCGCCCTCCTTTCAGCGCCTGTTCAGCTTGAGTGGACAATAGCTACAGCCTGCCCGAACGTCCCGCCGAGCACCGAGTTTGACTGGAGTGTAGCAAACGCTTGCCAGTTCTCTGAGGGGGAAGAGGCCATTGCTGTGGTGTGAACGGCCTTCTCTGGCACTCGCTGTGAGCGCAGTGCTCTCTGGGCAGGCAGGATAGTTCCTATCGGAGAAGCATTTGAACAGACGCCTGCCCTGGTATACGTGCTACATCCGCACATCGAGTGTACCTTTCCTACGCTCCAGGCACCAACACGGTGCACAGAACTCCTCTTGATGGTGAGCAACAAGACGCAACATTTCTTCTAGGAGGCTCGTGCGGGACGAGGCCTCTTGAGGATGTGGACCCTCGAATCCCGTCGAAACCACTGGGATTGATGGCCACGTTATGTTAATGACACAGTGAGAGCATTTCAGGTTCATGGAAGGACCCACGTTCAGTGCGACATGACAGAAGAAAACACAGATGCTGCCTTGACAGGGTTAGAGTGAATTTGCCTCTGTCCCCCCCCGCCCCCCCACCCGCCGACACATAACCTGCCCAGAGCCAGCACAGTTTCACGTCCCGAGGAACATTACTGCTGTGTGCTAGAATACCTGAAAGGAAACCTGCGGACGCTGGGAGACTCTGAGCTGTACGTGGCTTGAGAAAGCTTCTAGACCCTTCAGGGGTCAGCGTCGCACTTCTGGAGCGTGAGACACCACGTTTCTTCATGGAAACCTAGTGTTACATTTCGGGGACTTTATGCCCAACCGCCTCCAGCCGCTTAGCTGGATGGCCTTGTCCAGAAGCAACAGTTGCCAGAGAGTTCTTTCCCAGGAGCTCGTGAGACAGCATATCATGCAGAAATGCAGAGAAGGAGACCAGCCTTTCCCCGTGTTTTCAGAGGTTCGCTTCTCTGCCTTTGAGCCTTTGAACACAAAGATCCAGTCAGCTCCCGATGATAACTTAGAACTGTACTCTTGACGGTCTCTCTGCCATCAGCCCCCTGCTCAGCTACCGTGTCCTAGGTGCATTCAGTGAAGTACCATAAAATCTGCAGCCTGCCGCACCATGTTGTTCAGGAAGGGCACATTTCCTCTTCGTAAAGAAATCTTTTCTTGCAGCCTGCCTGGCTCAACCTCCTATACCTTTTCAGTAGCCCGAGTTTGGCATAGCACTGAAATGACCCCTTCCCTCAAGGCCGGACACATCTCCTAGAGAATATACTCCACGTAGGCCCATTCATTACCTCTTGCCTCCTATGAAACACAAAGGAGTTGTAGCTTGATGGGAGGAAACAGTGGCCTCCTGCTCCGTCTATGACTATCCCGTTTCCCAAGGCCCCGTGAAAGGCTCTTGCTTTCAAGGGTGTAGAGCCTGTCGACGGGCACCAAGCACCGCCAAAAGAGGAGAAATCAGAGCTAGAGAACATGCTCCTGAGAAACACGCACACTTACCGCACGAAAAGCAGGCCTCTTCGTGGAGTCTGAAATCCCTCCCTGCTCAGCGTTTCTCCGTGGGGCAGAGCGCTCACCGCTGCCTCCATGCACAGCTAGGAACAGTAGGTGTGCAAGTGTCGCCTACCTTTCAGCGCCTGTCCAAATTGTGCGGACAATAGCCACACCTGCCTGAACGTTCTGCAGAAAACCGAGTGTTACTGGAGTGTAGCAAACGTTTCCGTGTTCACTCAGGGTAAAGAGGCCATTGCTGTGGTGTGGACGGCCTTCATCCCCACTCTTTTGGAGCACAATGCCCTCTGAGCAGGCTGGAAACTGCCTGTAGGAGAAGGAGTTGAACACACGTCGGTCCCGGTATACGTAACTGCAGCCACACCTCGAGTGTATCTTTCGCTCCAGGAACCAACGCGGTGCCCAGAACTCCTTTCTGATGCTAAGACGCAAGAGGCAACATTTCCTCTGGAGACCCGTGCGTGGTGAGGCCTCCTGAGATTTGGTGCCTTCCAGTCCCGTTGACACCCCATCGATTGATTGCCATGTGATGGTAGCGACACAAGGACTGCCTTTACAAGTGCACGGAACCACGTTCAGTGGGACGTGAGCCGAGAAGCACTAATGCTACACTGACAGGGCTAGGCTGAAATGCCTCTGACCCCCTCCAAAAAGTAACTTTCCAAGAGGCAGCACACGGTCACATCCCCAGAACAACCCTGCCGTGTGCTAGGATACATTACAGGAAATCCGGAGACTCTGGGAGACGCTGAGCTCTACGCAGCTTGAAAAAGCTTATAGCCTCTTCGGGGGTCAGTGTGGCACTTCTGGACAGTGAGACACCAGGTCTCCTAATGGAACCCTAGTGTTACATTACTGGGACATAAGGCACAACATTAATCAGCCGCTTGGGTTACGGGCCTTGTCCAGAAGCAACGGTTGCCAAAGATTTCTTTGCTTTGAGCTCGTGAGACAGCATATCATGTAGGACCACAGAGAAGGAGAGCTGCCGCTCTCTGGTTTTGAAGAAGAGGTGAGCTTTCCTACTAAGCCTTGGAGCACAAAGATCCAGCCAAGTCCCAATGACAGGTTAGAAGGTTACTGTTGCAGGTCTCTCTGCGCTTAGCCCACTGTTCGGCTACAGTCTGTAGAGTGCATTCAGGGAAGAACAAGAAACTCTACAACGCCCCGCATCTTGCTGGGAAGGAACAGCACAGCCTCTCCTCGGTGAAGACGTCCTTTCTTGCAGACTGCCAGGCTGGGACTCCTATTCCGTTTCAGAACTCCGAGTTTGGCCTAGCACGGAAATGACCCCTTCCCTCAACGCCCTACACATCTCTTAAGGACTATAAACCCCGTGTGCCCATTCGTTATATCTCGCCCCCTATGAAACACAGAAGAGCTGTGGCTGGATGGTAGGAAGCAGTGGCCGTAGTGTCCTTAAGGGATAAGTATCCTGTGCCAAAGGCCCCGTGAAAATCTCTCGCTTTCGTGAGCCTAGGGCATACCAAGGGCTGCCAAACACAGCTAAAGGAGGCGAAAGAAGAGAAGCAGAACTTGCTCCTGAGACTCTCGTACATATACTGACCCCAAAGCATGCCTCTTCGTGGAGACAGAAGGCCTCCCCAGCTCAGATTTAGGGCCCTGGAACACAGTGCTAAGCGCTGCCTTCAAAGGAGAGGTAGGAAAGAAATGTTTTCAAGTCTCGCCCTCCTTTCAGCGCCTGTTCAGCTTGAGTGGACAATAGCCACAGCCTGCCCGAACGTCCCGCCGAGCACCGAGTTTGACTGGAGTGTAGCAAACGCTTGCCAGTTCTCTGAG